>NC_135839.1:8815000-9415000 GCF_029677425.1 Wolffia australiana | reverse complement strand
CTCATTTGTTTTCTCCCCCCTCCTCTCTCTCTGTCTCGCTCTCTGTCGCTCTCCTTTGCTTTCCCTCCCCTCTTCCTCACTCTCTCTCGCTCTCTGTCGTTTTCTTCTGCTTTCCCTCCCCTCTTCCTCTCTCTCGCTCTCCTTTGAAGAAGACGCTCCCAAGTGCCAAGCCCAAGGTACTTCTCGATCTATCTTCTATCTTGATTCTTGCTCTCTCATTCTATGTGTATTTATCCATCTATCTTGATTCTTCCTTGAGAACGCCTTTTGCTAGATTCGGCATATTGGATTAGTGGGTTCTTCAGAATTCAGATATCTCCTCTTTCTTAAATCTCTATCCATCAATCGATCTCTCTCTTGTGGTTCTTCAGAGTTCAGATATCTCCTCTCCGCTCTCTTATTTATGTGTTCCCTCTCTTCTTTCTCAGTGTAATCTATCTCTGTAATATATCCATCTATCTATTGATTACCGATTTTCTTTCTCACCATCCACATTGATAGCGGTACTTTCGCCGCTGACCGATATTTTCTTCGACTAACTAATTTCCTACACTTGTTCGTGTAGTTTTTTCCGTCGAATTCTTGATTTTCCGTTTTCATTTGCTATGTGTTCTCTTTCGCCATTCTTGATTTCGCTATTCGTTTTCTTCGATTGGTTTATTCATTTCTTTTCTGTTACGTTTTCGTTCTTTTTTTCTTCCTCTTCGACGAGAGATTTTGATTTTGTTTTGATCAATTTTACCGCTTATTTCGATGACTGTTCCTCGTTCTTTCTGCCCACTCGTTCTTTTCCGGTTATTCTCGTCAACGATTATTCTTGATTTCGCTATTCGTTTTCTTCGACAAACAGACAGACAGAAAGAGAACGAAAGAGAAGGAGATTAACCCATGAATCTCTCCCAAAGATAGAAATTACATTTGACAAGGAACAGAAAGGAAAGCAAAATCTTCAAAATCTCCTCCCAAAAGTTCACGTTCTTCCTTGCATGTTTCCGTTCATCGGCAGAGCCTGGCCATGCAGACGATAAGAATAATGAGGAAGACAAGCGAGCTGAGCACGACGGCTACCGCGAGCACAACTCTGCTCGGCCCGCGCCGCCCGGCCGCCGCCGCCGCCGCCGCCGCGGCCTCGTCATCCGCGTCATCCGTGTACCCCGACGCGCCCGCCCCCCCCGGCGGCGCCACCCGCCGCGCCGGCGGCGCCACCGGCAGCCCGTCCCTATCGCACCGCGCGATCCCCAGCTTCGCCCCGCGCGGAACCCGGCTCCGATTGTAGCACAGCTTCTCGTTCCCCTCCACTCTGAACACCTCCAATCGCGCCAAGAACGACGCGTTGAACGGCACCACGCCGTGGAAATCGTTCCCCCTCAGATCGAGAAACCTGAGATTCTTCATCTCGGCGAGAAATCCGGGGAGAGTTCCGTTGAGCCGGTTGAAGCTGAGATCGAGGTGGACGAGCGCGGCCATCTCCGAGACGGGTTCGGGGATCGGCCCGGAGAGGAGGTTCCGGCTGAGAGAAGCGTTCTCGAGGGAGACGAGGTTGGCCATGGCGTCGGGGATGGCCCCGTAGAGCGAATTACCGCTGAGATTGAGCAGCCGGAGAGAACCCAGCTGGCCGATCCCCCCATGGACCGCCCCCCGGAGCTGGTTCGAGGATAGGTCCAGGGTGGTCAGGTTGAGGGCCCGCCAGCGGCTCGGCAGCGGCCCGCTGAGGTTGGTCCGGGCGATGGCGAGGGTCCTGAGCCGCGGCATGTGGGAGAGGAAGACGGAGGCGGAGCTGGCGGCGATGGCGGAGTCGGTGAGAGAGAGGGAGGTGAGGTTGGGGAAGCGGCTGAGCCAGACGCCGGTCAGGTGGGGGAGGGAGAAGGCGGAGGAGAGGGAGAGGAGAGAGGAGGAGAGAGAAGGGGGGAGATGGAAGAGAGGGAGAGGGCAGCGGAGGAGAGAGAGAGAGGAGAGAGAAGGGGAGAGGGCGCGAAGCGCGGCGGAGGAGAGGTCGAGGTCGGCAGAGCAGTTGACGAGGGAGAGCGCGGCGACGCGGCGGAAGGGGGAGGAG
This sequence comes from Wolffia australiana, assembly GCF_029677425.1. Classification (NCBI taxonomy): domain Eukaryota; kingdom Viridiplantae; phylum Streptophyta; class Magnoliopsida; order Alismatales; family Araceae; genus Wolffia; species Wolffia australiana. The sequence goes on along the minus strand of NC_135839.1, from coordinate 9,412,947 downwards.
GAGTCGCAGGTGGCGTAGTTGCGCGGGGGAGGGAGCGAGCAGGGGTCGTGGGCCGCCGGCAGGTTCATCGACCGGAGCGCCGCGAGCTGGGCCGGGTCCAGCGGCGCGCCGCCGGCGGGTCCGCGCGGGGACGCCGGCGCTGCCGCCGGGGGAGAAGCTCTACAGAAGGAGATTAGCAGGAAGACCGCTGCCAAGACGTGCAAAGGCCGAACCTTTCTGGGTTTCGCCATTGAAGCTGAAGAGTGCTGAGGAGAGTGAGAGAGCGCGAGGGTTTTACAAACAAGGGTGGAGAAGAAGACCCCTCTTCCTATAGCAGACAGTGACGGCTCCAGGGCCTAGAAAAGACCCCCCCTTTCTTTTCCTGCTGAGGCCCTGTCCTGCATCTCTCTCTAGATATCTGTATATATCTCTCTCTAATGGGCAGAGCTCTGTGTGTTTGACTCGGATTTTTTTTTTTGAGTTGTTAAAAGTTATACAGCAAGTTTGGATGGGTTTTGGGATATTATGTAAAATGGAAGTATGTTTTGGGATCTCAAAACGGGCCTATGACTGCTTTGGTCAGAGAGGTATGTCAGCGCAGACAATGATGCCAATCCAGGCTAAATAAACCCTGTGGACCAGGCAGGTTAACATGTCATAGCAAGTGGCTGTCCAGTTTCTCCTTTTAGAACAACCATCTAGCGTTATTTTGTTTTCTAAGAAACCACTGGGTGTCAATAGACCTAAGCTATTCATCCTCAGTTCATTCAGATAAATCACTATTTTCAGACTCTATTAGGTCACTTCTGTTCTTACATTGTCTTCACCATCTCCAGTTTTATCTCAACACTATCCCTTCTCTATGAGAAGATTCTTCCCACTGACTCTTGGATAATCATGACAAGTCTAAGCCAATCTATCAAAGTAAAATAGGACAGCTTGTTTTGAATTTGTAGCTCCAACAACTCAACACCTCATTTCCAACATATGGGAGATGACCCATAGGTGAAACATGCATCTTCCAATTGAGTCCTGGTTGTTGCATGGCCATAGATAGTGACCTAGTGGAAAGCTAGACCATCCATATTCCATTGTAGAGAGTCATGATTTTTCTCGCCTTTCTAATCTATGTTTTTGTCTTCTCTTAGTGAAATATATGATATAATTATATTGAATATACAAGAGGAACGTATTTATGTTAACATTTAGTTAAATTACTTCAAAACTCGTGAACGCTGAAAACTACAGTCAAAATTGAATAAGTTTTTGCCATTTCAATTGTATTAAAGTAAAAATGTTGAAACTCAAGCCATACCAGTCATCTATGTTGACAGACCTGGAAGAACAGTGTAAAGATGAAAGTTGGCTAAGGCAAATATCTCAATAATACTGCCTCAATATCCTTGAGGTGAATGATAACTGCTTTCAACGGTATAATGAGGAAGCTCCTGACTTAAATATTTGAATTCTTTCAAATCATGTTCATTTTTTTGATGTATTTGAAGACAGAGATGATAACGTAGAGGCAGATGATAGGAAGAGGAACATATCCTTATTGGTGATAGTATAAAATCCATTTCTTTGCTAGTATGGAACACATTTTCTCATACCAGCTATGGAACATACTTTCTGCCATTTACAATTTAGCTCTAAGATTACAATGAGAAGGAAAAAATTTGGACTCATTATTCATGGCATAATATATATTTTTTAATATTTCATTGTCCGGATCAAAATTTTGTGCTTAATATTTCACTATGCAGTGTCCTATTTCACGGGATGGGCTACAAAATGCCTGGTATTTTAGAGACGTAAATAGGGATCCTACTTTAAGGAAGTCTTACTACTTATTTCATTGTGATGTCTTTTATAGAAGTTTTCTTTCATTTTATCTGTTGACAATTACACAAATCCAACCTCTACTAAAATAGGCGTGCTGGAACCATAGATGACAATAATTTTGCAGAATTTGAACTAGGAGTGTTTTTAATATGTTGCCTCTGATGAAAGAACCAGATACCAAACAAAAAGTGGAAGGATTCATAATTATTAAAATATTTTATCCAAGATTATGATTTAGAAACAAATATGATCATTATTATTTAAAATAAGACTCTTTTCTTGGTGCATTAAATGTAGTTCATGTTTCTATTCAATAGCTATTGCAAAAAATTCCACTCTCAGGAGCCCACAAATGAGTTTCATGTGATGAGATTTACTTGACTTCACATCGAACATATTCATATCATTTGTTGGATGATTTTTCTCCACCATAGAGATAGCTCAAAATAAGACAGTGTTTTCTTGGAGGGCGTACTTATTACAAGATCCACGTGTCCCTATGCCTTTCAAACGAACTTATTTCATAAAAATTGAAACAGGTGCACATGTATTGACAATTGAGTCATACATGTTATCATTATCTAGTACCAATTTCTCCTCCTATGTTTTGGTGAAATAACCTTTATGCGAATGAGCCAAAAAATTATTTTCCAATATTAGGCTCGAGGACATAACCTCAAATCGTTATCTCTCTAGAAAAGGAATGCAAAAATGACATTCAAGTTAATACATGGTTGATAATGTTCTTGTGTATATGGATAAGCCTAAAAATGCACGTAAATATGTCGTTGATTTGGCGTTTAGACTTAAACAATAAAATTTATAATTTCCCTTAATCACTAAATATAGAATATTGAGCAAGCAAGGGGTCGAACCATAGGGAGGCAACAAATAAGAATTTTTATCCAATTTCAATGAATTAATTCAAAGATGAATTAATTTTACAATTAATAAATCTTGATTATGCTTAATAATGTTTTTAATTAATCAAAATCAAGTAAGACTTAATTTTGATTTAAACTATTTCGAACAGAAAACTCAAGATAGAAATATTTAAATTTTGAGATCAGATTAATTCAGATTATTAATTTCCCAATTATTATAAAATTTTAAAACAATTTGTATGAATTAAAATTGGGAATTAAATAATCAAGAAAGGGATTTTTAAATTGGACTTCAAGATGGATGAATTTTTTAATCAAATTTTATTTTTAGTTTTTTTATATATTGAATTAAATTCCTAAGTGAAAAAAATCAAAATCTACAGAGAGAAACTAGACAAATTAACCTAGAGAGAGAAAGTGAAGAATTTGGGGAAAAGATGAAATCAGACCCTAAATTAAAAATCTAATGATGCAGAAATGTTCTAAATTGATGTAGAATTATAGATCAAAAATCATATCTTGAATCAGAATCAAAATGCAGTGCTAATTTCATTCAAAACCAACTTTTAGGGCATGTACATTTCGCCCATGCCTTGGCGTTTTAGAATTTTTCAAGAAGAAGATTGAAATACAAATCAGAGACTTACAACTTTGAGTGCAGAATCAAGAACTGTCGACTTCCAAAGCATCCCTTGTGTCCTTCCTGGCCAATTCCTTGGAGAGAGCTTCAAAAAGTAATTTTTTCCCATTTCCAAACTTCCATTTAAAGATCCAACCGTCTGTATTGTAGAGTGGGAAAAGACGAACCTACCCTCAAAATTTCAACCCAATCGGACATCTAGATCTCAAGATATCAAGGTTTTATTGAGGATAAATCTGGACCGTTGGATCTTTTATCTCTCTTCAAAATATCTCAAAAATCAGCATTTTCTGATTGGCCGGCATTATCCTTTCCCATTTTTTGCTGCCTAGGATCACGTCCGGACACGTGATTGTCCGCGTCATCAGCGCACAATCATTGGCGCATAATGCCCCTTTTTGGATGGTTGAGAGAATGCCACGTTGCCCTATCTAAAAAAAAGTAAACAAATACATATATATATTCTCGTCGAGCCGCAATGTTTGACCTGTCTTACAATAAAAAACAGGGCAGTGAGCTTACCGTTTTTTTATTTACTTTCTATTATTTTACGGCGTCGATTTCCAAAAAGGAATGTCGGTTGCCACGTGCATTAATGCACACGGCAACTCGATGCCGCATGCACGCTGCTTAAATGCACGTGCATGTCGGTTGCCACGTGCATTAATGCACGCGGCAACTCGACGTCGCATGCACGCTGCACACGTGCATGTCGGTGGCCGTAAAAAAATCTCTCTCTCTCTCTCTCTTATTATTTAATAATAATTATCCACTCATTCGCCCGAATTTTGGGCGAATGACGTGGATGCCCTTTAATATATATATAAATACATTATGAAATGCCAAATAAATTAAATATGTATTATTTAAATATATAAAAATCATTTCTTAGCTATATAATGGTCAAAAAAGTATATAAAAATATGGAAAAATTCCAGAAAAATTAGAAAAACCCTTACCATCCTTTAGCCAAGTATTTAAAACCCTGCAAAAAATATTTCTTCACTGAAATGAGGTTAAGTTCCATGTAAAAATCAGAAATAATAGTAAAATGAAAGTGTAGGTGATTTATCTTAATTTTAATACGATAACATGCAAATATAGTCAGTAAAACACATAAATATAATGTAAAATTCATTAATTAATCATGTTAATTTGCAAGTTATCAATATGCAAAACACCAATCCCTCCCACGTGTAAGAAGATAAAATATCTAATGCCATTCATGATAAAATATTTCGTGGTCTAATTTGATTACATTTTATTTTTTATCTGATTTGCATCATTACTACTGAGTATGAAGACAAAAGTTGAAAAATAGCATTATAAAGGTATATAATTCAAGAGTTGTACATCAATAATACAAATTAACAAATTTAACTCCCGTTGTTGCTTTATGGAGTTATATTGTTAACGGTGGTGGAATCCACATAGACAAAGATAAGGCAACACTTTTTAAAATTTACCTAGAAGAACAAGCATTCATCAAATGTGTGGCTTTTGTAATTTTGAGTTTCATTCAGTTGTGAATTGAAACACAATTTTCTCTGTATTTTCACACCAATTATTTATGGGGAATTTTATTTCAACCAATGATAAGGATATTATATATCAGGATTTCATTATAGCTATACCAAACGTTAATATAGTACTTGAAATCAAGCGAGATACACCAAGTTTTAGAGCTGGTGCTGTAACGTGACAACATTACATTGTTCTTCAACCGATCACGAGAGAAGTTCTCAATAAATTATCAAAATAGACTTCCCTCCAAGGTCTATTCCAAACTGATAAACGCAGAAATAAATCCTGAAAGAAAATTCTCCACAAATAACATGGAAAATGAAATCAAATCAAGCCATACAAAGTACTGTTAAGGAGTCAGCACCAAGCGAACCAACTCGCTCACCGTCAGATCAATACGCCATCGGGTTATAACGACCAGGATTCAACAGACCTGACCATAACAGATGCACCGAACAACAGCCACGATCGGTGCCCCTATGCTGATTATAATGGTCAAGATTAAGTCAGAATATAATCGTTGTGTCTGTCACAACGGTGATATAATCCGAATGTTAACTCTATAATCCGAACGGCTTTAGCATCGTTCTATAAATACCAATTCCATGTAAGTAGATCTTACGGATGGATACTACAGCGTGATTCCTTCTTCTTCCTGTTGTCTTCCTCTCTTCTCTCTCTCTCTACTTCCTCTCCAATCTCTGTCAAGAATCTTTATCATGGTATCAGAGCAAGGCGTCCTCAATCGTTGTCTCTTACGCCTCAAGTTCCTCAAGCGGAACTACGATTGGGCAGGTGCCCATTGTCATACCTCCTGGAATCTTTGACTCGATCAAGCTCGGGTCAAACAACTATCAGATGTGGAGGAGTATCATTCAACCTTTCCTAAACGGGTATGGCCTGAATCGATTTATCAGTAATGCCTCTCCCCTTGCCTTCATCACAGATCAGCAGGGGAATACTGCTGAAAATCCATAATTTGACAAATGGTGGAGGATTGACCAGCAAATACTAGGCTTCCTCCAATCCACAATCTCCGAGCAAATTCTTCCCAATGTCGCCAAAGCTAAGTCTGCATGCGAGGCATGGGAATCTCTAGAAAACGTGTTCGCTGGTAGAAGCCAGTCTCGAATAATAGAGTTAACCAGAAAATTTGCAAATATCGGCAAAGGTACGATGTCTATTGAAAAATACATCAAACATTTCAGGTCAGTCGTGGATGATCTGGAAATTGTGGGACATCCGGTCAATGAGCCCACAAAAACTTATACCTTCCTACGGGGGCTCCCTCCAGAATACTCATCCTTCGTCATCAATGTGAATGTCAATCTCAATCATATGAGCTTTGAACAGATCATCACAAATTTAAAGGCCCATGAAGATTACTTAGCTCATCATCATAGAGGGAATGGAAATGGCTTTCCATTGATGGCCAACTGCGCTCAAAAACAGCCTTATAGAAACAATGATTATGGACGAGGATCCAGGAGCGAAAATAGAAATCATCCTCAGAGGTACCCATCCAACCTAGAACGTTACTCACAATCCGATAATTGGCAACGTCGGCAGCAGGGGAACACGTCCAAGCAGGAGCGCGGCAACAGTCCAGCAGGGGATGAGGGAGAACCCAAACATATCAGCCTCGTTGTCAAATCTGCTCCCAATACGGACATAGAGCTAGAGAATGTCAAGAATTCATACAGTTGTCCTTAAGAACTATGCAGAATCAACCACAAGCCTTCAATGCTGAAGCTCACGGATGGTACCCCGACAGCGGAGCTACCCACCATGTCACTGCTGATTTAAAAAACATACAACAGCCTCGACACTATCAAGGAAATGATCAACTACAAGTCGGCAACGGAACAGGTTTGCACATCCTCACCATTGGAAATTCCAAGATTACCACATCTGATAAAACTCTCTCTCTGAATAGCATCTTGAACGTTCCATCTATCACCAAGAATTTACTGTCCATTCAAAAATTTACTTCAGACAACAATGTCTTTGTCGAATTTCATGATTCATTTTGTCTTGTGAAGGACAAAGACTCCAACAAAATTCTCCTCCAAGGAACAACTAGAAACGGGCTTTACTACCAGGACGCACTGCATTCCAAAGCGGCTTATCTTGGAGAAAGAACATTTGAAGCAATTTGTCACTCGCGACTAGGACATCCCCAGCTCAAAATTCTTAAACTTTTGATTTGAAAATATGGACAACCTGTTTTTCATTACAATCAAACCCTTATTTGTGATTCATGTCATCTTTGAAAAGCTCATAAATTGCCATTTATGTCCACTAATCATCGTTCTAATCATCTTCTCGAATTAATTCACTCTGATTTATGGGGGCCATCCCCTATGCTATCTCATTCTGGTCATTCTTATTACGTTGTTTTTGTCGATGACTACAGCAAATACACTTGGCTTTATCCTTTAAAACTGAAAAATGATCTTCTACATGTTTTTGAAACATTTCAAAAACAAGTAGAAAATCAATTTTCAACAAAAATAAAATACATCCAATCAGACTGGGGAGGAGAATACCAATCACTCCACTCTTATCTTCAAAATCACGGAATCGTTCACAGGGTGTCCTGTCCCTACACCCCTGAACAAAACGGTACAGCAGAACGCAAACACCGACATCTGATTGAAACTGCACTTTCACTACTGCACCAAGCCAAAATGCCAAAAACATTTTGGGATGAGGCAGTTGTGACTGCAGCATACCTCATAAATCGTCTCACCACTCCTATCTTAAACAATAGATCTCCTTACGAAGTAATGTTTAATTGCAAACCCGATTACAATGTGCTTAAAACCTTTGGATGTTTGTGCTACCCCTATCTTCGTCCATACGCCAAAAACAAGTTTGAGCCCAGGGCAGAAAGATGCGTGTTCCTTGGTTACAGTGCTCTGCACACTGGGTACAGATGCTTGTCTCTCCACACAGGTAAACTCTTTGTCTCTCGCCATGTTGTTTTCTTTGAAAATTCATTTCCCTTTTCACAATTGCATTCTAGTTTCAAAGAACATGGAATCCTTGGATCGTTTCCTCATTCAAATTCTCCCAATTCGTCTATCGACCATTCTTTAGAAAAATCCACAGACAAAATTACTTTTCAAACCTCTGATACTGTCATTAATCCTGATTCCTCGTGTACCACTCCGCCCTCCCCGCCTGGATCTCCTGATCTCCCTTCCACTCAACCTTTCGATCCAACTAATCCTTTGGAATCGGAGATCCCCATTCTTAATACCTTAGACTGCACTCCTGAACATGGAACAATTTTAAAAACGAAATCTGTTGCTGACGTCTACCACCAAGACACCCTCTCCAGTCGTCACCCTTAGCCTGAATGTTTTTCAACTATTAAAGCTCGCATTAAAGAACCATCCTCCTTTAGCCTTGCCTGCAAAAATCCTCACTGCATGCTTGCTATGCAACAAGAAATGCAGGCTCTCTTACACAATCAAACATGGGAACTAGTCCCTAGAAATCCAAATTTTCACGTCATTGGTTGTAAATGGGTTTATAGACTCAAGTATAAATCCAACGGTGATATTGACAAGTACAAAGCCCGACTTGTTGTAAAAGGCTACAATCAACAAGCTGGCTTTGATTTTTATGAGACCTTCAGCCCTCTAGTCAAACATACCACCATTCGCTTACTACTCTCTCTCGCCATTAGCCGCAAATGGAGTATCCACCAATTGGATGTCTCCAATGCATTTCTGCATGGAGATCTTGACGAAATCATCTACATGGACCAACCAATCGGCTTTATAGACTCGTGATTTCCCCGACATGTGTGTAAGCTCAGAAAGTCCATTTACGGCCTTAAACAATGACCTCGAGCCTGGTTTCACAAGCTTACTCAGTTTTTACACACCCTTGATTTCATTGGCTCCAAAACTGATACATCGCTGTTTTAAAATTATCCTCTACAAATCCTATTTTCATTCTCATCTATGTCGATGATATTCTGATCATCTCACCCAATTCTTCTGCCGTCAGCTCCCTTGTCCAATAGTTTCAACAACACTTTGCCATCAAAGATCTAGGACCAGCCCACTATTTCCTCGGGATTGAATTAATCCAACGCCAAGATGGTTATCTTTTGTCTCAATCTAAGTACTTGCATACAATCTTCAAAATGCTAACATGGAAAATTGCAAGCCCTCCTCGACTCCGTGCAGCTTAACCAAAACGTCTTCACCTAATGCACCATTCCCCGATTCTACCCTATACAGGAAAATCACAGGATCCCTTCAGTATCTCACTTTAACTCGTTTGCAGTCAATGCCGCCTGCCAGAAAATGCACTCCCCTTCCCTTGACGATTGGAAATCCTTGAAACATCTCCTTTGCTATCTAAAAGGAACAATTCTGCACGGGCTTTTCACTCATAACAATTTACCTTAATTAATAAGTGTTTTCAGCGATGCGGATTGGGCAGGCGATCCCACCTACCGACGGTCCACTGGAGGTTTCTTAGTTTTCCTTGGTACTAATTTAATCTCCTGGAGTTCTAAAAAGCATCAAATGGTCGCCCGGTCGAGCACAGAGGCCGAATATAAAGCTCTCGCAAACGCCGCTGCAGAAGTAATTTGGCTTCAATCCCTTCTCAAGGAATTGGAGCTCAATGTCACGACTCCTCCCACCTTGTGGTGTGATAACATTGGCGCCACATACCTTCATACCTTGCTGCCAATCCCGTTTTTCATGCACGTACAAAGCACATTGAAATTGACTTCCACTTCATCAGAGAACAAGTCACGGCCAAGACTCTGCTCATTCGATTCGTTGCCACTGAAGAACAGCTTGCTGATATTCTTACGAAGTCACTACCCTTTCCACGGTTCAGTCGTTTGTGTGACAAGCTCAATGTCTCGGATGGCTCTTCGCCCCTCGGCGTTGTGCTTGCGGGGTGGTGTTAAGGAGTCAGCACCAAGCGCGCCAACTCGCTCACCGTCAGATCAATACGCCATCGGGTTATAACGACCAGGATTCAACAGACCTGACCATAACAGATGCACCGATCAACAGCCACGATCGGTGTCCCTATGCTGATTATAACGGTCAAGATTAAGTCAGAATATAATCGTTGTGTCTGTCACAACGGTCATATAATCCGAACGTTAACTCTATAATCCAAACGGCTTTAGCATCGTTCTATAAATACCAATTCCATGTAAGTAGATCTTACGGATGGATACTACAGCGTGATTCCTTCTTCTTCCTGTTGTCTTCCTCTCTTCTCCTCTCTTCTCTCTCTCTCTACTTCCTCTCCAATCTCTGTCGAGAATCTTTATCAAGTACATGATGATTGCACATAAACTTGTATCACAATGACGAAAAAATAAACAACAAATGTGTTAATAAATGAGCACAGTTATTTATCATTTCATGGCCCTCACGTGAAGATAACTTTTTTAGTTCTCATAGATAAAGGAGCCTAAGACAGAAGGTATGATGGGTGTATCCAAATCATAATGAATTCAAGATGCCCCTTTTAAAATCAAATGCTAGGGTTCCTAATTTTGTCAGGAGAGCTTTGTGAATTCAAATCAGTATCTACCTTAGTTTGTGTCGAAAGATGCATCATAGATGAATACAAAAAAAGAGAAAAGTGATGTCTCAAAAAGAAATTAGAGTGCACAAATTTAATAACAAATTAACTGTGGGCACAAACCTACCACGAGTACACAAATTCCATAACAAATGAAATTTATATATTTGGACAACACAAGAAAAACCATCGAACTTGTACATCTCTACTAAGGCAGGAAAAATATTCAATTGAACAATCATTGGGCATCTTTTTTTTTCATTCTTTTTTATCACCATGGAAGAAACTGATCATAATCTGAAGTATTTTACAGTGGAACTTCTTTGGTTTTCCTTGTTTTTTCACCCCCAGATAATACACTAAAATCATCACCATCCAACGTGGAAGAGAAATACTAAATTCCGGGCCTTATTGTCACAAGGTTAAACTCGCAAGGGCAGAATTGCAGATCGCCATGGCGCATACCTGACATCCTGCTCATTATTATTTCTCCATTCCTTGTTGAAGAGCCACTTCACCAAGAACAAAACAGATTGCCGATTAAAGTGCAGGCGGATTTGGCGCTGGTTTTCGGAGAGAAAGGGAATTTTTTTAACTGAGTTAATGGCGTAGGCAGTTCTAGCACAGAGGAAGGAAAACCTAATCGGATAGAACAGTGTATGAAGATTCAGAGATAGAGAGAGAGAAAGAACCTTGCTGTCAGTCGCTGTTTCCCCTCCCTCTATCCATGTCAAACCAGCAGAGAGAGAAACAGCTAGAGAGAGAGAGACAGTGGCCTGGCCCCAACAAGGGATCTTAGAGAGAGAGAGAGCTTCTGCAGAACTGATCGACTCAAAAGTTGAGCCTTTGTCTCTACTTTCCACGACGGAGGAGAGATTCAAGAGAGAGGACAGAGAGTTCCAGAAGGAGAGATCAGTGTTCGTGATGAATTTCGATGTGAATCAAGCAGAAAACTAAACCAAAATTCCCTAGTGATAAACATCGAGATAAAATAAGGTTTGGGAATGTAAAGTATCTTAGATAGAAGTAGGAGGAAGATAGAAGAAGTAAGAAGAGAGAAGAGGAGAAGAAGAACACCAACAAAAGAGGTGCAAGGTAGGATCCTTGTTATTCCCCAAGAAACAAAGTGTACATTAGATTGGTTTTTATAATAGGCATAGGTGGTAAATAATAGTAAATTTCTGTTATTGAGATATATCCGTTGTAACGGTTTACAACTGATATATTATGTTTAAACTCAGATTTGATCTGCACCGTTATAATCAAATGGGTGCACCGATCACGACCGTTGATCGGTGCAATGTGCCCTTTTTTATAACGTTGGGTTGATTAGATCTGAGCTGTTATAACTAAATGGGTGCACCAATCACAACCGTTGATCGGTGCTTTGGACCCATTCTAATCCTGACCGTTATAATCCTATCTAGATTTGTTCCTGACCATCTAGATTTAGTCCTGTTCAATGTGTGAGCTTATATTTAATCCTAATATCTAAGTCTCTAACGAGTATAATATATGTGTTGATTTTACTATCTAATCTGGATTAAGTCCTAACTGTAGATCGGCACGCAGGTCCTTTGACTCGGCGAGTTGGCGCACTGTTCTTCTGGTGCTGACTCCTTAATAGGGAATGCTATCAGATTTCATTAGTTTCAGTCATTCAAGGAAATATATCCTGTCGTGTAATTATATCGAATGAGAATACGTGAATCTAGTTCTTACATTTGGAACTCTCAATAAAAGATAGATTGTAGATATTGAATAGATGAAGTGAGAAAATTCCGTGATTACAGAACCTTAGAACAGCCGATGAACACAGGGCTCCTATACCGATAACTTTCCTCATTGAGAGACATGAACCGTAAGCAGCTGAAGATCAATGTTAATTATGTGAAAGGAAGAACACAGAGGTCATATAAGATAAAGTTAGTTCCTACGGATACACGATCAAGAAAAACAAGAAAATGCACAGTAGTTGAACAATGAAACAAATCCACCACCAATATTCATCAATAGTATGAGCATCGTACGCATACTGGCGATATAATCATATTTATCGCAAGAAGAACATCTTCCTGGAGGTAATCAGAGCTTTCCCGATGCATTATCCTTACCCCTCGACGTTTTCACTGTCGTTCGGCTCTTCCTACCTCTATATACATTATTCTATCCTGCTCTCGACCCCTGTGGCATGATAGAGAGAGTGATTTTCCGAAATAAGGAGTCTTCAGAAACAATTGATCGTTAAATATTCAAACCCAGGTCCAATGCAACAGAAAAATTAGGACGGAAACATAGGGAAACCATCAAAACATATCTTGTTTGGTTGTCGCCTACCGGCCGAAATGATTTCCTAATCAGGAAGGCCCTACTTTTCAGCTAACCCCGATAAGAGGTCCATTCGTGGAACGGAATTGACCGTTAGCATTTTATGAGAAATTACGAGCAGCCACCTTGAGTTCAAAAAAGTAGCCGTTCACAAAAGTGCTTCCTTTATTTAAAGACCTCAGTTGAGTCAGCCACATCATTATTCGTTTCTGTCCGATCTGCTCATCTTCAACCTGCATGCCATATCATTTCTCCAGGTACTTATGTTTTGGTCATAGGTTGCAGATTCGTGGCAGCTTTCCTGGCGTGTGAAGGCGAAGAGGTCATTTAACAGGTGAGTTTGCTGACGGCTCTACTCATCTCTTGTCGGATTAATTTCTTAGAAAGCTCAACATCCTCCATTGCATCTTCCGCAAAATTTATGTATGGATGTTTCTTTAAATGCATAGCGATTTTAAGAAATTGGCTTTACTCTAAGGGTGTGTTTGGAAGATTGGGCATACCATGAACTATTCTTCTCTAATTTTTTTCTTGAAGGTAAATTTTTTTTTCTCAGGCGTTCACAACTTTGTGGACAAGGTTCATTTACACTGTTCCCTGTGGTGTTCACGAAGTATATCTCTACGTCACCGAATTCGCACACTTATTTAGTAGAAACTAATTAACTAGAAACCTGAGATAAAACTCGATATGCTCCTAGTTTTTGTCATGCAGCACTGTCATTGATGATGGTTTTTTCTCAACATCGTAAGCCCCGTGTACTCCCACTTTTTTATCATGCAGCACTGTCATCAGGGATCGGGGTTCGGATCGAATAAAAATCGATCGAATTCGGATCGAATGTTTCGGTCGGTCAAAATGATATTCGATCCGAACAGTTCAAATCTTTCGATCGAACACGGTCTGAGATCGAGTTCGATCTTTATTTTTCGCTCGATTCGTTTTTTCTCTCCGTCTCTCGTTCTTTCTCTCCCTCTCCCGTTATATCTCTCGCTTGCTTCCTCTCTTTCTCGTTCTCTTTCTGTCGCGTTATCTCTCTCTCTCTTTCTCTCGCGTTATCTCTTTCTACCTTGGTTTCTCTCTTTCTCGCTCTCTTTCTCTCGCGTTATCTCTCTCTCGCTTAGATTCTCTCCTTCTCTCGCGTTCTCTCTCTTGCTTGCTTCCTCTCTTTCTCGTTCTCTCCCTCTCTTTCTCTCTCCCGCTTGTTCTCTCTCTCTCTCTCCCTCGTGCTCTCTCTTGCGTTCTCTCCCTTTCTCTCTCTCTCTCTCTAGGGCTCTCTCTCTCTTTCTCTCCCTTTCCCTCTCTCTCTCACTCGCTTGTACTCTATTGCTGTAGTGCTCTCGTTTTCTCCCTTTCTCTCTCTCTCTCTCTAGGGCTCTCTCTCTCTTTCTCTCCCTTTCTCTCTCTCTCTCACTCGCTTGTACTCTATTGCTGTAGTGCTCTCGTTTTCTCCCTTTCTCTCTCTCTCTCTCTAGGGCTCTCTCTCTCTTTCTCTCCCTTTCTCTCTCTCTGCCCTCTGGCTCTGTCTCTCTCGTTCTCTCTTTCTCTCTCTCGTGCTCTCTTTCTCTCACTTTGGCTCTGTCTCTCGTTCTCTCTCTCGCGCGTGCTCTCTTTCTCTCCCTCTGGCTCTGTCTCTCGTTCTCTCTTTCTCTCTCTCGTACTCTCTTTCTCTCCCTCTGGCGCGCTCTCTCTCTCTCGTTCTCTCTTTCTCTCTCTCTCTTTCTCTCTCTCTCGTGCTCCCTCTCTCTCGTTCTCTCTTTCTCTCTCTCTCGTGCTCTCTCTCTCTCGTTCTCTCTTTCTCTCTCTCTCTCGTGCTCTCTTTCTCTCCCTCTGGGTCTCTCTCTCGGTCGCTCTTTCTCTCTCTCTCGTGCTCTCTTTCTCTCCATCTGGGTCTCTCTCTCGGTCGCTCTTTCTCTCTCTCTCTCGTGCTCTCTTTCTCTCCCTCTGGATGGCCCTCTCATTCTCTCTCTCACTCGCCTGTTCTCTCTCTCTCTCGTGCTCTCTCTCTCGCTTATTCTCTTTCTGTCGTGCTCTCTCTTTCTCTCTCTGGCTCTCTCTTGTTCTCTCTCTTTCTCTCTCTCTCTCTCGCTTATTCTCTTTCTGTCGTGCTCTCTCTTTCTCTCTCTGGCTCTCTCTTGTTCTCTCTCTTTCTCTCTCTCTCTCTCTTGTTCTCTCTCTCTCGTTTGTTTTTCTCTCTCTCCGCTTGTTTTCTCTCTCTCGTTCTCTCTCTCCCGCTTGTTTTCTCACTCTCGTTCTCTCTCTTGCTTTTTTTTCTCTGTCCCTCTGGCTCTCTCTCTCGCTTGTTCTCTCTCTCTCTATGCCTCTGGCTCTCTCTCTCTCCCTCTGGCTCTCTCTCTCTTGTTCTCTCTCTCTCCCTCTGGCTCTCTCTCTCTTGTTCTCTCTCTCTCTCCCTCTGTCTCTCTCTCTTTTCTTGTTCTCTCTCTCTCTCTTGCTCTCTTTCTCTCTCTCTCCCGTTCCATCTCTCCTTGTGGCTCTCTCTCTCTCCCGTTCTAACTCTCCCTGTAGCTCTCTTTCTCTCTCGTTCTCTCTCTTTATCTCTCTTTATCTCTCTTTATCTCTCGCGTTCTCAATTGGTCTGGCTCTCGCTTGGTCTCTCTCTCGGGCGCTCGTTCTCTCTCTTTATCTCTCTCGTTTGTTCTTTCTCTTTCTCTCTCTCGCGTGCGTTCTTTCATGTTCTCGCTCTCTCTCTCTCTCTCTTATCTATCTATCTATCTATCTCTCTCTCGCTCTCTCTCTCTCTCCCTCACTTCTCTATCTCGCTCAGGTGCTCGCTTATCTTGCAAGCTCTCTCTCTCTCTCTCTCTCTCTCTCTCTCTCTCTCTCTCTCTCTCTCTCTCTCTCTCTCTCTCTCTCTCTCTCTCTCTCTCTCTCTCTCTCTCTCTCTCTCTCTCTCTCTCTCTCTCTCTCTCTCTCTCTCTCTCTCTCTCTCTCCCTCTCTCTCTCTCTCTCTCACCCCCTCCCCCCCGCTCTCTTCTTATCTCAATCTATCTCTTCTCTCTCTCTCACGAGGAGGAGTAGTAGGAGGGGGAGTAGTAGGAGTAGGAGGAGAAGAAGGAGGAGGAGTAGGAGTAGGAGGAGGAGGACGAGGAGGGAAAGACGAGGAGGAGGATGAGGAGGAGGACGAAGAGGAGGAGGAGGAGGACGAGGAGGACAAGGAGGAGGAGGACAACGAGGAGGAGGACGAGGAGGAGGAGGACAACGAGGAGGACGAGGAGGAGGAGGAGGAGTACGAGGAGGAGAAGGAGGAGGAGGACGACGATGAGGAGTACGAGGAGGACAAGGAGGAGGAGGAGGAGGATGAGGAGTAGTAGGAGTAGGAGGACAAAAATGAGGGGGAGTCAAGAGTCAAGAGTAGGACTGTAGGAGCAGGAGTAGAAGTATGAGTAGAAGAAGTAGAAGTAGCAGTAAAAGGAGTAGGAGGAGGAGCACAAGCAAGAGCAGGAACGGGAGCAAGAGTACGAGCAAGAGAGGGAGCCGGAGCAGGAGCGGGAGCGGGAGTAGGCACACGAGCAGGAGGAGGCTGAGCAGGAGCACGAGCAAGACCAAGAACACTAATAGGAGTAGGAGGAGGAGTAGTAGGAGTAGTAGAAGTAGTAGGAGTGGGAGTAGGGGTAGGCGTAGGCGTAGGCGTAGGCGTAGGCGTAGGCGTAGGCGTAGGCGTAGGCGTAGGCGTAGGCGTAGGCGTAGGCGTAGGCGTAGGCGTAGGCGTAGGCGTAGGCGGAGGCGGAGGCGGAGGCGGAGGCGGAGGCGGAGGCGGAGGCGGAGGCGGAGGCGGAGGCGGAGGCGGAGGCGGAGGCGGAGGCGGAGGCGGAGGCGGAGGCGGAGGCGGAGGCGGAGGCGGAGGCGGAGGAGGAGGAGGAGGAGGAGGAGGAGGAGGAGGAGTAGGAGTAGGAGTAGGAGTAGGAGTAGGAGTAGGAGTAGGAGTAGGAATTAATTTTAATGAATTAATTCGAAGATGAATTAATTATGCAATTAATAAATCTTAATTATGCTTAATAGTGTTTTTAATTAATCAAAATCAAGTAAAACTTAATTAAATGTACGCACTAATGACTAAGATAGATTTAAGAATTATTTTTTATATTTTTATTTTGTCGCCTTCCGCGCCATATTTGAGCTAATGATTGGCTCGTTAGCGTTGCGATTTGCGATGCCATAATGAGCCAATAATGCTCATTTTCTTCTCTCTCCTTTCTTATTAAATAATATTTATCCATTTATTCGCCCAAATTTTGGGCGAATGACGTGGATGCCCCTTGATAAATGTATAAATATAAAATGCTAAATAAATTAAATATGCATTATTAAATATAAAAAAAATCATTTCTTGGCTATATAATGGTCAAAAAATTATATAAAAATACGGAAAAATTCCAAAAAAATTATGTGAGCCCTTACCAACCTTAAGCCAAGTATTTAAAGCCCTGTAAAAATATTTCTTCAATAAAATGAGGTTGAATACCATGTAAAAAATGATTAAAAATTGGAAATAATTGTAAAATCAAAGTGTAAGTCATTTATCTCCATTTTAATATGATAACATGGAAATATGGTTATCAAAACACATAATCATGTTAATTTGCAAGTTATCACATACCTCGTTAGTGCGTGGCTCATCATGCAGAGTCGTTGACAAGTGCGGCGGTTGAAGCAGGTGTAGTGGAGAGGCTCTGGAGATCATCAGCGTTTCAACTCACAACTGGCACAGGAGCGGTAGGGGAGGTCGGAGGAGAAAGGAGAGAGAGTGAAACCGAAGAGTGGCGGTGGGCTACTTGAGCATCCGTTCAAATGAGGCAAGTGCATTCCAGCGCAAGTAGTGTGGCAGGGCCTGGTGACAGAAGGGATGTAGCAGCACACGATACCGTGCTTGTGATGCAGAGATCGGTCCAACAGGTGGTGCCTGATGCGGCAGTCTCTTGTACCACCCAAAGTCATTGAAGTACACCTGATGGATCGGTGTTGAGGGAGCATGCCTGGGCGAGGCCGTAAGGAGGCGCCGCCGGGGTGGCATTTATGTAAGACAAGCTAAAGAACTGAACAGTGGAGACAAGATACCTTGGGTTGGAAGGGAACTTCTCACGTGGAAAGTCACTCCCAGACGAAGACTCCTAACAGCAGGAATATCCCAGGGAAGACCAGAACTCAGCACTTGGTCAGACGTCTTCGGGAACAATCTGCCCAGATGGCAAGGGGCGGACCTTCGGAGGGGCAAAGGAAAGAGAGATGCTAGGAAGAGAATGCTAGAAGAAGGGAGAGAGGAGCTAGAAGAAGAGAGATCACGCTAGAGGGAAAAGAGAAAATTCAATACTTCCAAAAGCCAAAAACTGCGTTCATCCCCTTTCCCAGAGATATTTAAAGGCAAACCAGTCTTCAATACCATTAACTAGTTTACTTACTAAGCATGGGGGAGGCTTACCAACCGGTAAGGCCCCCACATATACCCTTGACTCCAGCCTTCTGCGACGTATGCAGTCATACGCAATGCGTCAGGCGTGCTCGGATGAAAGATTGTCACACCTGGTGCGGACTGCACTGTGGACAAGGTGAATGTGACCCCCTCGAGATGCGTCCACCCGTTGATGTTGTGGGCAGGAGGCTCAACGGAGGAGCCTTCTTGGCGCGGCAGGTAGATCCTCTGGTCGCCCCTTAGGTTGACCAGCTGAAACGTCCGCGCAGGGTGCGCGAGCTCTGCTGACCAGCAATGGTTATTGACCACAGTCTTGTGCATCGCCGAGTAGGTTCAAAGTCTGCCGCGATGGGCGCGCGGTCAACGGATATCAACCCGCACACGGTGGCCGTGCTGGTCATCGCAAGATCATGTCCTTGCGAGCGCATTGCACCGATCTCCTCTCATGATGCCTTAGCACCTTAGGGGGGGTCAACGGATATCAACCCGCACAAGATGGTCAAGTTGGTCGTCGCAAGACCGTGTTCCAATGAGCGCGCTTACACCGATCTCCTCCCCGCGGTACCTTAGGGAGGGAAGAACCGATCGTGGCACCTGTTGCTCCGGCTCATGCGGGCATGGACAGGCGAAGTCGGCGGCGCTGGTGTGAGCTGGTAGGTTCCCTCCCCCTTTTCTTCAATCTTCAGCTCCTCTTCTTTCTCTCTCGTACTCCCCTTTCTTCTCTCAAAGGGTGAGACCAAGAAAAAAAAACAACACAACACTTCTTCGATTTCTTCCTAGTCTGATCTTCTCCTAGGGTGCCCCTCTTCCTTTATAAGGGGGAGAGGCTAATTGGGCCTTATGAGGACACAAGGGGGGGAGGATAATTGTCCATTAAGGGGGCCCTTATATAATGGGCCCCCATTACAAAAATAAAGGGGAACACAGACATAAAAAAAGAGAAAGGGGGAACAAGGGAGGGGAGTCCAAAGTGACTAAGGACCCCCTCCCACATGATGGCAACATGACAAGGAATAGATACGGACAGATGATAGACGTGTCGCAATGTGACGAAAACAAATCGAGGAGTACGAAAAACACAAAATAAGACTAACTAAGATGAGGGAAACCAAAATAAGATAAGATGAGCATGATTCACCCGAGCTGGTGACGACGGCGGCGGCGGCTCGGATGACTCCTTCGACGGGTAACGATGGCGTGCGCCATCAGGATGGGGAAGGGGAAGGGGCAGGAGAAGGGCCACGGAAGGGGTAGGAGTAGGGGTAGGGGCAAGGACAGGTGTAGGGGCTGGGGCAGGGGAAGGGGAAGGGGCGGGGGAAAGTGCTAGGGGAGGGGAGGGGAGGGCAAGGGGCAAGGGTAGGGATAAGGGCAAGGGTAGGGGTGGGGGCAGAGGTATGGGTAGGGGTAGGTGTAGCAGCTGGGGTAGGGGTAGGGGCAGGGGTAGGGGTGGGGGTAGGGAAGGGGTAGGAGTAGTGGTAGTAGTAGGAGGAGGAGGAGGAGAAGGCTTTCACTTCTACTATTACTCTTACTCTTACTACTCTTACTCTTACTCTTACTCTTACTACTCTTACTCTTACTCTTACTCTTACTCTTACTCTTACTACTCTTACTCTTACTCTTACTCTTACTCTTACTCTTACTCTTACTCTTACTCTTACTCTCACTCTTACTCTTACTCTTACTCTTACTCTTACTCTTACTCTTACTCTTACTCTTACTCTTACTCTTACTCTTACTCTTACTCTTACTCTTACTCTTACTCTTACTCTTACTCTTACTCTTACTCTTACTCTTACTCTTACTCTTACTCTTACTCTTACTCTTACTCCTCTTACTCTTACTCTTACTCTTACTCTTACTCTTACTCTTACTCTTACTCTTACTCTTACTCTTACTCTTACTCTTACTCTTACTCTTACTCGTTCTCTTCCTCTTCCTCATCCTCCTCTTCCTCTTCCTCCTCCTCCTCCTCTTACTCTTCCTCTTACTCTTACTCTTACTCTTACTCTTACTCTTACTCTTACTCTTACTCTTACTCTTACTCTTACTCTTACTCTTACTCTTACTCTTACTCTTACTCCTCTTACTCTTACTCTTACTCTTACTCTTACTCTTACTCTTACTCTTACTCTTACTCTTACTCTTACTCTTACTCTTACTCTTACTCTTACTCTTACTCTTACTCTTACTCTTACTCTTACTCTTACTCTTACTCTTACTCTTACTCTTACTCTTACTCCTCTTACTCTTACTCTTACTCTTACTCTTACTCTTACTCTTACTCTTACTCTTACTCTTACTCTTACTCTTACTCTTACTCTTACTCTTACTCTTACTCTTACTCTTACTCTTACTCTTACTCTTACTCTTACTCCTATTCTTACTCCTAATAAAAGGTTTTGAAATACAATTAAAGTCCACAACCGACCTTTTAAAAAAAATCATCGTTAATTATATAAAATCAACAAAGAATAAAAACTCTGATAAAACAAAACAGCAAGAAGAAATTCTAGAAAAGGGATTTTAAAACAACTGAAGCCCACAACTGATTATTTAAGAAATAGTCATTTTGGGTTTAAAAAGACTAATACACAAAATAAACTCTAATATAAGTAACAACAAGAGGAAACCCTAGAAAAGGGCTTTATGCCCACAACCGACTCTTTAAAAAATTGTGATTTTTTGTTTTATAGAAACCAATACACGCTTCTTCAGGTAGCAAGAAGAAGCGATAGAAAAGGGCTTAGAAAAAAACTGAAGCCCACAACGACTCTTTGAAAAATAGTCATTTAAAAAATACAAAAAATAGGTTTAATAAAATATCTATAAGAAATCATAGATTAAGGCTTTGAAAAACAACTAAAACCCAAACCAACTCTATATAAAATAGTCATTTTTTTTTAAAACAAACCCATACACACAAAAATGAAGTATCAGGAAGAAACCCTAGAAAAAGGCTTTGGAAAGCAATTAAAGCCCACAACTTCTTACTAAATATTTTTTTTTGTTTTAAAGAAACCAATACATACAAGAACAATGATAAAAGTACATAGCAAGAAGAAACCCTAGACATGGGCTTTGAAAAACAACTAAAACCAACAGCCAACTCTTTAAAAATAGTCAATCTATGTTTCAAAGAAACCAACACCCAGAAAAAATTCTTAAAAATGTAGTATTATGAATAAACTCTATAAAAGGGCTTTCAAAAACAACTAAAGCCCACAACTGACTCCTTATAAATTAGTCAGTTTTTGTTTTTAAATCAATACACTCAAAAATCTTTAAATCAAAAAGTAAGAAAAGAAACCCTAGAAAGGTCTTTTGAAAACAAATAAAGCCCACAACCAGCTCTTTAGAAAATAATATTATTTTTTTCTAAAAAACCAATACAAACAAAACCTTATGATGAAATTAAACATTCAGAAGAAACCCTATAAACAGGTTTGAAAAACAACTGATGTCCACAACTAACTTCTTAAAAAATAGTCAATTTTTCCTTTATAGAAACCAAAACCCACAAAGAACAATCATAAAAGTACACATCAAGAAAAAACCCAAAAGAAGGGCTTTGAAAAACAACTAAAGCCAATAACCGACTCTTCAAAAATAGTCATTTTTTGTTTAAACCAAACCAATAGACAGAAAAAAACTAAAAAACAAACTATCATTAAAAAACCCTACAAAAAGGGATTTAAAAAAATAACTGAAGCCTACACCGACTCTTTAAAAATAGTCATGTTTTGTTTGAAAAAAACCAATACACAGAGAAAACTCTGATAAAATTGAACATCAAGAAGAAACAATAGAAAAGGGCTTTCAAAAATAATAAAGCCCACAGCTGACACTTTAAAAATAGTCATTTTTGTTTTAAAAAATTCAATACAACAAAAAACTCTGATAAAATTGAACATGAAGAAAAGAGCCTAGAAAACAGCTTTAAAAACAACTAACGTCCACATCTGACTCTTTAAAAATAGTCCTCTTTTTTTTAAAAAAATCAATACACAAAAATAACTATGAAAGCATAAAACATCAAGAAGAAACCCTATAAAAGGGCTTTAAAAAACAATAAAGCCTACAACTTACTTTTTTAAAAAATAGTCCTTTTTTTCTAAAGAACCAATACACACAAAAATTTCTGATAAAATCGATCATCAATAAGAAACCCTAGAAAATGGCTCTGAAAAAGAGCTGAACCCAAAAAACTGACTCTTTAAAAATTAGTCATTTTTTGTTTTAAAAACCAGTATGCACAAACAACTCAGATAAAAGCAAACATCAAGAAGAAACCCTAAAAAGGGGTTTTGAACAATAACTAAAACCCACAACTGACTCTTTAATAATAATAATTTGAAATACAAAGAAAAACTCTAATAAAAGTGAAAATCAAGAAGAAACCATAAAAAAAAGTTTTGAAAAACAATTAAAGCCCACTCAAAATAGTCATTTTTTGTTCAAACGAAACCCATGCCATCAGAAAAAGAAGTATTAAAAGGAAACCCTAAAAAAGAGCTCCGAAAAACAACTGAAGCCCACAACCAGACTCTTTGAAAATAGTTATTTTTTGTTTAAAAATAAATACGCACAAAAATTTCTATAAAATTGAACATCAAGAAGAGACCCTAATAAAGGATTTGAAACTGAAGCCCACAACTGACTCTTTAGAAAGGGTCACTTTTTGTTTTAGAAAACCAATACACTCAAAAAATCTGATAAAATTAAAATCAAGAAGAAACCGTAGGAAATGGCATTGAAAAACAATTAAAGCCCACAAAGGACTCTTTACAAGATAGTCATTTTTGTTTTAGAGAAACCAATACACAGAAAAAAAAGTATGATAAAACAGAACATCAAGAAGAAACCATATCAAAGGGCTTTGAAAAACAAATGAAGCCAATAACTAACACTTAAAAATCTAATACACGCAAAAAAATGAAGTATCAAGAAGAAACCCTATAACAAGGCTTTGAGAAACAACTAAAGCCCACTACAGACTCTTTAAAAAATTGTCATTTTTGTTTTAAAAAATCCAATACACATAAAACCTCTTATAAAATTGAATATCAATCAGAGACCCTATAGAAGGGCTTTGAAAAACAAACAAATCCAACAACCGACTCTTCAAAAAATAGTCACCTTTTGTGTTAAAGAAACCCATTCATACAAAAGCTCTGATAAAATTGAACCCTCGAAAACGGCTTTGAAAAACAACCAAAGCACATAACCAACTCTTTATAAAATAGTAATTTTTTTTGTTTTCATAAAAACAAACACACAATAAACTCTAATAAATTGAACATTAAGAATAAACACTAGAAAAGGGCTTCAAAAAAAAAACTAAAGCCCACAACCCACTTTGTAAAAAATAGTCGTTTTTGTTTTAAAAAGGCAATACATAAAATAAACTCTGATGAAATTGAACATAAAGAAGAAACCCTAGATAAGGGCTTTGAAAAACTACTGAAGCTTACAACTGACTCTTTAAAAAATATTAATGTTTTGTTTTAGAGAAAACCATACACACAGAAACTCTGATGCTATTAAATATCAAGAAAAAACCCTAGAAAAGGGATTTGGGAAACAACTGAAGCCCACGACTAAGTCTTTTATAAATATTCATTTTTTCTTTTAAAGAATCCATACAAGCAAAAAATAAGTATCAAGAGGAAAATCTAGAAAAGGAATTTGAAAAACAAGTGAAGCCCACTACGCTCTCTTAAAGACATACTTTATATATGTCTTCAATTCTTCATCATCTATTAAATCAGCTTTAGAAGACAATTCGTAAGTAAATTCACCTGAGGCTGATTTTTCCGTGTGGCAGTCATCAGCATCTTCACTCTCAGATCCAGGATCCTTCCCATTTGGTGCATGTTCTCCATCTTCTTCGCTCTATGTTGCTTAAAAGGCTCTTTTCCTCTTCTTATCTTCAAATCTCCTTCGTTGGTTTCTTCCATCCTTTAACTTACCTTTCCTTTCTTCTTTCTTTGCCATTTCAGGGCATTCAGATATGAAGTGTCCCTTTTTCGTGCAGTTAAAACAAGTTTTTAATTTTTCAAAGGCTAACCACTTAACTCTCTTCTTGAGGAGACATCCTAGCTTGTGAGAAAGCATGGCAATCTGCTCTTCTTCATCGTTGGAGTGTTCATCGCTCTTCAAAGCTATGTCCTTTGTCTTCTCCTCCTTTGTCTTACTTGAAGTAGCTTGGTCATGTGCCTTTAACTCCTTTATCTGTTTGTTCATCTCATGTGTGATGAGAGAGCCCACTAGCTCCTCGACAGGTGTTTCATCCAAGTCCTTTGGTTCTTCAATTGCGGTCACCTTCATGTTCCCTTCATCTGACAGAGAACTCAATATTTTTTAGTTCATATCAAAATCTGTAAATGTCTTACCCAATGACCTTATGGAGTTTAGGAGCTTGTCTAGGTGCCCCATCATCTCCATAATCGTCTCCCTTTCATTCATCCTGAAAAGCTCAAACTCAGTGATTAAAATAGACAAACTAGTTTGATTTACCCTTGATGTGCCTTCATGGACAGTACATAATTTATCCCACATCTGCTTATCCGTTCTAAGAGATGAGATCTTCTCATGTTCAGATGGGTCAATGCAACCTAAGATAATATTCATGGCTATAGTGTTAAGAGATAACTCCATTTCATCAACCTTATCAAGGTCTGCTCCTAACCCATCACACACTATTTTCCACAGTGCACCACTAATCCGCATAAGAAACATTCTCATCCTTTTCTTCCAATAAGACAAGTTTGTTACATCAAACAAGGGAGGTCTAAAGTCACTATCCCTAGCCATAGGATTTACTCCTAGACACCAGTTATTCTAAGTCTAGGTAAGTTCTAATACCACTTGTTAGTTTAGGTGGCCAAGGAATAACCTAAGAGGGGGGTGAATTAGGTTCTCTATTTATATTATGTTTTTATTTTAATTATCCTAAGATTTTTCTACCTAAGAAATGAAGTAGGGGAAATGGGAGACACAATTATTATTTTTAGACAGCTTAGGCTAATCCGTAATGTTGTTCGGGGGTATCCGTCCCGAGTGTGTATATTTTGAAAATTTTGGCTAATCCAACTCCGATTAGGCTAATCCAACTCCGATTCATGTCAAAATTTTGAAAATTATAACCCAATATAGTGTGTATATTTTTAAGTATGAGGAACTTGATATTAATATAAGTTCATCTAAACCCAGTTACATAAATAATGAGGGAAATTTTAAAGCTTGAGTTGAAGTGCTTGTCTGAAATAATGTATGTATATTTAATTGATATTGAATTGTCTTCAGAATATTTCTTACATCCCCGAGATAAGTTTTTTGATTAGTTTTTCTGAAAATTTTGGGACTCGAGACTTGCAGTATCTCTATAGAACCAAGAATAACAAAAGACCCCTCAGAAGGTGCAAAGCAAGAGTGGAGAAAGTTCAGGAAATTGGCCCCTCTTTACTTAATGAAAAATAAACCACGAGGAACGAGAGTAAAATGATAATGGTGTCACTGATAATGCAATAAATTTTACTATAACTCCATATATTTAAAATGAGTTTGATAACCTACATATTTAAATTATCGTCTAATTAACAATACTATTTAAATATTTATAATATGAATTTATAAAGTGATAAACATCACTTTATGCATATTTTGGGTATTTATAATTGACTTATATGTAAATAATTTCGTTATTGATGAATATCCTCAAGTCCCAAAAATATTTCACTTATTAAATGGGATGGTTTTGGAAGCTTTCCATATGATTTTGAGAGATATTCCTTCTGACTGTTGGGCAAAATTAGAGCAATGTTGATATTGAGCTTTAAAGGAGAGTAAGAGGGGTATGGTATTGATGGAAATATATGTGGCCTATAAGCTAATTACACATTCCATAACTCATTCTTTTTTCATAAAAGTAGAACTTATTCATAATAGTGCATATGTGATGCTTATAATGAAGCCCATGAATAAATGAGCAGACTAAGTGAATTATGATGAGATCGTAAGATGGAGATGACTAGTCTTTAAACATGTGTTTTAAGTATTCCTATTCAAAGGATACTCGAGAAGGACATCCAAGTATCTGGATATAATTGCACTATCTATCCTTAGTGTATGATGAGTATGGTCGGTCCCGTTGCCATTAGTGTGGACACACTATGAATAGATAGCGAGTGCTTTTTATTGGAAAGAGTTCACTGAATTGATCCGTACGAATCCTTAAATGGTATTATACAAAACTGTCAATCAGGTTAATTCAAGTCATGGTTGTGTAAGTGGTCCTTAGACCTGAGACACCAAAGATGTCTTGTAGACAGACCATTGTACTTTGACTATGACCTATGTGCCCCTTATCATGGAATTCTATATAGTCTTAGTTCGGGTGCATCAAGAAGTTTATGAAGATGATTGAGTGGTCAAGATGGGATCGTCCACCATCAGTATAAGAGGATACAGCTCGAGGAAGACGATGCGATGAAGTCCTTGGCCAAGGCAGTGAAATCTCGGGAGAAGAGTTCTCCGATGATTTTTGAACGCATCAGTACTAACTCGATGACCAATTAGGGTATGACAGTTCACCGTACCCTAAGTCATCCTAGGAGCATCAAGTGGATCAGGGATTATAAATACATGATAACCGATGATGAAAAAATTCCATGAGTGAGTCGATACACACTCCTTTGTATCTTCTAGAGTACGAGGCGTAGCTTGGCACCCCACGTGTTGGAGATTCAACCAACCGATTGGGTTAAATCAATCCAACATTAATTAATCTACATGATGACATAGTCAATTAATTTAGAAGGCCAATCAAGGTTATTGGGCCGCTAGAGTCATTAACTAGACTGACAGATGGGCCTAGAGGGTCACATGCAAACGATCTTTTGGATATCGGAATATATACTTGAGTATTGGGGGTTTTATGAAAAATACTCACTTAGTATAAATAGGGGAAGGCCCTGAATGAAATTAACCCAGGCCAGAATTGATTAGGGGCCTTCCCCTTCTTCTCCCTTCTCCCTAGGGCTCCTCTTCATTCATGATGCAATTGGGATGACATAACAATGGCGACGAAGGTTGAATGGAGTTCATCAATTTGAAGGAGGAGATTCAACATGCCGAGGATCAAATGGATACTCATAAAGGCTACACACATGAGAAGCTCCAAGAGACTCGTTCGAGGGTTGAAGGAATCAGGGATGCGATCTTTGCACAGGTTCTTCGTTTTAATATTTTTGTTGATGCCATTACGATTCAATAAAGTCTGCTGCTGTATATCGTTTTGAGTTGTTCATCTAAATCAAGGTTTTTAGAACCCAATAGGGATATATCTTGGATAAGTCCAAATTTCCCCCTAATTTTTCTTATGAAAATGATTTATAAACTCAAATAAAGGGGCTTGAGAAATTCAAACTCAATCAATGAGAAAAGGAAGCAATAATAGGGAGACAAAATAACAAAAATTCAAATTCATCATAGATTATTTCCTCTGAAAAAGTATCATCTTACTCTCCATCTTTAGCTTATTCTGAAGGTGATCTAGCAATCACTAACTAGTAGGATAAGTATCTCCAAGATCCTCATTGCATAAGCTATTTGATCGAAGTGTTTCAAGTGTTCATATTCTAATGATAATTTTCTTACAGAGAATAATGATTGACCTGGAAAAATGTAAGGGTCGAAGTTAATTAAGAGGCATTAGAGGCTCAATACAGGAGCATCAAAACTTTCTGAACCTTGATCTATATTTCACCATCATCCCCATCCATTCCCCTTTTTAATTTCTCTATATGTCAATTATCTATCACTTTCTCTCTTTAGAATCCAACATACCCTCCCTTTTAACCTTAGAGCTACCTTTAGTTTATAAAAAAAATTATAAAATATTTCATTTAACCCTACCTATTAATCCTCCAATTTTATCTGTTTAAATTTTGTTAAATTTTTAGTTCTTTTGCACTCTTTTCTACCAAACACCAAAAATCTAACTTATATACTTTTAGCATTAATAAATTCAATAAAAAAATAAAATATCAGAACATCACATATAATTTTAATAGTCACATAAATAAACAATAAATATATTTATCCATTATAATATGACATAATATTAGGATGAACTAGTTATTTAATATTTTCTCAAATGTCATATACATTCTAATACACATCCTTTGACATCCTATAAATTCTATAAAATGCAGAAAATTCATTTCCAAGTTCAGAAAATTCTGAAATCTAATTTATGCCTTTCTTTGGCAAACCTTTATGTACCTTATGTTATTTAAATTATTGAAGTGAAATTAGTTTTATAAATATTGTTTGATGTTTAAACTTAAACATTGATAGAAAACCCCTAAGTTTTGACTTGTCTGTGATGGCGCGAGAAATTTTTTGAATTATGTGTTACAAAGTCAATCAATATGAAGATTCACATTACACCATTAAAATAGAATTTAGAAAGAAACAAACCAGATAATTAGTACAGTTCATGGTCTGCATTTCGTGTCACCAAACATGGAAAGTCTTAGTGATTATAAGGTAGTTAATCTCCATTTTCTGTCCTTTTGTATTTTTTATTTTTTATAACACGAAAATAAGGGACATTCTCTATTGTTTTCATCTTTTTGAGCCTCAAGTTACTAAGAGATAATATTATTAGTAAATTATAAAAAATCTTTAGAGTCTTATTATTTATGAGATTTGATGTAAAAATTAGTTTTTAGATGATTTTTTTATTTATTATTGGATACAATTCATGTAATATATTTGTCATCTGACCCCTATATTTGAAACATCTTGCTCAAAGTACATGGACACAGAAATAGTGTACACGTGTTTTATGGCTTATCCTTCTTTACTTTATAGAGGCATTTCAGGAAAACATTCATTTATAGATTTTTTTATTTTTTTGATCTCTCTCTTAACTTTTTGAGGTTTCCCCATTAGTGCCTGGATTCAGCACAAAGCCTCCCCAAAGTCCAGCTTGATAAACCTTGTTAAAGGGTGATTGTGTGGAGGTCTTTGCTTTATTTCTTTGGGTCAGCTTGATGCAAAATTACCTTTGTCGCGGTGGAAAACTTTACAAATTTAGGTTTATTGAAACATAAAATTTTGTATTTTATTTCTTTAAACACGGTATATATATATATACCCTCCACTTAACTTCACAGTTTCAACCTTATTCAAACTTTTATCCCTTCCATCTAGAAACCTCTATCTTTTCAAGAAAATCTTGATTCTGTCATAATTGTTAATATTTATCTTTTCTAAGATTAAATTATAAGCCGTATAGTTATATGAAATTTACTGTGAGTCACCCATGCATGACATCGCTGATGCGCTGTAACCTATGTAGTTGCCACCCACTACACACAGCCCCATGTCAACACACTCACCATCCTTGCATGACCTGCATGATGTCCACCCACTACATACCACTTCATGCTCACCCTTTCACTACCATACATTCAAGATTTAAGATGGAGCACCAATAAATGACACTTTTGCACCCATATAGCTGTAACGCACATCCTCCACACATACCTTCATACATTTCTCTTCAATAATGTTTAGTCCTAATACTCTAATTTAGTCTAATAATATATATATCAATTCCTTTATTTCCTTATATTTTTAAAAAAGTGATTAAGGTTAAATTCATATAAATATTATTTTGAAGAATGAAAACAAAAAAAATAAACATCAAGAAAACTTTTAAATGGGCTCTATTTCTAATAGATTTGGTGATTTTTAATTATTATTTAGAAAATTAATTTTGTTAGTTTCATACTTTTGTTGATCGAATGTACTTGAAAGTACATAATTTTGGCCAACAGAAAAAGGAGAATAGGCATTTACAACATATGGTAATGATGTCATCTTAAGAGCATCAAGAATCGACTTTTATCTTTATAATTGTTTTTTGAATTTTACCTCTATTACCCATTTTATTTTCCTGTATATTTTCTCTGATATGCTTATGAAAAAATACATAAAAGCTTATTTTGCATAAACATTTCATAGAAAAATCCATAAATTTCTTTTTTCATGAAAATAGAAAATTCCAATCTCTACTCTAAAAATAACCGTAAATAATGCCTGGTTTTCAGAAGTAATTTCCTGTATTTTATGTGCTCATTTTTTAAAAATAATCATAAATGTGTGATATTAAACCTTAATTTGAATTATACATTTTTAGGATAAAGTTATAATGTTTCTTATTTAAATATTTTTAAGAGATTTTTTTACATCAAACTATTAAATAACATAATGTTTCAACTGGAAACACATGATATGAAAATATTTGAATATTTTCGTAGGTTGGACAATGGTTAAATTTTACTTCTAAAATATAATTCATTACTATTTTTACCTAACACAGAACGCAACCAATAAACAAAATATGTCATGTTTCTTCAATAAATTTTCTCTACGGCATTGAACACGGGGTGGGCAGAGAAGACACATGAAAAAAGTTGCATTTAATATCTCAAATTTTAGTTTCTTCTTTTTCATTTTTTCAGGTATATATGGCGCTACAGGATTGGACACAAAATTTGAAGATAATTATTGGGACTTTTTTCAGAATTTTAGATGTATCCACGTTTGATTAAATTCATAGATTTTTACGCCAATTATTTGCAGAATTTTGCCAAAAAGCGTATACTTGTCAGAAAGTCAGATTTTGACAGGGAATCTTTTGGAAAGTCTGAACATTTCATGGCATGATGACAATCAATGATGAGGAGAGAAAAATGAAACCATGTTATATTATCCATTTTTATCAAACAGACCTCTGGTTTGTCAAACATCAAGCTTTGAAGTTGGAGTAATCATAGTCATCCATTTTTTCTCTCTCCTCACTCATCGACTCTGATACTTCTTTTTTTCAATTGTGGTTAAGATATCCAACGTCGGGCATTAATCATTTGCGCAATAAGTTAATCATTATATGACATGGCACTGCGTTGCCGCGTGTCACATCACAAGATTGTTATGTTGTCCTCCTTTTCTACTAAATGATACACTGATGTGTGTCATTCAAGTAAAAAAGGGAGAATATTCCCGAATCATTACCTGACATGGCCCATGTTTCTGCATACTGTGTCAGACTTTTCTTCTTTTTAAATAATTGTGAGAGTACACGTGTGCGCCACATGTACTACAGCAATTGTTGACTTTTCTCTTTCCTTTTTTATTGTCTCTCTCAGTTATCGTAATACATTAATAGTGATTTAAATCACATCTTTTTTTTCCTATTAATGTGTACCAATAACAGATAATGATTAGAGCATTATGGCATCACAGTTTGTGATGCCATAATTGCTCCTTTTCCAATAATTAACGCAACTAATCATTGCAGACGAATCAAATGGTGACACATAATTACTTATCGCGTGTGTTTCTCATCTCAATTACTATATTAGATTCATTGTTCCATATCCAAAAATCATAATAATCTAATTTCCCCCAAGTTCTATCTACTTTCTCCCTACTTTCTCTCTGTAGAAAATTCTCTCTGCTTTATCTCTCTAGATTTGGAATTTTACTGTTCTACAAATCAATTCTATATCTAGCCTATCCGTTCCTAAAATTTCCCAAAAAGTGATCTTGATCTTCAATTTGAACATCTAATTTTCTTAGTTTGAACTCTTTAAAAAAATAACTCAATAATCAATATAATATCATTGATATTTGCAATTTTATTTCTCTTTTATTTGAATATTTGGTCGTACATTTCAGTTCTGAACTCTGTAACCCAAACATAGAAATCCATAAGCTTCTTATAATATTCTGAAAACCACAAAGAAATATTTATATAAGTAAATCCTTATTTTTATATTTTTCTTCAATCATTTTAATCAAGATTCAAATTTTAATTTTTATAGATAGTTGCCTCCCTGTTTATCGACTCCTTTCTTATAATGAACTTTCTATATTTTGAAAAAGGATTTATAATTTATAAATTTTATTGCATAAGCTTAAACACCAACAACAGGACTAAATTTTCATTTAATCACACCAATTTTTTGGCTTGTCACATAGTCACCCCTTAGAATTCTATGATGTTCTCTGAAATCCATGAGTAAAGTGTAAGTCATACTCGAACAACATCAACCAAATTTCTTTGCATGCTATTTTTAATATCCTTGTAAAGTGCATGTGCTTTTGCAATGATAGCCTTCAATGATGGGACATATATCTCGTCTCATGATGCAACTCATGTCTCAGTTGGAAATCAACTCCCCTTTCCTTTCAAGGTACCATAAACTTTACAAGGAAACCTCTCAAGATATTTTATACTTTCATATGTGCTGTGGTCTATGGTGACCCCACATAATTTTCACTTCAATTTTTTTGTTCCACGTATGTGTATTACCTTGATGCACCACAGGCATTAAGGCAAGCTATTTTCTGCTTGCTGTTTGTGCTACTGTCAGTTGATTCATCATCTGCAGATATGACCACCAAATTTGGTCCATGTGAAGACGTACCGTGTTCCATCCTATCAGTTTGGAGTTTTATGAAATGAATGTAGATGCAAGATGGATCATAAATGTGAAGAACAAAAAAATAATGCATATGGTTATTATCTTGTGCAGCCTCATGGCTAGAGTATGATTGGGATGAAGCAAAATGTCTAACTTCTTTTCAAAAAATGATGATAATGGGCTCTATCCAATGGTCCTCCAATTGTCTTGAAAAGAAGTTTTATCCCATGGTTCCTCGAGAAAAAAAGTAAAAAGACATTAATACTAAACATAATATCGTATATTTATTACATCAGTAAAGAAAAACTCGCTTCTCCTATTTCCCCATTTATCTCTGAATTTGTGAACCACATGTGAAATCAACTTCACAATTTCAGAGAGAGAATGATAGATTATGATATAGATACAGAGAGAGAAGGAAATATTGAGAGAGTAAGAGATTGAGAGAAAGCAAGAGCAAGAGAGATTGAGATAAGGAAAGATTAAGAGATTGAGAGTGATATAAATCAAGAGAAAGAGAGGTTGAGATAGATAAAGAGTGAAAGAATGAAAAGTTGAGAAGAGAGAGAAAGCAATATAATGAAAGATTGAGAGATCAAGAGAGATAGAGAGATAGAGAGTGAAATAAGGAAAGATAGAGAGATTAAGAAAGATAGAAAACATGAGAAAGAGAGATTGAGAGAGACAAAGATTGAGAAAAGAAAAGATTGAGAGAGATTGAAAGCATGAAAAAGAGAGATTGATGGAGACGAAGAGTGAGAAAAGGAAAGATTGAGAGAGATAAAGTATGTAAAAGAAAGATTGAGAGAGACAATGAATAGAGATAGAAAGATTGAGAGATTGTGAGAGATGAAGGGTTAGAAAAGGAAAGATTGAGAGAGATATAAAGCATGAGAAAGATTGAGAGAGACAAAGAGTGAGAAATGGAAAGATTGAGAGAGATATAAAGCAGGAGAAAGTTCTGACTAAAAGTTCTGATCTATCATGGATTAGACATGATTTACTGACTAATTTTTTTGCTTGACATTTTATTTAGACATGATGGATCATAATTTTGATCCATCATGAAACTCTTATAGAACATTATTCATTTGTGCTGACCGAATGCAATGGATTCCATCGAGACATCTTTGGATAGACATGTAGACTCAGCTCTTGGATATCCATCTCATATTGATGAGGGAACGTATGAAAGCTCATTTACTACTGGTTGCATCGTGATGGTGAACATATGGGTGATCAAGAAATGACAAATCACTTGCTGTTCGTATGCCTGGCAAGGCGATTCATCTAGCGATTGAGGGGTTAACCACTGCAAGCAAGAACTATGCATCGAAGTCCAAGGCATTTTAGTATTTTAGGAAGACAATACCTCAGCAGTAAGTATGTAGCAAGAGATTCATGTGGTACATGTGCCAGCTCTTTCTCTTATGATGGGATCATCCCTCCTCTGTAATATAAGTGTCAGACTCAAAGAAGATAATGCAGTAAAACTAGAAATTCAAATTGTAGAAATATCATTCCAATGGTTTCCTAATGTATCAGTCCAAACTAGAATCACATATTATGGTTTGCCAGTTTACTATACCCAAACTCATTATAGGAGTACCAACAGATGAATGCTTATAGGTACACAGTAAATAATGGAAGTGCGGTTCCATAAAAGAGTCAATAATATTATTTGTACCTTCTAGAGTATGTGGTACATTGTGATACCTCTCTTGTTAAATGTAGGGATGGGAAGTGTGTGTTTCGTCGTTGAACGAACACTGTTCGTTGATGAAAGAACAGGCGTTCTTTCTCTCTTAGGCAGTTCTTTCTCTCTTAGGCAGGACGTGTAATGAGTTCTAGAGTTGAAAAACTATAATTTGGGGGTCCCCGAACAGATCCAAAAAATATCGGGAGATATGCCCAACATCTAGGCTTCTCAGTAGCAACAAATTCCCGCCCGACATGCCTACAAGGTGGAATTCGGCCCACTACATGATGGAAGCTGCGGTGGAGACGAGACATGCCTTGTTCACCATGGCCCTCCTCAATCTACAACAATGTAAACTCCACATTATTGATGACAAGTGGGACATGCTCACTTAGTTTGTAAAAATTTTGAAGCCATTTACAGAGACCACAAACTCATCCACCAGGATGAAGATGTTGATAATTCTTGTGATTGTCGGTGTCGTGACATTATTGAATGCCCACTTAGAAAGATCACTTCTGTACTTCAAAACTATAGTGGGAGCTTAACAAAAGAGGCATGTGTTTTGTGTCTGGCCATTATCACCCTAATGGCAACAAATTTGTCTAAGTATACATTTATACTGAAGTGCAATATTGTCATAAATGTTGCAACCATGATGCATCCTTATGTGAATTTGATAGTACATGAAAAATTGGTAGAACAGAAACATTACTGACACCAAGGCGTCTCAATTGATATCTTCTCGCAATGATTGAAGCTCTACATGATGCATGATTTAGCTCGTGGGTCAATATTATCTAGAAGTGAGTTGGATGAATACATTGATGTTTCTTTCTATCTTATGACAGATGCAAATTGGGGAAGATAACCAAAGAGTTTTTGTTGTTTATGCCAACTTTCGCTTCAACAGAGTGACCGTTCTATGCAAGTCGGCCCATCGACACATACAGTAGACACAATATGAAAGCAGAAAATATTGAGGTATTGACAACTATGAAGTGTTGGTTGGCCCTGTACAAAACTAAGAAGCGTGTGCAAAACACTACCAATGACTAAGATTTATGTGATGACGAGCTACCATTATCATAGTAAAGACTCACAAACAGTTCTTGGTAAGTCAGATTTCATTTTTAAAAAAAATCACTAATTCATCTTTATATTTCAGATTTGTAGACCCAGAATTGTGCGGCGAGGGAGGACGTAGCAAGGAGACCGAGTAGGAAAACAGGGTTGGCCGACTGCGAGGGAATGTTTCACCTATAAGCTTGGAGATAGAGGGAAACAAAGTTTTATTCATCATTCAGACTATCATTAATCAGATGGTTCAATTCGATGCATGTTGTTCGTCCGTGATTGGCGTCATCGACATGTGACGTCCGGAACGTCCTCTCACTCAACCACATCACTTTGTCTCGGTCCTTTAAAAAATTTTAAACATACTTTCATTTATATAATAATGTAATGTTTCTTAATAATGCTGATTTATAATTCTCTCTTCCAAGCTTATATTGTCATACCCTAATACTTCATAATATGTTAAAAATAAGTTTTTATCTATAATTATATATAATTTACATGATAATGGCTGATTTGTAATTCTTACTTCCTATCTCATACCTTAGTCTTTTAAAATATTTCAACGTAATTTTCTCATTATATTTAATTGTCATAAAGTAAGAGTTTCCTCATACCTTGGTCTTTCAAAAAGTAATAACCTATCTCACACATTTAAACTGTTCAATTTTGTTCGAACAGTTTAAGCAATGGTTCTATTGAACTCGATCGAACAAGTCAAATAGATCGAAATTTTCAATCGAACTTGATCTAAAATCCTGTTTGATCAAAAGATTCAATTTTTTCAGATCGAATCTTTACTTTATCGATCAAAACATTCAATCAAGATTTGATCGATTCGGTTTGATCTGAATCCCATTGCTAAAAGGACCCACCCTACTTATAACCTACAAACTTTTATATCCTATTATCTCTTCATTTATAATATCTTTTCAATCTATCCATCTATCCTTTCTGGCATACAATACAAATCTGTTTGCTTTTTTCTCTATCCAGATATCCATCTATCCATCTACATTATTCATATATCCATGATGAACTACTTTGCATGCAGTGTATATGTCTTTATATAAGCCCAGTTCGCCCAAAGCCCTAGAACCTACGAACTGACTCTTCGTTCCCGCCCATTTCTTGAAATTTCCGTTTGATTTCTGGGATTCAATTCGAGATCGCAGAGGTTGTGGAGTGGATCGCTTCTCTAGATTTGGGGAAGAACAATGAAGGAAGAAGAGGTGGAGAAGCTGAGAGGTGTGGTGCGGGACTGCGTCAGCAAGCATCTGTACTCATCTGCCATTTTCTTCGCGGACAAGGTCGCCGCGCTGACTGGAGACCCTGCCGATGTCTACATGCAGGCGCAAGCCCTTTACCTCGGCCGCCATTATCGCCGAGCTCTCCATCTCCTCAATTCTTCCCAGATCGTCTTCCGAGACCTCCGCTTCCGATTCCTCGCCGCTAAATGCCTGGTAATTCGATGTTTCCCGATTATTGCTCCCGTTGTTTCTATTTTTTATTTTTTTTCCGGGTTTTGTTTGCTACCCGCGCAGTACTCTCAAATCCTGGGCACTTTTTACGCTGGAAGGACTTGGAATCAAATGCCTCGTTCTCTTGTATCAGAATTTATGTGACAAACCGCAATGTAAAGTGTTAAATTATTCACTGGACACCTGGGCGATAAATTATTCTCTCTTTGTGAAATTTTAGTGACTGGTATTTTTGAAAGAAATCTCTTGCCATCCTTTCTGCGAGAGATTTTTTCTATTATTAACCGCAATCATTTGTTAATTAGACGGAAAAGGAAACTCTAATTAGTGAAATCCACTGGACACCTGGGCGATAAATTATTCTCTCTTTATGAAATTTTAGGGACTGGTATTTTTGAAAGAAATCTCTTGCCATCCTTTCTGCGAGAGATTTTTTCTATTATTAACCGCAGTCATATGTTAATTAGACAGAAAAGGAAACTCTAACAAATTTTTGCCCATAACGCCCTATTTTCAGGAATTCGTGACTGCAACAGTCTTCGACGTTTATATGAGTATCCAAAATGCGATCGAGATGAATTTTTATTCTCCCAATTATTTTGATCAATCCCGAGACCGATTAGTAAACTCAGTAGAAACTAACTCACTTGGCTTAATATTTGTTGTTTAGTCAACGAATGAAAGTATTATTATTTGATGGTGTTCCCTACCAGTAAAACCTAAGCCGAAAGTTAAAAAAAGAGTCTTTTGGTGCTTTCAGGAAGC
Organism: Wolffia australiana; assembly: GCF_029677425.1. NCBI lineage: Eukaryota > Viridiplantae > Streptophyta > Magnoliopsida > Alismatales > Araceae > Wolffia > Wolffia australiana. The sequence goes on along the minus strand of NC_135839.1, from coordinate 9,375,219 downwards.
GAGTTTTTCCTGGCTTCCAAACTTCTTCTCGTGATCATGTTTACTTTTAGTACATTTTCTTTAACTTTAGTTGTCATCGGATATGACCTTCAAGTCGTATTCCTATTTGTCTGACGGATCTTATTTTGTGTAACGTTTAGGAAGAGCTTAAAGAATGGGATCAATGCTTGACAATGCTGGGGGATGCTAAGGTTGATGACCAGGGAAATATCGACGGGCTTAAAGATTGCATCGCCATGCATCTTGAGAAGGATGGTGAAGATCACGAAATCAATGTAACCTGCTGCTGCTTACGGCAATTAATTTGATTTTCTCATCGCATTCTTTCAAAAAAAACTTTTTCTCTCGTCCTTTATGTCTGAGTCATCATTATCTTACCTGAGCATCTCTTCAGTCTTGTTTAACCTCGAGTGGACATGTTCAGATTTCGTCTTCTTTGTCTCGTTTTTCATACAGTTAATTAAAGATTTCGGCTAATTATGATGAATGATATGTAATTTTCTGTTAATTTTCTCTGCAGATATTATCTGCAATATGTTTTTTACGTGGCAAGGCATGTGAAGCTTTGGAAAATCGTGACCAGGCACGTAAGTGGTATGTTCTTTTCACCACAGTATTTCTTATTTTGTTGGCTTCGAGAGTGGGTACTTTTAATGGTGAATCAAGTGAATGTTCATTCTTCTCCTGTCCGTTACCATCTTTTGCGGGCTTTTGACGCAGTAGCTTGTGTTGATGCCAATGTTTTACGGAAAAGTAAACCATGAGTCCAAGTAGAGACCTATCTTTCATCAGAAGACATACCTCAGAACTCCAACAATTGTAATTTCCAGATCCCCTCTCCCTGCGACCATTAGTATTTCAACCCCTGGGGTGAAACACTTTCTCTTTCTCAATGTATTCGGAGTAATTTTTAAGATTTTAACAATTAGGATGGTAATTTTCTGTGAAGAGAGATAGATGTAGGCCAAAAAACCGTGACTCTCACCTGAGAGGGTCAAACATGTCGTTCTGAGTAGTGTTTCTAAGTTTTAACTGTACTCTCACCATGACTCTCAGCTATCGGCAGGGCAAGAGTTTCCACATTTGGTATTTCTTGAGGCTTAGGCCATTCTAGCTTCTCATCTAGTTCTTCCCCTTTCGATGATGCATCTATCAATGACTTTGAAGAAAAGAAACCAAGTTATATTATTTACCGACTGTTTCTCATTTAAATATAAGTTGCGCAAAATTTGGAAGTAAGGTTGGTTTATACCAGATATTTGAAGAGGATTATTCGTATTTATGGGTTTCTCTACCAATTTGGAATATCAGTGGGCTTAAAGAGAAATTAGGAAATGCCTCAGTGTTACAGTCATGAAAAATTATTATTAGTAAAATATTTTATATATTTATAGCATGTTGAGTAACATCTTTGATTTTTGTGTTGTAATTTATAGTTTTTTCTTTTGATCATTAATTCTGCTCATCTTTCTACGGGTTATGTTAAGAGTGACTCCGAGAAACATGTCCTTGTCTTTGGAAAGGTATAAAGCGGCTATCAAGCTCGATCCCTTCTGTTACGAGGTTAGCTTGGATTTGTTCATTGCATTATATTTTGATTTATTTGCCCTTTTTGTGTCTATCGATGACATTCATATTGCCCTAAGAGTTCCTGATAATGTACCTGATTTATTGACGACGACAAATTTCCTGACTTGTATTGACGACGTTTTTTTGCTGTTTTTCAGGCTCTGGAATGTTTGGTTGACAATTGCATGCTAACCTGCGAAGAAGGTGATTAAAATTAATTTCTGTTTAGTGTGAACTCAATACGTTCAAATTCCTCCGTTTCATCTGTCATTTTGTGTTTGTGATCGAGCACAACGATTTGTCTGGTCAAAGTCTTTACATATTTCATTATCTTTTCAGAATCAAGTTTGTTATCGTCATTACATTTTGCCGAAGCTGATGGATGGCTAGCAACATTTTATTCATGCTTGTTGAAGAAGGTAAAGTCTGTTATATGTCTAAAACATATGAAGCTTGCCGTAAAACCATGGAAGTTAGTCGCATCCCTCTTATTGAGTCTGGTATTTTAACTTACGACTAATTTGAGTATTTTTTTAAAAGTGCGACAAGGGAAATTATGTAGAATGCAAGTTCGACGAGCTTGAGAATGAAAAGTGTGATGTCATCACCTCGGAGTCAACATTAAGTCGCACACTGAGAAACAACACGGACTTGATGACGTGTAAGGCGGAATATTACCATGACTGTGGGGAGTATCAGAAATGTTTTAAACTTACTTCTACGTGAGTTTAAATGAAAATCTCTTTGAAATTTCATCGTGATAATTTCTTGACCAACATTTAATGATGTTCCTCATTAAGCTTGTTGGAGAGAGATCCATTCCATTCAAAGTGTACGTCAGTCCATATTGCTGTTGTTCTTGAGCTTGGTCGGTCAAATGATCTGTATCAAATGGCTTGCGAACTGGTGAAGGACTACCCACAAAGGTATTTTTATTATTATTAGTTTTATCTTCTAGTCCTCGAACTTTATACTTTTTATCTTTGATTAAATATATTTTTTGTTAGTGGGGACGTTGCTATGTATCCTTTACTTAATTTTTCTTTTGGTGGAGTAACATTACTGATGGGGTACTGATTGAATAGGGCTCTTTCATGGTTTGCTATTGGTTGTTACTATCAGTGCATCAAGAAATACGATCAGGCAAGGAGATACTTCTGGTGAGAAATGCCTTAATATATATATATATTGAAATATAATGCATTTATATTTTTAAGGATATTATTTTTATCATGAGTACATTGTTAACTATAATTTCAAGAAAACCCGTTCTTATTTGGTGTTTCTTGTATTTCTCATTCATTAGATTAACTGCTCATTATTGACAGTTCATTCTCAAGTCATGCAAATGGACCCTTTACGCGTCTCAGATTTTTCGTACAGACATGATTGACACTTTTTGCCAAAAAACCCGTCTAAAAAATATAAGCTTATTTTTCTACAGCAAGGCAACAAATTTGGATCCGACCTTCCCCCCCGCGTGGTTGGGATTCGGCAATGCCTATGCTGCCCAAGAAGAGAGTGATCAAGCCATGGCTGCCTTTCGGACAGCCGCTCGCTTGTTTCCCGGGTGAAGTATTTCATTAGATTCTATAAATCCTCTTCTTAGAAAATCTGTGCCGAAATAACATACGTGAAAAAAGTCTGCCAATGATGATATTTCAGGTGCCATTTACCAAAACTCTACATCGGTATGGAATACATGCGAACTCACAATTTTAAACTTGCAGAACAGGTAAGCGACGCCAACTCTTCTAAGGGTTCTCCATAATTCAACTTTTAATGGCGTCGTTATGTATGGATTACCTTTCAACTGTTAATCCGGATTTAATCACTCGCTCGTCGCTTTCTCAAGTTTCTGATTCAGGCCAAGACCATATGTCCATACGATCCTCTCGTCTACAACGAGCTCGGAGTTATCGCTTACCACACCAAAGAGTGAGTTAACTTTTTCAATATTAAAGAAGATTTGACGGTATTAATTACAATTTTTTGTCGAGTCGTCTGCAGGTACAGAAAAGCTGTGATGTGGTTTGAGAAGACGCTGTCTTTCTTTCCTGCTTCACCAAGCGAAGTGTGGGAAACCACCCTAGTTAATCATGCTCACTCTCTGAGAAAACTCAAGTACTTGCATTTCATTTTTAAAATTTAATGATAGTTTTCACTAGGATTGATGAAAATGGTGATGGGGTTCATTGTTTCAGGAGGTATTCAGAGGCGATCACATTCTACGAGAAGGCGCTCGCGCTTTCCACACGAAGCCTTAGCACTTACGCTGGACTAGCTTACACGTTTCACCTACAAGTTTGCTTTTTACTACCATTCCCACTGTTCCTTTAAATCTTTTTAAGAGCTTTTTGGCGAAGTTTTAATTTGATTAATTAATGATTTTTCACTGTTGCTTTCTTCTCTAGGACAAGCTTGAGGCGGCAATCGCCCACTACCACAAGGTAACAAGTTTGGTTTTTTTAAATCATTTTCTTCCACTTATTATTTGTTTGTCATAATCTCAACAGCCTTCCTAATATTTCTTATTCAAACCAGGCTTTGTGGCTGAAGCCAGACGACGAGTTCTGCACGGAGATGCTAACGAAAGCCCTCGAAGACGAATCCCGCGAGCTTTGTTTCTAATCAGAAACGGTATTTATATTCTCAATTGAAATATAATTTAAAGTATATTTAGGAATATAATCAGGAAAATGAATAGGAGGAAGGCGTTTCTTTCTCATGTCCCCATGACTTTGACCCCTTCAGAAGACGTTGATCCGGAAGAACCAAGGTAGAATGAAGGAGATCACAAGACAAGTCATTAGGAAATTGCAGAGCGGCTGCCCTCGCCAGCACCTGTACCGCGAGCGGCGGTCTACGCCGTCTCCGGCGGCGGCGCGACGGCTCCTCTCACTCCAATCCTCCAGGAACTGGCGATTTTCCAAACCCGTCACGTTCTTCGCCTCCGATCCGCAGATTTCACACAATCTGGTCAGAGAATTTCACCAAAACAGTTTAGTATAATCATGTTTAAAGTATTTATACTAGAGTTTTAGGGGATAATCTTTTTATGTTCTCTATTAGTGGGGTTTAATTTTTACTCAGTTCTTCATTTGATCCTAAAAACACCAAGCTTAAGGTGAGTATTTTTGGCCTTTTTAGTGAGAGGCAAAATGATTTAAATTCTTCTACAGAATGAAATAATGAATAAAGATTTTGATTTATTTTCTTCTTAACACGGAGCATCATGGATAGATAGGTTGTAGGTATTTTTTCAAAAATCTATTTAGGGTAGATCAGAGTAATTTACTCAATTTTATGAAGTTTTTGAGGGAAAATTTAGCGTAAATTTAATTGTTCCCACTGACGGCAACATTTTTTACTTCTGGAAGAGCACTAAAATTTTCTCATGAGAATAGAGAGGGAAAATCATCATTGTGCGAATCCAAAACATAAGAAAAACATATCCTAAAAATCTTGATTGATCTTGATCAGCAGTCAAAAGTCAGTGGCAGTAAAACTGCAGAAAATTGAAATTCTCTCGACTTGTGAAAATGAAAATAAATCTATACATGTATTCTCTATCAAGCCTTGGGCCTAAACATAGATTCTAGAACCCCCTCTCGTCTCACACAGTTTAGCGAGAAAGAAAGTAAAAAGTCTTAGAAAGAGAGATATATATATTTAGCTAGATGAGCAATGACAGAGAGAGAGATGAGCAACGACACAAAAAGAGAGAGATGAGCAACGGCAGAGAGAGTCAGAGAGAGAGAGATGAGGAGAGACAAAGAGATGAGCAACGGCAGAGAGAGAGATGAGGAGAGAGGAAGAGATGAGCAACGGCAGAGAGAGAGATGAGGAGAGAGGAAGAGATGAGCAACGGCAGAGAGAGAGATGAGGAGAGAGAAAGAGATGAGCAACGGCAGAGAGAGAGAGATGAGGAGAGAGGAAGAGATGAGCGACGGCAGAGAGAGAGATGAGGAGAGAGAAAGAGATGAGCAACGGCAGAGAGAGAGAGAAGAGGAGAGAGAAAGAGACGAGCAACGGCAGAGAGAGAGATGAGGAGAAAGAGAGAGATGAGAAACGAGAGAGAGAGAGAGATGAGGAGAAAGAGAGAGATGAGAAACGAGAGAGAGAGAGAGATGAGGAGAAAGAGAGAGATGAGCAACGACACAGAGAAAGATGAGAAACGAAAGCGAGAGAGATTGATCACCGACAGAGAGAGAGATGAGCAACGACAGAGAAATAAGGCATGAGAGAGAGATGAGCAACGACAGAGAAATGAGGAAAGAGCGATAGATGGGGACACACAGAGAGAGATGAACAACAAGAGAGTCATCAACACCGAGAGAGCGAGATGAACAACGAGAGAGAAAGAGAGAGACGAACAGCGAGAAAGAGAGAGAGAGATGAGGAGAGAGAGCGAGAGAGAGAGAAGGGGAGAGAGAGAGAGAGAGAGAGAGAGAGAGAGAGAGAGGAGACCTGCTGCCCTTGATCTTGAACCAGGCCTCGGAGCAATTCCGATGGGCAAAAGCCAAATCGTCCTTGCAGGCGCATCCGATCTCGACCAAGTCCGAAGACACCTCCGACCCTTCCTTCCCCAGATGGCAGATCCTACACATCTTCTCTCCTCCCCCCTCCCCCTTCCCCCCCTCCCCCTCCACCACCACCACCACCACCACCACCCCCCCTTCTTCTTCCCCCTTCTCCCCTTCTCCCCCCTTCTCCCTTTCTTCCCCCATCTCCTACCTCCTCATCCCCCTTCACCTCTCCATTCATAAAACCCCAAAAAAAAAAAAAAATCATTACTTGGTAGTTATCTGACGCCATTAAAATACCCCTCTCTGCCTTCCTCCTCCTGGCACACCCCCAGAAACCCCCCCCCCCCCCCCCCCCAAAAAAAATAAAAATCTTTCCGTCATTAAAGATTGTCAACGATCTCGGCCGCAGGAGTCAACTCTTTGACTTTTGACCACTGCCCATCAGAAAAAAAAAGTAAGGCTTAGAAGTGGACTGTTCACGGCCAGCGGTGCTCACTGTTTTCTACAGAGGCTGTTCAAGGGGAATCTGCTTCTTTGTTGTCGTTGCATGCTGTCTAATCAGCCTGTGGATTCAACTCTTTGACTGCCCACCCCGGTTTCTATATTTGTTAATTTGTGGATAGAGGACGGATGACGAATGACGGTTATCCCCGCCGTTCAACATTTTGTCTCGACCGTCATCCGTCCACATTTCAGTCATCCATTGACATTTCAATCGTCATTCGTCCATGTTTTGTCTCAACTATAGAGCAGGGACCCGGACGGGACAATTTTTTCGTCCCGGGATGAAAAATCGTCCCGTCCAATGGTTTGGACAAAATTCTGGATGAAAATTTATCTCGGGAACCACCGGACTGAACGGTTTTCGTCCCATGGGACGAAAAAACTGTGCGTCTGGAGGTCTTGGATGATGGACGAACGAATCTGGACGAAAAACCGCCGGATTCACATCTGACGGTTGAGATGTAGCCACGTGGCCTCGCTATGACAATTTAAATGAAAGTCCCTGCATTTTTACTCGCGTGCAAATTGACGCCGCTCAGAAATAATTGCACATATATCCCTTTGCATTCTCTCTCCTCCGTATTTCCCTAAAAAATCTTAGAAAAATCTATATTAATAAATTCAAAATATAAAATGGGTTTTTTTTTCATCTGGGATGAGGGAAGGGACGGTTGCTTCCCTGGACGGGAAGAAAATTCGTCCTGAGAGGACTGGACGGGTGGTTTTCCTACCGTCAGGCAAAAAATTCATCCCGTCCTTCATCCTTGCACTGAATCCGGACATCAGACGTGACGAAATTCGTCCATCCCATCCATCGTCCACCTCCGGTAGGATCCGTAACTATAGTCTCAACTACCATCAGTTCTCATTTCTGACTGACTGTCATCCATCTACACTTCAGTCTTCCATCCACATCTCGTCTTGACCGTCATCCCTCCACATTTCAAGTTGACCGCCGTCATCCATCCACATTGCGCCCCAACCGTCATCCCTCTACATTTCAAACTGACCTCCATTCATTCACATTGCGTCCCGACCGTCATCTGTCTACATTTCTTGTCAACCATCGTCCATACACTTTTGGTCTCACCCATCATCCGTCTACATTTCGTGTTGACCGTCATCCATACACATTTACACTCTACCATCCTCCGTCGACATCTTAAATTAACCATAATTTGTCTACATTTTATCTCGACCATCATCCATCCACATTTCGTCTTGACCGTCATCTTGGCTGTTTCAAATTGACCATCATCCATCCACATCGCATCCTCACTGTCATAGGTCCACATTTTTTACTGACCGTCATCTATCAGATTTCGTCTCGACCATCCTCCATCTACATTTCTAATTGACCGTCATTCGTCTACATTTTGTCTCTACCGTCATCCATCCACATTTCATCTCAACTGTTTTCGGCCCACATTTCAAATTGACCGTCATCCATCCACATTGCATCCTGACGTCCACATCGCTTCCTGACCGTCATCTGTCTACATGTTGTCTTGATCTTCATCCATCTACATTTTGTCTGGACCGTCATTTGTATACGTTTCGTCTCGACCGTCATCCATCTACATTTCGTCTGGACCGTCATTTCTCTACATTTTGTCTCAATCGTCATCTGTCCGCTTTCCGTCTTTGACAATTACCGTACCATGACTCCCTCCCTCCGTCTCGAGCTTCCGCGCTCTCACTCCCTTTCAGTCATTCAGCCATTGCTGCTATCGTCACCACCACCTCACGTCTCCACCTGATCACCTCTCCATCTCTCTCTTTCTCTCCCCCTCTCTCCCTCCCTTCCATCCGCCCATCATTTCTGTCATCAGTCATCCATCCTCTCGAGCCGCGATGACAAGTGACATACAATGAATACCAAATGACGGATGACGGATTGGGACGGAACGGATGACGATCTGTCATCTGAGCTCCAAATATAGTGCACCGACGGGATGGTATTTTTGTCTGTGGACGAAGAAATAGTCCCATCCAGGAGTTTAGGGATTCCATACGTGTTGTGCCATGTGTCAAATTCTGGGTGGCCTAATGCACTGCTTTGTCCCGAGAATGTCATGAAGGGGACAGTTTTCAGATGGGACGGGACGTGGACAAATATATCAAGGATGGGACGAACGCTGGACAGGACGATTCAGTCGAACTTCAAAAAATCGGGATGTAAAACGGGACAATCTTGCAGTATAGCTTCAAATCTACGAGGCCCCCAAAATAAGGATAAAAATTCGATTTTTCAAGACCAGAAATATTCGACATTATCCTCGAGGGGAAAACACGGACAGAAAATGCTGACGTGGCGGTTTGGATATTTGAGAAGCCCGAGATATTTCGGCCGGCGGTTAAACTAATAAGAGAACGATTTTGCAGTGGCGGGTGTGAGCAAGGCGATGGCGATGGCGATCGGGATGAAGCTGGCCGGAAGAGCCGGCGGCGCCGCCATGGCTACGCCGCCGGCAACGATTCGTTCGATCTCTTCGTGGTGGCGGAACGTGGAGCCGGCGGCGAAGGATCCCATCCTCGGCGTGACCGAGGCTTTCCTCGCCGATCGAAGCCCTGACAAAGTCAATGTCGGAGTCGTGAGTTGTTTGCCTCCCTGATCCTTTGCTGTTTGATTCAATCAGCTGAATTCGTTCTCGATGGCTCTTTCCTTGGTTGAATTGAAGTAGAATTTGATGTGGAATTGGTCCGTGTTTTTTTTTTTTTGATTCTAGGGCGCTTATCGTGATGATAATGGGAAGCCGGTCGTCCTCGATTGCGTCCGGGAGGCGGAGCGGAGGATCGTCGGGAATCAGAATATGTATCTTATCTTCATCCGATTATTGTTGTTTTTAATTTTTCTGTCCCAATTTTGTCCTCCTCGAGTTTTCTCTTTCTCAAGAAATCTGATATTTAGCTGAACAAACAGACAAACAAACAGTGTGATAAGGTCGGAATCATCGTCATTTATGTAGAAACATGTTGGAGATTCGTCTGCTTTCGTTTCATCTTTCGATTCAACTGCTTCAAAATTGACTCCCGTGGAATCCAATTAAATTACGCAAATTAGTGCAAGTCTTTTGGCATCTTGTGATCCTTCCCAGGCTTGCACGACTCTGAATTACTAAATACTGTGGCAATACATGGGGCTTTCTGAACGTCGTTCAACTTGCAATGTCTTACACGGATGTCGCATATCATGGGCCCCCATTTGTTTTTTATGAACAAGATTAAATGCCAGGGAATATCTGCCAATGGGGGGAAGCCTTAAATTCATCGAGGAGACCTTGAAGCTAGCTTATGGAAGCGAGTCTGAGTTCATAAAAGAGAAAAGAATCGCAGCCGTCCAAGCTCTCTCTGGGACTGGCGCGTGCCGTCTCTTTGCAGACTTTCAGAGGCGTTTCCGAGCCAACTCCCAAATATATATTCCTGTTCCAACCTGGTCCAAGTACGTGTTTTTTTTTTCTCTCTTTTTATTCGGCTTTTAAATTTCTCTGCCCTCTTTTAAATATTTCTGATTTTATTTCAGTCATCACAACATCTGGAGGGATGCCCAAGTTCCTCAGAGGACCTTCCGATACTACCACCCTGAGTCAAGAGGACTTGACTTTTCCTCCTTGTTGGAGGACGTCAAGGTACCAACATGAAACAAATAACTTGGGCAAATAAAAGAGAAGTATTCTTGATTGTCTGGAGCATTTGTCATGTAGAATACACCCAGCGGTTCGTTCTTCTTGCTGCATGCTTGTGCTCATAATCCGACTGGAGTGGATCCTACAGAAGAGCAGTGGCGAGAAATATCGAATCAATTTAAGGTACTTTAAATCTCTGCATGAATATGTAGCCTGTATTTAATTCTTCCCAACTCTGTGCAGGTTAAGAATCACTTTGCGTTCTTTGACATGGCGTACCAAGGATTTGCGAGTGGGGACCCCGAGAGAGATGCAAAAGCGATTAGGATATTCCTCGAAGACGGCCATCTGATTGGATGCGCTCAATCTTATGCTAAAAACATGGGTTTATACGGCCAGAGAATCGGTTGCCTCAGGTATTTAAACTAATCATTAAGAATTTTTACTAACACTAGATGCTAATAACATGGGTTTATATGGCCAGAGAATCTGTTTTCCTCGTGCATTAAAACCAATCATTATGAATTTTCGCCGATTGTCTTGAACCCCAAAACTTAACACAGATTCTAAAGTCTATCCCTAAACACTAGATACTGAATTCTAAACCCTAAACATAAGTCCTCTCTCGACACTAAACCCTAAATTTTACTTACTAAACCCTAAACCTTAAAAAAAAACCTAAACTCCACACATAAAACCTCAACTGTCGATATTAAACATGTAGTCTTAACCCCAAAAAACCCCAAACCCTAAATTCTTAACCATGATTCCGAAGCCCTAAATCCTCATACACTTATACCAAGTTACAAATTCCAAATTCCAAGCATTCCAAAGGATAGTAATCTTCCCCCAGCTGTTTGATGGTAATTTTTTCTCCCATGTAGCATCCTTTGCGAAGATGAACTCCAAGCTGTCGCGGTAAAGAGTCAGCTACAGCAGATAGCCCGGCCCATGTACAGCAATCCACCAGTTCATGGCGCCCTCCTGGTTTCCACCATTCTAGGTGATCCAGAACTGAAGACTCTATGGTTAAAAGAGGTTAAGGTGCGCTTCCTAGATTCAATCTCCCCCTAATCTTTTATTTCTCTTTTTGTAGATTTTTTAATAAATTTTCTTGATATATCAGGGCATGGCCGATCGGATCATAGGAATGCGAACTACCCTCCGAGAACGGCTAGAAAAACTTGGATCGAGTATTTCTTGGGAGCACATTACAAACCAAGTAATGCATTTTAAGTTTGATTGAAAATGCTTCCTATTGATGATATCTCAACAAGAAATGGTTATGATCGGTATCTTCGTGCGCTTTTTTTCTGATAAACAAACAGATTGGGATGTTCTGCTTCAGCGGAATGACACCAGAACAGGTTGACAGGTTGACCAACGAGTTCCACATTTACATGACAAGGAACGGCCGTATAAGGTAATTAATTTACTCCACATTTACATGATCCAGTATTTCTTGGCAATTAGTTTTTGTTACAAATAAAAAAGTATAAAATGTTCGAGAAATAAAATTGATCTTCCGACCTTGCAGCATGGCGGGAGTCACAACAGGAAACGTAGACTACTTGGCCGGTGCAATTCATGAGGTCACCAAATCCTGAGCCAACTCCGAGAGAAACCCAATTTTACACGGTATTTTTCCTGCTGCCCCCTTCAAGAGAAACACGGCATGAATAATATTTATTTTCACACTGGTTTCAGACAGGAAAGCCAAGAAATAAAAAGGAAATAACCATCTTTTTCCCGTCCGAATTCCATTTGTCATATGTTCAAGAAAGAAATCGTATATTGGATACTCAGCAAAAACAAAACGAGTGAATGAGCATTTCCAATATCTCTTGTTTGAATTTTTAGTTCACAGTTGTGCTGTAACTTATCGATTAACCCATTCTATTTGATTTTCTACTAAGCATCTTCGCAATTGGTTTTACTTTCCATGCTCTTTGTTTGATCACACAATCAAATTCTGCCAATACATCTTGCCATCTAGCCTTCCTCCTAGTGAGGTGTATCTGAGATTGAAGATAACACCACTGTTTGAAAAAAATATTGACTCTGCTGTTGATAAATGGCCGATGTATTTCTTTTACCAGGGAAAAACCTAGTTCATTTTCTTCCACAGAATACAGAATACCACCCAACATGAATACCGTGCTAATATTTCATGTATTGATGAATTGCGAAGAGTATAATTGGAAAGCCATAATTAGGATTCAATGAAAATTGTTTATGGGTCAGAATGTTTCACTAACTAGTGTCACAAGTGTTGGCTTAGGGTTCATATACAATAATTAGCTGTCAGATCTATTTAATATCTATGTGGTTAAGATGATAATTAATGGGAGATAAGTAGGATTAAGAATATTAAAATAGGGTTGGTTGGTTAAATGTGTCATTCCCACCCTTTGTTGAAGGTTGCTGTATGGCTATCAACACATATGATTGACGTAATTTGTGGGGCCCCACATGGTTGGCTCCCTGTTGGTATCTTTACAAAGGATTCAACTTCTTTTGTCACACGTCCAAACTAAAAAATATTTAAATGATAAAAAATGAAGGTTTATTTATATTTCTTCCTAGCATGGTGTCTTTACCAAGGAGAATAATTGGTGTTTGTGTTTAGGGTAAAGTACTTTATCTAACGTAATTTTTTATTTATCTTATTTAATTCTACGTTATAACAATAAAATTATACCCAAGAGAAGGTAGAGCTCACCTTAGTCTCTTATTTGCACCAGGATTGCATTTAACCCTAATCTTACTCTACAATCTGCACTCATTTTCACTTGTATTCTTATCTATCGACCGTTCAGAAATAAACTTTCTTAATAAGGATACGTCTAATCTGAGGCCTAGATATGAATTCAAAATATCAATACCCATAGCCCAATGCACATAACCCAAAGGTCAAGCATCTAAGATCAAGACTGGGAGGAGAGTGAATTATGTATTTATTTTAAAAGAGAGAGAAAGAAATGATTATCTATTTATTAAATATGATATAAATATAGATAAAACTATCTAAAGAAGGAGATAGAACTTAAGGCTATGAATGAATTATTTTTGTGCAGGTTCAAATTTTTTCTCATATAAAATCATTGCCCCAGAGCCCAAAAAGTTCACACTATGATATATTAACTATATAGGTGACCAAAGCATTAACTCAATGAAGGAGGGGAAACTAAAAGATTGATAAAACATATGTTACAGACGTACAAATTTGTGGACGCAACTCTCATGACACAACTAAATATGCTTTGATGGCACTGACTTATATCATTTTCCTTATTCTTCATCCACCTTCACCTCCATTGGATGCACATCTTCCAACAACATTTACTTTTTAGCCTCCACGTGAATTATTTCTCCAAAATTCTATATAAGGCTACCATAATAAGAAATATAACATGACATACGGTTGGTTTCACCCAAAGTGGGTAACATCTAAATGATATTTGTGTAACTCAATAGCATTGCAGTAATATAACTCTCTTCTGTACTTAGTTCCCAAATATTCTGTGAGTAACGATGCCATCTCTTAGTTATCCTACTCCGTCCACTAAAGTCTCCTAAGAGAATTGAAATTAAATTTAAACACCAGATCACTCCATACTTTACTCAATGTGTACAAAACTTCAATCTCAAATTCCTAAGAACAAACTCAAATGACTCAATTAAGCATCAGAAAAACTTATCTGTTTTATTCAATATAAACATATTCAACTTAATCATTACGATTTTTAACTTTGCCTCAAGTTACATGTGAATATTAAATAGATCAATGTTAAGGAACTCACTGTCTCGACTTTAGCTAAGAATAATATCAAATCAATTTCAGGTATTCGATTAAGCCTCAAATGAATCAATATAAATTTGTAGTAAATAAAATATATCAAATGAATCAATATAAAATTAATGAAACAATGAATTTAATGTCAATGTCAACAAAATATATTTCATATACTAATTCCAGAAACAAAACTTCCTTTTCTTGAAACTTGGGTGTATCCATATATATAATAGCCAAATAGGGGTGAACTACTATTATAAAATTATTCTAATAAAATTTAGCTTATCAAGTAGTAAAGTAGGGAGTTAAGTACAAGACATAAACTCCTTTTTCCAATAAAGGTTGGTGGCTAGTTTCTTACTCTTGTCATAGGTGGTGCCCTAACTCAGAGTTACATCTCTCTAACCATGTGTCTGGCCCCCATTCCCAGCTAAAACCCATTGATTATTGGGATATGAAATCAAGTTCAAAACATAAATAAAATTCCAACAAATTATGTTATGCCACCAAACTCCTCAATATTTTAAAAATCAACAGTCATCCTCTCCTAATTTTTCCAATAAAGTCCAAAAAAGTCCGAATACTAATGTCCTTGGTCTAATTCAAATTTAATCATTCAATACAAAATAATATGAATATGGATTTTTATGAAGATTCCAATAAAATTGATATTAGATAAGTAATATATATACCAAATTAAAGTACTATCCATTCTTAAATATCTACCTTTAATAATAATTCAATCGAGTTTCTCATTAATTTAGTCCAAAGAAATTTATAGATGTCTAATGAAATCCATAGTGCAAGTAACTATCACGATTGATATAAAGTATATGTTTATGGGCTGAGTTCAAAAGGCTAACTATCCTATTCTGAGTTTTGTGTTGGTATATCTCCCCAAAATATCTCAATATTGATCATAAATGTATTGATTTGAATACTTTACACTCTTCACCCGACCTTAAATAACACTATATTTTACATACAATTTAAACTTAAAGTTTCGAGACATTTGCATCGAATACCTGAGTTTTTTTTATCCTATTCTGGGTTTTGTGTTGGTACATCTCCCCAAAATACCATGTTCTTAATTTGTTTACCATAGAATCATTTGCATTAGTTGGAATATTCTTGATGGTCATCAGTACCCCGAAAGCTGACTTCATAACAAAAAGGTACTGATATAAAAAAAAAATGTAATATATATGGATATCTGAAAAGTTACTTCCATCAACTTTTCCTTTTTATCACTTATTTATTTCATCATTCGTTGACTACCTATAGTACTAAATAAAACTTGCTCTCCTCATGCAAAATTTATTTTTTGAAAGACTACATAAAACGAAACTAAAAGGTAGATTCTACCATTTTCTTATCTGTATTTATCTTATTTTAAAACTTTCTGAGTAATGCTTTAAGTGAAAATTTTCTGGATGATGTAAAATAAGGAACATAATATAAATATTAAAAATTAATAATCACATATTAAAATTGGTTTGTTATGTATATCTTTTGTGTCCTCTCTCCCACCACGAAAAATTATTTTTTCTTAATTTCTCCAGGTCATGACTCACATTGGGCTCTCCATTTATTCCTCTCACTATCTGAAGCCTGGTACAAATTAGTTACATCGCAAATATTTTTCACATGGAGGAACTTCTTGATCATTTTTGCATTGCGCATAGATAAAATTATACTAAATTATGTGGCGAGAAAATGACTTACATAACTCTGAGGGCATTCAATTTGTTAAGTAAACAATGCAAGAGAATTTAATTTCCTACCGTATGACATCTCATATATAACTTTTCACCCCTATGGATAAAAATATTATTGATCACCCCTGGTCATCCAGCTGAAAATCCGACCCATTTCTGATCAATAACTACATAAGTTTTTTTTAAAAAAATATTCCTTCTATTACTATTTTTCCCTTTGATAAGTCTAAAATTGGATGTACTAATTTTCATCTTTTTAGTTTAGAGATGGCAAAAAATTTCAGCTAGTTTTTTACTTAATTACCCACAAATAAATATAGGGCAGTGAAGAGGTCAAATGATAGGATTACATGGATTTTTAGTGTTTTTTCTAGATTAATTCGTTTTTTTAGAATTTCTTTTAATGAATTTTTTGGATATCTGATAAATAATATGTTGATAGTAAAATAATATTAATTTAATTAATTAATACTCTGACCTACGAAGAGGATATTCATGATTTTAAGAATGGGAATTGGCAAGACAGAATATATTCTAAAACTTGCTGAATCCCAAATAACCAAGTTTGTAACTTGGCAGATCATCCTGAGGATACCATTTGCATGGAGTTTAAGTAGTAAGGACATATTGGTGCTGATCGAAAAGTTGACTACATTATGGCATGGTGATTGAAAACGTTAATGGTCAAAGACAAAAAATGAGGATAACAAAACCTTCTCTCTATTTCATCACACCATGATTATGAATTCTAGGAAATGTATATCAATATTGCTTTCCTCAATGGAACTTGAGGAAGGTTTGTATATGATACAACCTAAAGAGTCATACATGTTGAAAATATCTACTTATGGATATAAGTCTACATACAATTCATGTTCGCTATAAATGTAGGTCTAAATATTAGGAATGTTTTATGTAGTATTATCTCTAATTTGATGGTGAACTCTGAGTGTATCACTATGAGTATTATCTCCATGGAGAGAGTGTTGTCAATAAGTTCATCGCTAACCATAGAGTCCTCTTGATCTCATATGCTACTTTATTGTTTTGAGTCACCAATGGGTAAGTTCCACAAGAAAAAGACCCATAATCTCATCAGTAGTTCAATAACATTCTTAGGCTCTTTCGCTTGATGTGAAATATCATTACCATAGAGTTTCATCAAGGTATTATAGAGCATATTCATTGATTAGCTCAACATGTTTTGTGCATTGATAAACTAAAAAAAAGTTGTTAATCAATGTCATTTTTGGTTTTCAAGTTCAACCAATACAATAAATAAAACTTAAATAAAATATGGCTCTTTAGGTGATGAGTAATGACAGTCTCTACAATGAATTCTGATTAGGAATTTAATATTATTTAAATGGTGATTAAAGATGTGAGACATAATATTTATAAAATAGGACGTAGAAAGAAGGAAATGTTGAGGTAGGAAGATGACAGATAATATTTACAGAGATATTGGGAAGATTAATATGAGAGATATGAGATGGTAGATTTTTATGTGTGAGACAGACAATAAATATGAATAATACAGTGATGGGTAGAAATACATAGGTATGGATATACATATTTATGAAAGTGTGATGATGACAGGATGATGAGGTAAGGTGATATGGAGGGGTTTCAGAAGTGACATATGTGGTGGAAATTTATGTTATGAAAGGAGATAATGGATATAATCTAAATAGTGATGATGATTATGAAACAACGAAAGCCAAAGAGACTGAGCCCAGGTCCTTATGTTCCACCAAGACCATGGTGGTTTGTAGGTGCAGATTAGCTCCAATTCACTCTCTTTCGATAGCTTATAGATGTTGGAAGCTAGTTCAAAGAAAAATTTCACAGAGTCTGGTGTCATCTTATATATCAGTAGTCATAGATGAATAGAGTAGATAAAAGATGCAGCTGCCCTTAAAATTTCAGCTCAATGATTAAATAATGTGCCATGGTTACTTGTATTGAATATGTACTGTGCTCCACCTCTGTACATTCAATGATTACACCAAATTTTGTGAGGCCATGTTTACTTTTAGCTATAATTAAATAATGTGCAATGGTTGTCACATTCAATGCATCACACATTTTGTGAGACCAATGATGTTGTCACATTTAATGCATCAGCAAATTTTGTGAGACCAATGATGTGATCCCACATACGTGCGTCACCTTCCTTGGAGTTCAGGGAATTTCATGAAGGATAAATCAACCTTTTTTTTTTGAGTCACCACATGTCCCTCCATCTTGCTCTTCGAAATCACATTTATTGCACTTTTAATCATATCTTTTTCAAATGGTCCACATCATCTAACACACATAAAAAATAAAAAATAAACTATTAATCTGTAAAATCTGTAAACTCAATCAGTAGCAGAACACCATTCAACATAATAAAAGAAACCATCGTAACTTTACAACCAATCAAAAAAATAAATTCCTACCTTGTTTCCTCAAACTGAGATGTAAAGTACAAGATGACAACATCCAACATCAAAACTTTCCATCCCCAAAAAGATCAAACATGAAAGATTACTCGTCCAAGTACTTCATCTAAAGTTTCCAATTGCATAATACACTAAAGTGGGAGAACATCAACTTCTCTTAAACTACAACATCAACTTCCCTTCTATTAAACGCCCATTTCCATGTGTTCAGTGAGGCAGAAGAGCACTCTCCGGAGACTCCCCCACTCGGGGTGCTGCTCCCTGTCCTTAGCCACAAAGACATGCACTCTGCCCAGCACTTCCACCCAGCTCCAAGCGGCCTCCTTCTTCACTCCTCTCTCCCTCATCACTCTCCTCGTCGTCTCCACCTCCTCCCACCGCCCCTTCTCCGCCAGCAGGTTCGCCACCGTCACGTAATACCCAGCCGCGCCGGACCGCGCGCGCGCCGCCCGGGCCCCGGACTCGAGCCCGAGCCGCACCTCCCCGCCTACCCGGCAGGCCCAGGCCAGCGCCCCCCACCCCCCCTCCCCTACCTCCCCGGCCGCGGCCCGGACCACCTCCGCCGCCCCCCGCACCTCCCCGGCGCGCCCCAGCATGTCCACCACGCACCCGTAGTGAGCCGCCCTCGGTCGCACCCCGGCCCGGCCCATCCTCCCCAGCACCCCCGCCGCCTCCCCCACCATCCCCGCGTGGCTGCACGCCGCCAGCGCCGCCACGAAGCTCACCCCGTCCGCCCCCTCCGCCGCCGCCAGCGCCGCCAGCGCCGCCTCCCCCCGCCCGTGGAACGCGTACCCGCCAATCATCGCGTTCCACGTCGCCACGTTCCGCTCCCGCGCGCGCTCGAAGACCCGCCGCGCGTCCCCTATCCGCCCGCTCTTCGCGTACATGTCCACCAGCGCGCACCCCACGAAGGCCTGCCCCGTGTCGAGCCCGCGCCGCGCCGCCCACTGGTGCAGCTCGCGCCCCTGCCGCGCCGCCGCGGCGGCGGCGCACGCCGCCAGCGCGCCGGAGACCGCGACCGGGGTCGGCGGCTCGCCGGCGCGGACCATCTCCCCGAACAGGTCCAGCGCGGGGCGTGCCCAGCCGGCGCGGGCCAGCGCGGTAATCGCGGCGCCCCAGGAGACCGCGTCTCGCGAGCCGGGGGGGGTCCGGTGGAAGACGGCCAGGGCCGCGCCGGCGCGGCCGGCGCGGCCGTAAGCCGCCACCAGCGCGTTCCTGACCCGGCGGTCGGGCTCGAGGCCGGCGCGGACCGCGACCGCGTGGAGCTGCCGCGCGTGGTGGGGCTGCGCGGCGGGGAGGAAGCTGGCGACCGCGACCGCGTCGAGCCCGAGGCCGAGCCCGACGAGCCGCCGGAAGAGGCGGAGCGCGTCGTGGTCTTGGCCGCCGGCCTGTGCCATGGCGGAGATGATCGCCGTGAAGGTGACCACGTCGGGGGCGAGGGCGGTCTGGAGAAGGCGGAGGCTGAGCGGAAAGAGGCCGGCTTTGGCGTAGGCGGAGACGAGCGCGTTGAGGAGTGGCGCGGTCGGCGCGGCGCGGGGGAGCAGGCCGGCGCGGGCCGCGCGGGCGTGGATCTGCGCGACGTGGCCCGGCGAGGCGGCCGAAGGGAGCGCCGCGGCGAGGGAGAGGTGGTCCGACGGGGGGTCGGCCGCGAGGAGGCGGAGGGCTCGGTCGGGGAGGCCGCAGGCTGAGTACATGGCGAGGAGGAGCGGGTCCGAGCCATGGCCGGAGACCACGGCCAGGGCGTGCGCCGGCGCGGCTCGGGCTGGATCGCCGCTTGCCCGGGCCGCGCGGGCCACCGCCCGCGCGTCTAACCGGGCCAGCTCCGCGGGGAAGAGGCAAGCAGGTTCTGCTCGGCTAATTGTTTCAGAAATAGCGAAGAAGAAGAAGAAAAAAGAGAATAATTGTGATGAAGGTGAAGAGAATAATTGTGTTTTTTAAAAAAAAAACCTCAAAGTAATTATTTGATAAAGTCGACGATGAAGAATTTGATTGGACGTTACAAAAACTCTATATTAGAAAGACTTCAATTCTGGATCATTTCTCTGTTAGAGACCTTCAGATATTTGATATTTCTTCATCGTCACTTTATGAAGAAGAAGGAAGAGTGATAGTGATGAAGATGAAGAGTGTTTTTTTATAAACAAACTCAAGTAACTATTTCATAAAGTCGACGATGAAGAATTTGATTGGACACTACAAAACCGTATAATATAAATTCTGGATCATTCTCCGTTACAGACCTTGATATATTTGATATTTATTCATCGTCTACTTTATGAAATAGAAAGAGGTGCTAAGTAGATAGAGGTGGATTATTGCTCGGCTTGTTTCAGAAATGGAAGAGTGATGGTGATGAAGATGAAGAGTAGATGATACTCGGGTCCTGTGAAAGCAAATATAATGATGATGATTGGTAAGTAGATGTTGGGGGCAGACGATGTGCGGCTTATTTCATTAATAAAATGATGATGATGATGCATAATAGTTTGATGGAGGTAGATGATTTTTGGATTCTTTGAACCAAAAAATAAACAAGGAAAAATGTGATGATGATGATGATGATGATGGTAGTGAATAATGAGTGGAGGGAGGCAGATGATGTTCGGCTCATCTGAGAAGAAAAAACTAAATGAAGAAGGAAAAGGGTGATGACGAAAAGAAGATGGAGTCAGATGATGCTTGATTTGTTGGAATATAAAAATTAAGAAAAAAAGTGACGACGATGATGATGAATAATAATTTGATCGAGGAAGATGGTGGTCAGCTTATTTAAGAACACATGATTAAGAATAAAAAAGGTGGCGATGAGTACTAAGTAGCTGGAGGCAGATACCGTCGGTCCTATTTGAGAACAAAACAAAAAAAACAAAGAAGGAAAGGTGATGATGATAAATAATGTATAGATGGGGGCAGATAACGTTCTGGTTATTCGAATACAAGAGAAGAAGAAGAAGAAAAGTCAATGATGATGAATGATGGAGGAAGATGGTGTTCAGATTATTTGAGAAACAAAACATACCGAAGAGTTAAAAAAAATTTACGAACTTATGATGATGATGATGATCAAAATTACACTGAAGAAGAAAAATGTGAGGTTAATATTGATGATCAAAACTACACTGAAGAAGAAAAATGCAAAGATGATGAATAATTAGATGGAGGCACATGATGTTTAGATTATTTGAGAGCAAAATACTAAGAAGAAGAAAAAAATGTAATGATGATGAATAATTAGATGGGAGGCAGAGGATGTTTAGATTATTTGAAAAAATATCATGAAGAATAAAAACGTGATGATGATGAATAGTAAATAGATAGAAAACCATCAATTAGGTTAAATCTATCCATTATTAATAATCTATAAGATGATGTGATTTATTAATTTGGAAGGCTAATAAAAGTTATTAGGTCATTGGAGTCATTAACTAGACTAATAAGTGGGCCTAGCAGGTCACACGTAAATTGTCTTTGGAACTTTGGAATATATACTTAAATTTTGGAGGTTCTATGAAAAATACTCACTTAGTATAAATAGGGGGAGGCGCTAAAAGAAATTCACATAGGCCACAATTGTTTAGAGCTCTTCATCTTCTTCTTTTTTCTCCCCTTAGCTCCTCTCTATTCATGATGCAATCGAGCCAGCGTAACAACAATGACATGTCATGATAGGAGCTTGTCAAAGGGAAGAATGAGAATTTAATGAACCAGGGATTGGATTTATACTTATAAACGCTGCACACTTGATAATCTCAGCATGTCTCACTTGAGGATCCAAGAAAACACAGATTCAATCGGTGCTCACATGATTCGATTCATTGTTTTGTTGATAACATTTCGATTATACTCCAAGTTTTTCGCTGCAGGACTCCAATTAGTTTCATACACATCAAGACCCAAGAACCCAACACAAATATCATTAATGAGTCAGTATATTCTCTAGAGAGTCAGAAAAGAAATATGATGCATTTATGAGTTAGTATATTCAAACTTATTAAGAAGTAATAACTTTCACCAGAGGGTCAAAAGCTTTACAAGTTATGACCTTTATGTTTAAGCTTCTATTTACTTTGTTACTGGTCATGTAATTTTTTGATCAATTTATCTTAATTCTTTAGGAACTTTACTGAGAAACAATGAGGACTTATATATCAATATTATTTGACGTAGTTGTGAAAATATATTTTAATTAAACTTATTAAAATAATATTCTTGTAAAAGAATGTGTACATGATATGTTTTAGTATTCATTCATAAATTTGAGTTATACTTTAAATATGTATCTAGAGGCCAAAGTTTTCAAGAAAACATCCCAACCATAGAGCCTTTTCTTGAATGTCAGAGGGAAATGACATTGTACTTAAAGAATAAATGGAAACGAATCAGAATCAAGCTCAAAATTAACCATAAAATAAGTGAGCAAGAAGAATGAAGCTTAGGGGATACTTTCGCCCGTAAGAAGTTCATGTTTACAACATAATTACTGTACATTTATCTGGAGGATTAAAATAAATAATTGGCCCTCATATAATTTAAAATTTACCTAGTATTTATTGTAGATTTAATGAGGAACCTCATTAATATCTCGAGGGTTCTACTGATATTTTCTCTATGAGTAGTTTTTCAGTAGTGTCTCATGCTTGGATATAAATCCAAGTTTGGTCCAAACTAACGGTCTAAAATGTTAAATCTTGGAAGTAAATAAAGAAATGATTCCTAAGTAAGTTCTATTTATTTCGGAAGACGAATGCAGTGACAAAAACCATCGGTTATTTCACTAAATGAAATAATTACTTCAGAGAATTCTTGGTGATATTCATAGCACTCAATAGAAAATGTCCACATCATATCATTTTATATTGGAATTTATCCAAAATATTTATGTTGGACTTAACAAAAATGATAGAAACATTGTATACATATCTAATGGGGTACTTTGTGGAAACATATGCTGACACATATAAAGTTCATGGAGAAGTTTATGGAAACTGAGCAGTTTTTCTAATAAAGACATGGATACAGGAGAAAATCATTGATAATTCATTGATGTTAAGGCAATGGAACTACAATTGAAAAGGGAAACCATCAAATATATATTGGAATACTGGGTAAGGCTATGAAGTAACTAAATGAGTAGTTTAAATATTTCATACAGGTCACATCTTATGATATTTTATTCAAATAATGCACATTCTGATAACTTTTTTCAAATGAATGAACATGTAAATTCATTTGGTTGAAAATATAAATCCTATGATCATTGAAAGCCAAAATTAGAATATGGGAGGAAGGAAAACCTTCCAATCAAACCTCCTTGTCCCTCAACATTCACACAAAAATCATCCTTCTACGAAACTTCCTATTCTAAATTATTATTCTCAATTTATAAAATTAATCATACATTGACATAAATTTTTAGGGATCTAAAGGAAGAGGAGATGACCTATCAAACGATGTTTGACCAACACTAAATTGCATGCAAGAAATGACAATTGATATTGAGAGATATATGAATGAATATATGATCATAAACCTAGCAACAAAATTTATAGGATGAAAGGAAAAATGGATGATTTTTTTCTGAGGAACACAACCCACCCTATTATTTCAGTTTAACTCCCAACCCACCCTAATATTTTTCTAGAAATTTATCTTTGCTCGAGAATAGTGTGGTAAATCAAGAAAAAAATGTTTGTAGTAATTTTACTTCCAGTGATGATGTCTGTGATATGGTAAGTAACATTAGATTTCTATTTCAAGAAGTGGAATATTTACTCCTGACACCTTTGACGCTAGAGTTGAACAAGTCATAAAGATATGTGGAAAATAATCTGAAGGAAGAGGACTGACATGAAAATCGTGAGAAAATGAAAATGGTAGTTCCAAATTCAAAATATTATATCCCACCTATTCCTCATCCTAGTGCATTTAAATAATCTGATAATATAACTACCCAATTGATATTTTTGAAGAAGCCACTATGACTACGACTTTAGTAGATCCTGTTCAAAATAATTTTATCCAAACATCTAAAGGAACTTTGTACTACTTCTAGGGAAAAAAAGGTTCATCTTTATGAGAATATCAGTTATATTTTATTGAATGAGATTCCTAAAAAGGAAGAACACCCTGCAGATCCTATAATTAAATAAAAGATTTGAATTATTATTATTATTATTTTTGAGGAAGTGGAAATTTAATGTCTAAGGGTTTTTTGATAAATTTAAATTTCTAGATTGAGAGGCTATTTTTTTTCGTTTCAAATATCTGATGATTATATAAGGAAACTTTATGGAAAATTAGAGAAAGTGGTAGATAAAGAACAGTGAATCATAAGATAATTGAGTCATAAGATAATTGAGTCATGCATCCATCATCTTCGGCGTGATCGTCTTACCCATGGACATGGCCACCACAGATTGGAATAAAGGGATGGATGAATAGAAAGTAGGAACTGAAAAAAATTAGAGTGGATATTTTATGATATTAAAAACATTATCCCAACTATTTATGATATTAACCAAAACATTGATATTTATTGTTGAATAAAATCCTTACCCTGCTAGAAACCTCAAAGGTGCCTAAACCCTCACATGTTTGAGGTTTTGGAGAAGGAAGGTGTGTGATGGTTATATATGCCAATTCAGATAGAGCTTGGGTGAATCCAATACATGTAGTGCCTTAGAAACCTGAAATAACTGTGCACACAATTTGAAAATGATGAGCGGGTTCAGACTACAATTTCTTTCAGTTGGAGATTATGTAATGATTATAGGAAGCTAAAATCTGTAACTAAGAAAGACCACTATAGTTTACCATTTGTTGATCAAATTCTTGTGAGCTTTATAGGGCAGAAGTTTTCTATTTAAAAATGGTTATTCAGGCTATCATCACATATAATTCATGAAAATTACAAAGATAAAACTACAGTTACACACCCAGCTGGTAGTTTTATTTTTAAAAAACTGGCTTCTAGATTATGCAATACATCAACAATATTTCAAACATGTGTGGGGGACATATTTTCAGATTTATTGGGAAGAATTGTAAAAAATTTTATTGATGATTTCTCAGTATTTGGTTAATATGTTTATTCATGTTAGAAAGAATCTATAATAGTTTTTATGGTATGCATAAAGAATCATATAGTGCTAAGTGAGGAGAAATCCCACTTAATGGTGGAGGGGGGAATAGTTTTGGTGCATAATACCTACAAGGATGGGATGGAGTTAGACTAAATTAAAGTGAATAAGGGCCTGTATGAACCTACCAACATTAGGGAGATCGGAAGAATCCATTGACACACATGCTTCTTGAAGATATTCATCAAGGGCTTAGCTAAGATCCCCAAAAAAATTTCTAGACTATATAAATTCTAAAAATCTAAAAATTCTCATTTCTAAGGAACATAGCTCATGATATCATATTCGATAGCATGAATTAAAAATAACAAATAAAATTATTTAACCTATTTCAAACTATTTTTAGTCATATTTAATCCCATCATACTTGAGTATATATCATAGAAAATTATATTCTTCATTTATGTTTACTCATCTTGCTATAATATTCTTCATCTCATTCAATATTTAGTGGTATGATATATTTAATATAATGCATGTGCAATGCTTATGAATGAAGTCCACGAATACATGTAATAGCTAAGTAATATGTGATAAGATCATAATAAATAGATCTTTTATATTTGAACAAGAATTCAAGATATTTTGATTTGAATGATACTCTAGAAATACATCAAAATATCCAGATACCATAGTACTATCTAGTCCCAATTATATGATGAGCAAGGTCTCGACCCCATTGCCATTAGTGTACAGACAGAAATAACTGTTACTCACGTTGATTCATGTCACGATTTTAAAATACATTCCGGATGGAAACACAATAATTTGGCTATGACCTATGGTTCCCTCACATCAGGATTCCTTGCATTATTTTGGGGATGAAGAATGAAATGAAGAATACCACATATGTTATCGAATGATCAAGACAGGATCATACACCATTAGTATTATATGAGTCATATCAATGGAGATGATGTGATTAGGTCCTTGGCCAAGGCAGCGGAATACAGCAGACAGGTTCTCTTGTGATTTTCCAATGCATCAGTACAAATTAGGATGAAAAATAGTATTTTGATAGTTGATCATACTTTTAGTCATCGTCAGAGGATCATATAGATGAGGGATTAGATATACATGGTGGCTGAAGAATGAAATGTTATATGAGAGTTTTGATATATTCATTTATCTATTCTAGAGTATGAGCTGTAGATTGGCACCCCACAATATAGAAACCCAACCTATCCCATGGGCCAATTTGAACTATCCTTAATTAATTTATACGTTCAATATAGTTGATTAATCATGTTAGACAGCAAAATTTTATAGGACTATTAAATTTCTTGACTAGACTAATACATGGGCCAAGTGGGTTGCATGCAAATGCACTATTTCATGTTGGTATGTATACTTAAAATTTGGGAAGTTAAATGAAAAATTCTCATTCGTATCATCCCTCATCTACATGACCCTCCTAGGATGACTACTAGTCTGATCCATTGTTGTAGTCTAATTGGTCATCCCAGTTAGCATTGATGCATTGGGGAATCATTTGAGATTTCCTTCTACGATATTTCCACTTCTTGGTCAAGGACTTTAGTGTAATATCTTTGTAATATTTTTTCCCATTTGTGTTTAAACATCATATATTTATCTGATATTTAATATCATAGAACTTAAATATGGATAAAATTATGGCAATTTTAGATAGGAGATATTTGATATCAAAAGGATAAGCTCTTGATACAGGATATCAGTACAAATGTTATAAGAATCATGACATGGCAGATGCAATTACTGGACATCAGACTAATACTCACCCTATAGTTTATATTAGAAGGGATATCATGAGGATCATGATGTGGGGGATGCCAGCATCCCATATCAGAAATCCTTGCAATAAATTTGTATTGGGATACTGATATTCGATATCTGGAAAGTCTAAGAACCCATTTTCCCATATGGAAAAAATAAACGTAAAATATTGTGTAAATGTTTTCCAAAAAGGATGTGTGTTGTGGATTTAACTAACGCTCTATGAATTATTTGTTAACCTACTCCAACTAGGCTTGCAGTTCAACAAAGCAGGCTCATTTTTTTCCAAGCGGGGTTAATAAAAATCCGACTTGAGTTTTGACAAAGCGATTATGATTTCCACCAGTCTATCTTGATTAAATACTGATTAAGTTTATCAACAATGATCAATAAATATTACTTGCACGTAGAATAATATAAATTATATAGGTGAATTACATATTTAAATGTTTGATTATAAAATAATAAATTATATTTCAATTTATATGCCAGATATAAGAAAGTGATATCTGATATTGCCATCAAATGCCTGAGACAAATATGGGAGTTAATATGGGGACGGATAATAGTATCAGATGTCAGTGTTGTAGCACCTGATATCCAATATCATCATCCTATATCCTTATATTTATAAAGACGGATATTGGATTTCGTATTTCCAGAATCAGGTATAATATCCATCCTGATATCATCAATCGATATCAGGCTCATGATGAGTAAATATTAGTTACCAGTTGTGAAAGCCTCTAGATTTTAGCTAACTTAAAACTTTAGGATTAAGCAGACATGGTAAACAACACAAGACATAATGCGACAGATGCTTGTCAGATAGCAGGGTACATAGTAATACTACCTAAATTATAGCACACTTAAACCAAATACTTTACTTGGACAATAGAAAAAATAAACCATAGATGAAACTAGTTAGTCTTGGAATATGTTTTAGAGGAATCCAATAGTGGGAAATATCCCAAATAACCAGTGCTGCTTAAAGTAATGTTCAAAGACATGACTTATATCATGTTAGCTATCTCTACTGCATACATAATTTTATCCCTTAATAATGAAATAATGGAGTGATCCTAAGCATGATAATTAACATTTGGTTCATTATCTACACAACTCTACAATTCCTACACATAAAATGGGAAGAAATTAAAAAATAAATTTATTATGTAAAAATTTGGCCTTTTATTTTTTATTGCAGGTGATAGTTTTCCAAATTGTTAACTAAGAACAAGATATTTATTTTTCGACCAATGTTGGCCCAGTTTTACATTTCCAATTAATATGGGTGCAGAAACCCCGGTTTGAATTACTGTTTCATATTTCCATGAAGATAATTACCATTATCCAGTCCAACAATAATAATATTGTGATACGTCATAATACCATTTTGATACATCCCAACTTATTCTGGTGTAGTCTTATACTATCTACCGCAGGTATCACATCCAGGCAGCTCCAGGAACAATTGATATCCAACGGGAGCAATGTCACCAGCTCAATTGTATATATTCAATGAGTGAAGAAAGCCAATGATTTCCCTGAGTCACCTTCTGCTGTGTGCTTCAAACGCCATTCACTTCTTCCACTGTTATCTCACTGACTTGGTTTGCCTCAGATATCCCAACCTGGGAATTCTCATTATCTTCAACCTTGGCAGGTGGGTCGCTGGCGGTGGTGGCAGAGGTGGGAGGCGGCTGCGGAGGCTTGGGCTTGGGCTTGCGGATGGCAGCAGCAGATTCAGGAATGGCAACAGACGGCGTCTGAGGTGGCACCCACTCACGGCCAGGCCAGTTCTTTGACCCAATTCCATAGGAAGACACCTTGGACTCCTCCACATCACTAACTTTCTGTTTCCAGGATGTCTGTTCTGACCAATCTAGTGAGTCCCCATTGACCTGAGAGATCTGCTTGTTCAATTCTGAATCGGAGGCCTGATTGTATCCAGGAATCGGCTGGGCCTGCGCCGCAGTTTCCCATGGCTGTGAAAGAGGATAACCAATTTAACTTACTAAAATTCTAAGAGATTAATATATAGAAAATAAGGTCGATGCGGGTCACCTTGGCTCTAGGTGCCAGACGAGGGTTCGAGGGTGGCTGATTTGGGTTTGGAGGCATGTCATTTATGTCCTGAGAAAAGGAAGGAAAGGCCACTGAGCACCGGCGTGAAAACAAAAGGAACTTGTATGTCCTATGTATGATTGTCAGACTGACAAATTAGTCAACGTCATCGTTAAATTTCATCATGGTCATTGTCATGTATTTGTGGTTTGGACCAAATGATGATGAAGATGCTGATGACAAATTGCACAGTGGATAATGATGATGATTGCTTCTCTTGAATGGATGGAGATGACAATGACAAGGACAGGATTAAACGCTCTATCTTACCTTGGAAACCTATGGAAAATAATGAATTTGATGATGGTGGCTATTGGAAACCGGATAATGATAATGATTTTTCATCAATTGATGGATGACAATGATGATGATGTCTAGGAAACCGGATGATAATGGTGATTTGTAATTGTGATCATCATCTTCATTCAAGCCAAACCTTAGCCCTAGGATTGCACACGAGATGAAAAGCAAAATTAAAATGCAGGGAAGGCATCAACCTTGATTCCGGGAGGCTTTTCCCCTCTTTGTACCATTGACATGATCTGCATAAGTGAAAACGGAATTATGCGAATACTGAAAAATATTGCTGAGCTGATTTCAAATTTTATTTGTATTTTTAAAACGTATGAGTTTAGAATTTATGACAAAAGAGTCAACTCTCCCAGAAAATAATAGTGACTCGTTTGCAGAATATGGTGCCCTAAAAGTAGAAAATAAAGCAGAAGGTTTTGCAGAGACTGAGGCCATAGTGAAGCTAATTATACGCAATCAAAAAATTATGAACATAATATACCTCCACAAATGACTTTGGGTAAGGAACACTACTGGATTCTGTTGACGGGGGTGCTGCCGAAGGCCTCACTGACACATGATTCAATTCACAGGAGTCAAATAACAAGATAGACAGAAGAAAGGTCGCTAAGTTAGGGCTCGTGATGGGAACCTGAGTTATCTACTGTGCCATTCACATTCCATCCCTAGAGAAGAATGTAGACCACTTGATTATGAGTAAAATCAATGAAATATTGGAAGTAAATCCAAATTACCTGTGGATTCATAGGAGAAATCCGTGAATCTGATTGGTCACTTGTTAATGAAGAGCGAGCATTGCTGGCAGTTCCTGGAAATCAAAGAATAATAGCTTACATCGCCATGTCCAAACTAAATTGAGATACAATTGTGACAATTGCTGAGACAACTGAATGAAATACTCTTACCAGAAACGTAATGGATTTCTCCTTTTCTCCTGTCTGGCTGTGGAACACTTTCTCTTAAAGATTCTAATCCTCTTATAGCACTACCCATCGACTTCATCTCCTTAACTTGAGTGTCTAACAAACCCGCAAAGGTCTCGAAATACTTCTTCTCTATAATGCATGAAAAATGTCTCAGTAAAAAATCAAGGGATCATATAAGGCTGAAAGTACCAGACCGGACGTTACCTTCATTACGGGAAGCCAAGAGATCTTGACATGCTTTGGCAACAACTGCGGCAGCAGAAGCAGCAGCTTTCGCAGCCTCTGCAGCTTCTTCAGCTGGCCCAGGTCCCAATTTCTCTTTCTTCAAGCTGTCATCTTCCTCCTTTACAACTTTACGTATCCAAGCTTTCAGCCTGGGTATAACGGCATTCTATCCGAAGTCCAAGAGAGATACACGAAGAAAATAGTTAAAAATTTGTTTCAAGAAAGTTTTAAAAAAATAGTTAAAAAAAAAAGAAAGTTTAAAAAAATAGTTTAAACTATTTCAATTTTTTTCTGCAAGAACCTTGAAGAGCACTGCAGTCCCGGCTCCGGAAGTGGCAAGAACTCCGACTGCCAGGACAATGTATGGCCATCGAAGCTTGGACCGAAGGGAAGGTGGCTGGGCCGGTGCAAGAGTTGTTTGAATTGTGGGAGATGGAACTTGTGAAGGTACTGCAACCGATGTCTTTTCTGGGGATCCAGCTTCAAAGGAAGAAAAATGAATGCTTAAAAATTTTAACAAGGAATTTAATGATCAGAGAAATGCGACACATCAGTTTCCATACACAGATATCAAAACTTCTAATGTTCATGCGAGTATTAAGGGAGAAGAGGGTTTTGAAGAAATACTGAAAAAATTTGGGAAGACCATTAGCTGGGAATCAAAAAGCCATAATTTGAGAATATCAACAACGAAAAGATTACAGCAGGGGGTACAAAAAATTTGGGCCAGTTTAACTTTCTAGAAACAAAGAAGAGACCAGAAAATTTTTTGAAATTTTCTAGAAGCAGACTAGTTCTTAAGGAAGTCTGTAGAATGTTAAACTCCGTGCTGTGGGTGAATTGAATGAATGGAAGAATACTCTTTGAAAATGCCGAGGTTTGTCAAAAACCATTCATTCATAAAGGAACTCAATGTCCATAGTTTAACTATGAGCAAATAAACAAAATATTTCGGCTCTAACCTTAACCAACTAAGACTGTGTTAAATGCCTCTGATAGTCATCTTCAAACCAAATCAACGAAATAGTTTTTGTCCCTCGAACAATAAAAAAGAAAACTAGCTTTCCTACTACCTTGAGCAGTTTTTGCAGTTTCGGTGCCTGCCGTGGTTGGAGGTGGATCCTTTAATAATAAGAGGAAAGAATTTCAGGCAGGAAGAATCAACTACTGTTTATGGTAACACGCATAACTTGAAAAGAAAACAGAAGAAGGATGGAATTTAAGAATGAAAAATTAAAAAAGGGCAAGTATTAATTACTTACAGGAACACGACGGAAGGCCTCATCAATTTCCTCTCTGGTGAGGCCCTTCTTCTCGAGAAAAGATCGACGGTATACTACAGGCGAGCCTCTAACTTTGGGATGTGAGAGAAACTTGACGGCGTTTTGAATTTGTTCCTCCCTCATTGGTTGTTCTTGAGGTGCAGTTATGGCTTTGATGAAGGCATCAGTGGATGTCTCCCCCGATGACGTTTGGGCAATTTTGCCATCCCCTTCAACCGATTTAATCGTTGCGGATGCTGAAGATCAACGCGAACTGGCAATTAGACATGAGCTTCCAAGAGAAGACGAAGAAAAAAGATGAAAAACAGCCAATATTCGTGAATCTTCCATGACGAGAATCAAGCCTTTCAAGATGAATTATTTTCCATTTGCATCTTTTCATAAACCAATAGAAAAGTTCGAAAGTAATTGGGTATTCAGTAAAGCATCAAACTTTGGGGTTGAAACGCACAAATCAAACGCGGGCGATGAACGAAAATCACTTCTGTTTCTTCCGGTCGAATAATTTTCACTCCTGAATAACTTCCGATTCCTCAACGTAGGGCAAACCCCAAGGGGAAAGATGAAAACTTTACCATTTGCCAAGTCGGGAGACGTTGGCAATTCTTGAGATTTCGCGTCGGCAGCGATCGAATTGGGAGACGCCGTCGATTGAGTCGCCATAGGCGACTTTGCTGTAGCACCGCCTTCCCCCCTTGAATTTCTCGGCTCCCAAGAGTATTATGAGATGAGACGGGAGAACCGTAACAGCAAGCGGCGCTGGGAAGATAAGTGAGAGAACAAGAGATGGAGAGAGAGAACAAGGGATGGAGAGAGAGAACAAGGGATGGAGAGAGAGAACAAGAGAGAGAGAGAGAGACAGATAGAGAGCTATAGAGAGAAAACAAGAAAGAGAGAGAGAGATAGAGGGCTATATAGAGAGAACAAGAGAGAGAGAGAAATAGAGAGCAGTAGAGAGAAAACAAGAAAGAGAGAGAGATAGAGAGCTATATAGAGAGAAGAGAGAGAGAGAGCTATAGAGAGAGAACAAGAGAGAGAGAGAGACAGAGAGCTTTAGAGAGAGAACAAGAGAGATAGAGAGCTAGAAAGAGAACAAGAGAGAGAGATAGAGAGCTAGAGAGAGAACAAGAGAGAGAGAGATAGAGAGCTAGAGAGAGAATAAGAGAGTGAGTATAAAACTTAGAGAGCTAGATAGAGACTAGAGAGAATAAGAGAGTATAAGAGATAGAGAGCTAGAGAGAGAATAAGAGATAGAGAGCTAGAGAGAGCATAAGAGATAGAGAGCTAGAGAGAGCATAAGAGATAGAGAGCTAGAGAGAGCATAAGAGAGAACAAGAGAGAGTATATGAGACAGAGAGCTAGAGGGAGAAAGATATAGGGCTAGACTGAGAGAACAAGAGAGATGGAGGGCTAGAGAGAGAAAATAAGAGAGAGATAGAGAGCTAGGGAGAGAGAACAAGAGAGATAGAGAGCTAGAGAGAGAAAATAAGAGAGATAGAGTGCTAGTGAGAGAGAACAAGAGAGATAGAGAGCTAGAGAGAGAAAATAAGAGAGATAGAGTGCTAGTGAGAGAGAACAAGAGAGATAGAGAGCTAGAGAGAGAAAATAAGAGAGATAGAGTGCTAGTGAGAGAGAACAAGAGAGATAGAGAGCTAGAGAGAAAATAAGAGAGAGAGAGAGCTAGGGAGAGAGAACAAGAGAGATAGAGAGATAGAGAGCTAGAGAGAGAAAATAAGAGAGAGACAGAGAGCTAGGGAGAGAGAAAAAGAGAGATAGAGAGCTAGAGAGAGAAAATAAGAGAGAGACAGAGAGCTAGGAAGAGAGAACAAGAGAGATAGAGAGCTCGAGAGAGAAAATAAGAGAGAGACAGAGAGCTAGGGCGAGAGAATAAGAGAGATAGAGAGTTAGAGAGAAAGATGAGAGAGAGAGAGAGCTAGAGAGAGTAAGAGTAGAATAGACGTCAGAGAAGAAGACTAACCGTCGTCAGCAGACTTGCGGGGAGGTGACATATATTATGAAGCTAGATTTTGATTGGTGAAGACTGATAAATTCAGGAATAATATCATATGATGTTAACTCACTAAAAAAGTTATTGAAAAACACCAGAACATTGATGGAGAATAAATATGTTAGCCTATGATTCATAGGGTTTGAAGAACACTCTGAATTGATGGATAATAAAGATGCTAACATATGATTCAGAGGGTTTTAAGAACATAGGTTTCACCTGATTTTATCGTTGTTTTGAATGGAAATGATGTGGATGATAGAATTCTTATAAAGGATGTATGAATCACACATTACGACATGCCTCCAAGTACCATAACTCGCTCCCAAGAAAGAGGGGAGCCTAATGTGAACTCTACCTAGTGAGTATCAAAGGGCACCAATTGTCCAAATTGAAGCAACCATTTAGGAGGTCCCACTTGAGTGTTAACAGAAGGGTATGATTTAATCTTATCAAACGCAATTTGGGATGTCTAAATCCTTTGAGTGGTCTCCCCCTCTTTACTATTTGGGATTCCCATCTGATAATATGTGACTCATATCATAATAACATTACTTTATCATTATAAAACATATTAAGTCACCTCATACCTACGTAGTATCAACATTAACTCAGGAAAATGAGCGTTTTACCTCAATATATTGATTTGAGCTTAACATCAAACATTTAAATTGTAATTGTGTAAAATTTTGAGGTGAATGTTTCTAGAGTGGAAAAATAAATATTCATATTTTTTTATAATTTTTCATCATTTTAAGATAATTTTGCGATGGGCTTTCATGATGTTGGGTTTTTTGAAATCATAAAAATTGTAGGAATGGAATCAGATTTAAGGTATTGAACTTAAGACGATCACATTACCTTGTGTGGAACTGATTCCACTCTGACTTTTCTCTTTGGAAGTATACCTTCAAGCCCTTGATGTGTCTGATCTTTCCAAGTATCCTCTTGATTGTTAGAATGGTGGAGTTCATCTTGAACTTATTCATTTCTACTTGAAGATCTGATTGGTCCTGTTACCCTTCAATCACTCTGGAAGGGGAGAAAAAAGGTGAGAGTTCCCAAATCTCGCTGGCATGGGAAAATGAGTGTCCCCCAAATAATATTAATTTGGGATATTTTTATAAATTTTTTTATAAGTTTGTGCATCCACCAATGTCCCATAGATTTTGTGCAAGTGATCATTGAGGCCCATGTATCAATCTATTTAACAACATTATTAGCCTGATAAAACTTATTCACCAACCTTATCAATGAACTATATGTACATATATATATATATTGATTAATATATGATCAATATAACCCAATATATACCTTTATTGATCAACATATATATATTGATTAATAAAGGTTCAATTTCCACCCCAACCTTGCCAAGATATACCTTTTTCTCTGGATGATAGAAAATAGGGAATGAACTCTCTCAGAACTTTTACCATCATCATTTGCCATTTATGTATTATCGTTCATTCACACAAGACTCACAAATGACTAAAGGTACGGTTAACCAGCTTAACTTTGCGGCCTATATCAACTGGATCCAAAATTGATTTCATAGTAAAATATCATATTGAAGATGCATATGTAAAGTGAAAAAAAATATATATATATCACTTTACAGATAAAAAATCTATTAAATTATTAATTATTTGAATAAGCATCTTCAATTTTTTAGATGTTTGTCCATTATATATGTCCACACAATATTTAAAACCCTATGCCTCCTCTTCTTTCCCTCAAAATGTGCTACTAAAAATGTTGTTCCCTCTTCATCTATTCTCACTAAGCAACACTTGGGAAGAACAAGAGAAGAAAGAGGAGGGCACTCAAATTGTCTCACATGGATATCCAGTGAGGGTTCCCCCTTTATATATACTCTTTGGAAACTTTTTATAAAAATTGCTATCTTGTATATGTCATAAAATACTCCGAACTTAGAGTATATCCAGCAAAGTCCAAAAATCTTATGTGTGACCAATAACTATTATTAACTTCAAAGGCCCATGCATCCGTCCAGTTACTAATTTCAAAGGCCCAATAACCATTATTTGCCAACCTTATAAATAAAGCATGTCAATGTTTATATAAATTAATCAACGATCGATTTAATCCAATTCGTTGGTTAAGTCGTCAGTTTGTGGGGTGCCAAACTCAATATTATGCCCTAGAAGATAAAAAAGACTAGGTTGATAAACTCAAATTTTATAAACCTATACTCGTAAATAATTTAGTTAGCTAGTGACAAGTAAGTGTTGTCTCCACGAGGAATGGAAGTTAGGGAAATATTGATCTCAATCGGGTGAAGTCATCAAGATGAGAGGAATTATGTATAACATACATTGTAGTGAAAGTGTGACGATAGTGATGGAACTATATGTGGCCGGTAAGCCAATCACACATTTTACATCTCGTTCGATGTTCATTGGTATAACATATTCATTATAGTGCCATGTGATGTTTATAATGAAGTTCATGAATACATGATCGGAACAAGTGAATTATGATGAGATCGTAATACAAAGACACTAGCCTTTAAGCATGTGCTCTAAATATTCCTATTTGAAGGATACACGAGAAGGACATTGAAGTATCCGGATAGAATTACACTATCTAGCCTCACACATTTGATGAGTATGGCCGGTCCCCTAGCCATTAGTATGGAGACAATAAGGATAGATGGTCGGTGTTCTTTAGTGGAAAGAGTCCAATGAATTTATCCGTACAAATCCCTGAATTGTATTATTTCGAACTGTCAATCAGGTTGATTCATCTCACGGTTGTGTTCGTGGTTCTTAGACCTGAGATACCAAAGACGTATTGCAGACGGATAGTTGTACTTTAACTCTATGATCTACGCGTCCCTAATCATGGGATTT
This sequence comes from Wolffia australiana, assembly GCF_029677425.1. NCBI lineage: Eukaryota > Viridiplantae > Streptophyta > Magnoliopsida > Alismatales > Araceae > Wolffia > Wolffia australiana. Next base: position 9,338,376 of record NC_135839.1, on the reverse strand, counting down.
TAAATTGTCTAAGTTTAGGTACATTAAGAAGTTCATGAAGACGATTGAGTGACCAAGATGGGATTATCCACCCTCGGTATAAGAGGTGACAGCTCAAGGAAGATGATGCGATGAAGTCCTTGGCCTTACCAGCAAAATATAGGAGAAGAGTTCTCCGATAATTTCTGAATGCATCAATACTAACTCAGATAATCGATTAGGGTTTGATAGTTGACTGTACCCTAAGTCATCCAAGGAGCATCAAGTGGATGAGGGATTATACGTGCATAGTAATCGATGAAGAACAAGTTTCATGTGAGTCAATACACACTCCTTTGTATCTTCTAGAGCACGAGGTGTAGCTTGGCACCCCACGTGTTGGAGACTCAACCTATCGATTGTGTTAAATCAATCCGATGTTAATCAATCTATATGATGATATAATTAATTTATTTTTAAGGAAAATAAAGGTTATTGAGCCACTAGAGTCATTAACTAGACTGATACATGGGCCTACAGGGTTACACGCAAATGGTCTTTTGGACATCATAAGATATACTAAAGTTTAGGGGTTTTTATGAAAAATACCCACTTAGTATAAATAGGGGAATACCTTGAACGAAATTCACTCAGGACAGAATTGTTCAGGGGCCTTCCCCTTCTTCTCCCTTCTCCCCACACCCCCTCTCTACTCTCGATGCGATCGGGACGAAGTAAGAATGATGATGGAGGTAGAACGGGGCTCGTCAAGAGGAGGAGATCCAATGGGACGAGGACTGCATGGATACGTCTAGAGGTTGTACACTTGAGAAGCTCGACTCTTTTCCCTCTCGGATCCAAGAAATCATGGATGTGATCCGTGCAAAGGTAATTTGTTTTTGTCGATGCCATTCGATTTCGCAAAAGTCTTCTACTGCAAATCATTTTGATTTCTTCATCCAGATCAAAGGCATCTAGAACGCAACAGATAGTGATCATGATGCTGAGATGAGAGAGGGAGAATTAGGGTTTTATTATTTAGGCTTTGTGATAGATGAAGATGGAGAGATGAGATGGGATCATGATGGTGGCGTAGTGACATGGACGGTAGAGGATACAACAATGGAGATATCAAGAATGATGGTAGAATTGAGAGAGGTGGTGATGTAATTTTGCTTGAATGGGTAAGAAAGTAGTAGGTGACGAGAGCATCACAATGTAGGAGAAGACATGAAATGGATGATGACGGAAGTTGATGAATGAGGGTAATGGATGAAGGTGATGGATGGTGATGATGGGTAAACTAACTATGTGTTGGAGAAAACTCAACATAAGGCAAGAGGTTAACCTAAGATCCCTAAATTCCACCGGGATCAAGGTGTCTTCCTACAGCAGATCAACGTCCCCACTTCTCTATTGAACCTCTCCAAATACTAGAGACACCTGGAACACTTCATGGACCTTAAAAACTTCACTTTCTTTCAATCTGCCTCTCTAGGAGGAAGTGAGGTTAAAGATGTTTTTTACAAAGGTCGGGGCTCAATTTATAGATCTAACCATATGGATGGATAGAGGACTGAAAGATGAAGCTGACCTTAAAAATCAGCTCAATTTGAGTTCAAGCCTGGAAGTTGGATGATTCCTAACCATTGATTTAATTCAAATATTTTTTCTCCCCTTGTCCTCGTCAACACCATCACGTCATTCCATTAGGGTTTGTCTCATCCAAGTGTTGAATGTGATAATTGGTTGAGATTATTCCTCGTCATCTGCGATCGAATGCTCTCGTTGCACTACGTGTCACTGTGAACAAAAGGGAAAAATGGGAGAAAAAAAGTATTATGATATTTAAATATATTATAAATTAACTAGCTCGCAGCTGATGTGGCGATGCAGCAGCAACGAGAAAGCCCCAAAAAGGCACCATGTGTCATATGACAACTCAATGCAGTCGTAATGTTTGACCATTCCAAGGAGAGAGATAAAGGAAGAGTAATCATTTTTTAATATGTTTTGCCTCGGTCCATGCATGCATTTATTGCAAAAAAGAGCCTCTCTTTTTTTATTGGTCCACTCACATGCACTAGGAAAAAGTAAAAGGTAATTGCGATTACATTAAATGCAATTATGGCATTGCTAATTGCAATGTCATAATTGCTTAGCTAAATGATTGGCTGACGCCAATCATTAAGTAGGTTAATGACTGGTTATCACCCATCATTATCGCTAACTCTGATTTGTTGTTGTTCAATGAATCAAATGGCGACATGTGGAGTCACAAAATAAAAGATTTAAAATATGTTTTGAATTTCATATTTAATATAATAAAGGCCCAAAATACAAATAAATATATATTTCTACTTAGAAAACAATGAATTTACAAATTTAATGTACAGAAAAATTATATTCTAACTTAGAAAATTATATTCTGTTATAATTTAATGTCAGAAAAATCTCCGAAAAATACACAAAATTTATGAAAATTCAGAATACCATTCTGAAATAAATTTAATCATTCTACTATTGATAACATCCATATATAATTAATTTAATACAAATATACATGTAAATATGGTGATATTAAGCTACTAAAATGCTTGTTATCATAGGTCAACTCTCTAATGCAATGACTATTGCCATTGGTCACCATGTATATATAATATTCATCTATCCAAGACTCCCAAATGACTTAGGGTATAGTTAATTATATACTCCAAATGAGTGATTATAGTATGTATTAATCTGTGGAGATAGCCTCAAAGAACACTTTCTCTGATATTTCCACTAAAGTGGCCTGGGATTTAATGGATATTCTTCCTTGAGTCAATCTCCCCCTATAATGAGGGGGAATGATCCCATCTTGATCACTCAATCAACTTTGCATCCTTAATGATCTATTAGAGCTAAGACTCATTTCAAACCCATGATTAGGGACTCACAAGTTGTAGTCTAAACATATCCATCCCTAATATGTAATTGGTGTCTCAGGTCTAAGGGCCACCTACATGATTGTTGATATGTATCAAACTTATTTTTAGGTATAATAGAATTCAAGGATTCATACATTTGAATTCACTTATCTCTTTCCCTAAAGAGCACCCACCACATGTCCTTAGTATCATACAATTCAGGCAAAATAATACTCGTCTATCTAGATAGGTTCATATCTGTCACAAGTTTCCTTTGAAAAGGAATATTTAGAATACATGTTTAAAGAATAATGATCATTGTGTTATGGTGGCATCATAACTCTCCAAGTCATTGCACGTATGTAGGATTTCATCTTTAAAATAATAATTGATAGATATGACATATAGGTGTGATATATTTGATGACCACATAATGTCAGTAACATGTGGTTAGAGAACACATTCATTTTTATAATATTTGAAATTATATAAGTATTTATTTCAAGTCAACCAGCCCAAGGCCCACAAAGAATATCCTTGATGGGCTGATTGTACACCTTAATTACCAGTCTACTACCAGATAATTCCACCAAAAAATATTCAATTTGATTCAATCCTGGAAGATGGTAAGATATGATGGTCATGATATGATCTCTATGACTTTAAGGATGATTCTTAATGTATTTAATCTATATTATTTTTGGGATCAGTTCCTAATGATGATTCTTGGCAAATCACCACCAGAAGAATGATTTAAAAGTATAGTTTAACCACCTTGTCATAATTATCATGAGAAGGTTGATTAACACACTTATATAAATGAATTTTAAGTTTTCATTTATAGATTTTAGATATTTTTATGGCTATCACATGGAATCTGCACATTGGATCACATGTCAATCTCTCTTGCCACATGGATCAAATGGTTCATTCAATGATTTCCATGTTAGCTTGTCAGCCTGTCATACTGTTTATGTGGACATTACTCTCTAGATCAATTTTTTGGGACCTGGGGACCACCCTAGTGGATTAGGTCTCTATGCCCTTTTTTGAATGTGGGTGGAGCCCATCATAGGCCAACATGGCATGGCCTGCTAACATAACTGCACAGTGTGATCTCAATGAAGATCCCTATTTGCCTTCCTTTTAACTTCACCTTATCCTTTTCTTCCTCATTTAAAAGAGTGGAGAATGATTTAATCTCCAATGTGGCGCCAAAGCTTGAGAATTTACTCAGGACCCCTATGGAAATCATGAGAGGAACTTATAAGTCATTTCATCCTGGATTCTAAGCCATCTCCTTTGGTCGTGATAACTCTCAACACCATTAGCCTTCAAGGAGTGAATTTGCTGACTTCGGAGTGAACTTTGATTCTTTTTCATTACTATTTTCCTCTATACCGCATTCCGAATCAATTCCATTTTTAAGGTAAAATTCCTCCCCAAGAGTTTTGGAAATTTCATTGTAAGATCTCCAAGTATGAATGCCATTAACTCATCTCTCATTTTGACCAAATTTAATTATGTTTGAAAATTCAATTTTGAGAAAAAGGTAGAGATAAGTCCCTTTTGATCAATCTGGCAGTCTGTAAGAAAATCATATCTTGATATTCAATGGTTCCAATATTTAGATATCATCTTTTGTCTGGAGCTTCAATAACCAAAAAAAAAGCCTGACCCAAACAGCTAATTCAAGCCCTCCATCATTTATCTGGATTTTTAATGAAATATCAATTTGCTTTTCTTCATACTGAGATATGGATATAATAGGGTGTACGGATATAGTTATAATATAAAGAAGATAATTTATGAATTTTAGGGCCGAAGTGCGATAGAAAAACCTCCATCATATCTTCCTCTATGTACAAGTTTATTCCTGTTTTGATTTCTTAACAAGATAATATGTAATCAAATAAAATGATTATTTTGCTGTATTATGCTTCAAAATCAAATATTCTTGATTCACTAGATATAGATAATGGCATTACGAATATCTAACTATTTACAAATAAATACTCCATTAGGTGTCTATAATGACAGATATGGACTCAATTAGAAGCCTCTAAATTCCTATAAATTGATGAATTAATAATAACAACTAACCAAATTTATATTATATATATTCTTATTGTTACATCTTATATTCTCTCAAAACAGGCACACAGTCAGTCAACGAGAATGATAATAGGGTGAATGTGAGTATTAGAACGATCTTCTTCTAATTATTTAATCTGGGACATAGAAACATGCATTCTCCAATATAAAAAATCTCCAATCTATGCTCATTTAAAGTTGTATAATTAAATATGTGTATATAAAAAATATCATCCATCATTAAGATATCTCTATCACATGACATCACTCCCATACTTGGACTAGAATGTTTTAATTTAATTAATTGTGATAACATCTGTTCAATTAGTCCTAAAAAAGTTAAGTAGCTGAATTTTTTGTCCTTGACTAAGAAGGTTTATGTGTAAGTTTTAATGATCAAATAACGACCTAGACAATGCAAGTGTTGTGATAAACTGAATGAAAATTTGACAATATCAACCTATAGTGGCTCAAAATATTGTCCCATAAAATATTTTATATTTGGATCCATTTGTATTTCAAGATAAAATTTTTATATTATACCAAGTTTATGGTTTCTTTTCACTTAAAAGAGTTATAAAATATGATGCATGGAGTGCAAAGGTTGTGGTTGTTACATACCCCATTGCATAGAAATGTCCACTGATAACATAGACTTTATGTGGTTTCCAATAAAACAAATCATTATTTTATGCATTCCTCAAAGATAAAAATAAAAAGCATGCTGATGTGGTGTCACAATCCATGTCATCACATTATGCAATCCTTAAATGTGCTTTATTATGACAAGAATGACACACATCAGCATTTCATTAAATACAAAAGAAAACATGTTGACATTTCATATGACAATGTCACATGTTTATTATTTATATAATGCACCTTTTATTCCTTTTTATCACGAATGACAAGAAAAAGTCAACTATTTGTGAAAAAGAAATAATGAAAGATTCAGAAACTGTTAATATAAAAAGATGAATTGGCAATAGTGCTCACAAGGAGAGAGAATAATAATAATAAAATGGATCATCAGGATTGCTCCAACTATAGATCTTGCTATCTGATGATCCAAAACAATGATTGAGCTGAAATTTTGAGGGTGGATTTTTCTTTATATTCTCTTGTTCCTTTTGTGTTCTAGAACTATAAATTGAACCGTTGATCTTTGTAATTTTTTGGCTGAAATTACTTCTTACATTTGTGGACTGATTGAAAGAGTAAACAATGTAAGCTTCTTCTTCGTGTCTTGGGTGTTTTAGGTTAGGTAGCAGAGAAGAGGGAAAGCTTACTTACATTTTCAAATTGCAATGATCCTGGTGGAACAAAAGGATCCTCAGTAACAATCATCACCGCGCATTGTTTCTTTTATTATCATCAATTACTTATGCCCATATTTTTATCAACATTACATCATAACTTTCCACATGTCTATCACATATTACACCTTTTACATCACCATGCCATCATCATCTTAGCGTAATACTGCTTACGTTCATCGTTCTATAATCACAAACTACATATTTATCCATCTATCTTTTTATCTTGTTATTGTCTCTTCATTCTCCATTTCCCTTGTTTTCTCGCTCACATCACTATGTCTTATCCGCAATAATTTATATTAATCACTTTAATGTTATCACTTCCTTGCCTTGTATTTCCCTTGTCTCACTATCTTGTATTTTGTATGTATCTCCCCCATCGTATTGATCGCTAATTAAAGAATTCGTGCTCAAGTAAATCCCTAATTACCATTCTTTGTGGAGACAATCCGTGCTCAACGTTAGCTGGATTTATTTTTGTGAGTACAGTTTTATATTCTAATCGATTAAATTCGAAAGCAACAACAACAAACTAAAACCCTAATATTGAGTTTATCATCCGCCAAGCTAAAACTCAGTTCTCGAGCGAGCTGAAAGATTTTGACTTTAAAAGATCAACTAGTTCGTGCATTGCCTTGGCTTTAACGCATTATGCAATAAAATTCATTATATTAAGAATTTGTGAAATCCATCTTCCTTGATGCTTGTAATTCATTAAATTGTGAGATTTTTCTCTTAATCTTGTATTTAACACCCTATCCTGAATGCCAAATGATGAAGATCAAGCTGTTACCTAATTTTTTACAAGATTTCATAATGCAGCATGATGAATTGTTAGGTCACATGGGAGTGGAATGCCTATGCTAATTCAGTTTTTTTTGTCTTACAAATGTATGAGTTAAGGTCATCTGGGTTTCCCAGTTCTTCAATAACTGCCCCATTGTATTAGTTTCATTCAAACAATATTATTTATTTATGACAGTTTATATTAATTTCTTATGGATGTAATTCCTCAATGCATATCTGATGTGATCCACAGTCTGCACCCATAATCGCCGTTGCGGGGCCAAGCCGAGCAAAACCCTAGTTTCTCTTAAGCCTCTCAGAACAGAGGGAGAGGTGGCTTTTGACATCTAGTGAATGCCCCTCTTGTACCCTTAGTCTCTCCACCCTGCTCACAGATGATCTCTCTTCTTCCTAGATTAAGCTTATACAATTGATAATACGGAGATGGTGCACTTTGGATGACCTTAGTTAAATTTCTTACAAGCTTTGACTGTGCATCCTATGTTATAAATCACGCTGACCATGCCTCTAAGCTTGTAAGATGTCCAGACATTATACTCGTAGTGTAGAATTTTCATTTTCAGGCACCAATACTTTGTCGGAGTGTTCCTTGTGTCTGTGTCTTTCAATGTTGTATCTCCACTGTCTTAACATATCCGACTTGCAATTGCCTCTCGTTGCTAAAGCACAACCTCTCTTTCACCTCATGAGAGTTTACTTGAGTAGTACCCTCTCATGGCAGCTCCACCTTGGGATGAAGATGTCCACAGCCCCTCTTTCACCTTATACATCTTTCAATCCATCGGTCCATCTATCTAATTACTTACTCAAGATTCAGGGTGCAAGTAACTATGATCAATGTAATGATTGTTTTGTAAACACCCATTTCCAGATCTAAATGATGATCAGATCAAACTCTGTCAATCTAAAAAAACAGTTGCTGTGAGGCAAAGAGGAACAAAATCCACCCCACTCATTATGAAGGGAATTCGGCTGCTCTCACACAATTTGATTGTTATATTAGACCCTTGGTGGGATTATTTTCCCTGAAGTTTAGTATAGTTATCTGCAGCAGCTGATATTGATTGAATAGACACGGGAAACCCAGGACCCATCTGCAGTAACATCAATGACAAAAGAAAATTCAGCGATCCCACCACATGTTAACTTACAAAAAAAAAAGATAAATATGAGAAGACTCACTGTACTGCATAATGCGAAAGTGTTTAGATAACCAGCATACTTGGAGGCTGCATCACAATGAAGACCAAAACAGTACAGTGAGTTAATATAATCATCACAATGACCGTTAATATAAGCATACTTCTATAAAAGAGAAGAGGGTCTGCGAGTAAGTTCCGCTAAAGCCCATATACCAAAACTGAGTAGTGGAATTTAACAATCGTAGTATTAAAAATTTAAACACGAATTGAGACAATTTATAATATACTTTTGATTAATGACTATCACTTACTCTTCTTGAGCCCCGTTGGTTTAGCAAGTAAAAGGGCATTGACAAAAGCAGCAATGTTCTCCCGCAGAGCCTCCTCTGAGAAGTTCACCTGCCGACGAAGTTTAATGTCAAACGTAAACGTTGAGTTTGATAGAAAACTTTATGAGATAAACTTTATGAACAGAATATAATCACGCACTAAGAATTCAAATTCAACTTCAGGAGAGTAGCGAAGAAAAATAGAATGTTCTATTATCTATTCGGATGAAAAATTTTATGAACAAACCTTTCCTAGTCCAACATGGACAATGGCGGTTTTATCAATCTTAAAGTCAACACGTCCACATTTGGCTGCTTTAACTGCCCCGGAGACATCACTGGTCAAAGATCCTAGCTATGCAAAAGAATAAAAGAAAAAAATTGAAAATTAATACAATGATCCGCTGCATAGGGCTATTTACACAAAGATGCAAAGGCAAAGGCAAAGGAGAGTGCGTACTTTTGGGTTTGGCATCAAGCCACGTGGGCCCAAAATCCTCGCAATCTGATTTGAATTTAAGAAGTGACCAATAATTCACAGTAAATAACCCGGGAATGTGATGGAATAATAAGGTATGGCATAAATACTTATCAATAAATACATTTACATGTATCTGCATGGAATACGATTCAAACCTTTCCCAGACGCGGCATGAATGAAGGAATGGCAATACACTTGTCGAAATTGATTTTGCCACCTCCTGAAGTCACCAGAAGCATTACATTACAATCTCTAGCTTTCCTTTGAGTTTTGCTTCGAGATAAGAGAACACTGTCAGAGGATCAACTAAAATTCCCAAAAACTTTTACACCCACAAAAGGAGATTTAATATTTGCAAAGAGCACTGCTGATCAAATCCGAAACAGGACGTGAAACGAGAGATTAATTCAATGATGATGAGAGATCCAGTTATCTGTTTCGTCAGAAGCAAGATTATAAAAGAGCCACAAAGTGCAGCACCTCTCATAATCTCCTCAATAAGCTCATCCCCGCCCACAATATCAGCTCCAGCTGCGCGAGCTTCGTCTGCTGCAGGCCCTTCCGCAAAGACAGCTACTCTTACAACCTAAACAGCAACTAGATTTCGATTTATACGGCATTTCATTTGAATATTCAGCCGATGAGGTCATCTCAGACATTTTACCTTTCCAGTACCGTGAGGAAGAGTGACAGCTCCACGTACCATCTGCATAAACCCGTATGATGTTGATGGATGATAGTCAAATACCCAAGATGGAAAAATAAATCATAAAAAGCATCATAAATCAAGATTTCAACACAACTCCCCCTATAGTTTAGTTCTATGAATCTAATGCGTTCAAGTATCTGCCCCAGACCCAGGACATAATAAAATATTCTGTCCTCAAAACTCAACTAAATTGTAATAGAGACTAGGTAACATGTCCAACAAACTATACTTCCTGGCAACAAACGTGCAATGGGTTCCACTTATCCTCAGGAAAAATAAAGTTCTACCCGACTCAAATTGGGAAAAATGGTTGACTCAGACTGCGAAATACCTAATAAAATAAACAGAGACACGACACTGAAATTTCTTCACAGAATTATCACAAAGAAAGACAGTCCTAATGACCGTAACTAAAAATTAGAGAATTACAACGGCAAGTAAATAAAATCAGTCTAAGCTCAAAAACCGCAGATCACCGGAAAAGAAGTAACAATAAAGTGAAAAAAGAAAATATTTGAAGAAATAATTGGACCTGGTCACCTCGTCGAGGATCAACCCCCAAACCAACATGCGCTTCAACAGTTTCAAGAAAATTTCTCTTCGCATTTGCCTATAAAAGAGAAAAATTTAGCCACGGATTCCCAGACAGGTAAGATCAAAACCTTCTTGAGCGAAACCAAAGAAAACCACAAAAAGAGGAACTCGAACACAAAAAACGTTAATTTTCTCCCCTGAATCGTGAAAAAGAGGAACTCGAACACAAAAAACGTCAACAGTTTCAAGAAAATCTCTCTTTGCATTTGCCTGTAAAAGAGAAAAATTCAGCCACGGACGTCCAGAGAGGTAAGATCAGAACCCATCAAAACCTTCTTGAGCCAAACCAAAGAAAATCACAAATAGAGGAACTCGAACACAAAAAACGACATTTTTCCCATTCAGGCGACAAAGAGTACTCGATTGTAAAAGAGAAAATAGGATCCCAACCTTCACTTCTCTGATCGCGTCATGGAGCTCGAGAGCAACCTTCGATTGCTTCTTCTCCGGTCTAATAAGAGTAGGAAAAGGCACATTATCCTCCTCCTGCTGAATCAACATCGCTCTCCGCACTCGAGCACTGGCCTCAATCCTCCTCGACTCCCGAAGAAGCTGCTCATCGCCAGCCCCCCTAGACTCTCTCTCAGCGCCTGCCCCTCCTTCCGCCATTGAAGAAGAGGCCTTGTCCTCGGGCAAAGGCGCAACTTTCGGAGCATAAGAGACCGGCGATATCACCGGAACGTCCTTCACGTAACGGGCATCCTCACGGCTCAACGATCTCGCTCCTTTCTCTGCCCTAGAAGGCGATTCCTCGAGGTTCGATTCGCCCTGTGGGGAGCTCTTTGAAGAGGGTTCCTGGGCCTGCGACGGAGCGTCTTCCTTGTCCTTGGGCTTGACAGCGTAGGAGACGGGCTTGACCGGAGCGGAAGAAGAGAAGAAATGGCCGTTCTTTGCAGCGGATTCATGGCGGAGAGAAGAGGAGAGGATGTGCGGAGATGAGAAGAATGGTGGGTGTTTGATTGAATGCCGTCGAACGTTGGCTAGGATGATCCGTAGCGATGGCGCCATTAGAGGAGAGCTCTGCTCGCAGATCCTGAACAGAGAAGAGAGAATGGGGTAGGTTCTTGTTCTAGCTCGCTTTAAGTAGTAGCAGTTTCTGGGTTTAAACGGTAGCAATTTGAGGAAATCCTGGCCGTTCAATCTGATCCTTCTCTCCTCAATCCTAGCTCGCTTTTATTTGATCCTCCCCAAACTCATATTTGGTGAGATTGCCCAGTGGGAATAATGTTTGAGAATTGATTAGATTATATGCGTCATTGATGAAGGTCAGCATAGTTTTTGCAGTGAACAGTTATGAATATCACCATCAAGTAATCAGAAAGTTCATCAGAAAGTGCTATGAAAGTTGGTGGCATTTTATTTCTGTGGGATGAAGATCAAGAGCTTTAGGCATTTGACTTACAATGTTTGTGTATTGATGAATGTTTAAATTACTGGTCAACCATCTGTTGATGTCTGTACTATCTTAGGCAGCTAAACCCTGAAAAAATAAATAATTTTGATTAAAATGTGAATTGGTACTTAGTATATTTATTCTTGTGAAGAAAGTCGAGTTTTGACAATAAGGTCAGGGGATCAAAAATTTGAGATTGGACTCATGTCCTTTATTATTGGCCTTTTGAATGGTCTAACTTAATTTGGTCTGTCAAATGTCACAGTCAAGCTAATATAAATTGTCAGTTCATATCAAGAAAAGAAAATTTATCTTTCTTGTAAATTGAATCTCTCGTTCAGTGGTCCCCTCATCTGCAAACTGCCATCTGAAACGAGGAAGATGAAGGCCAGGGGTAGAGATTGGTGGCTCTTCCCCTACCCATTGGATAAATTGCATGACAGGGGCAAACGGCTATGATTAAATCATATTCCTTTACCCTCATTTTTTATTGGTGTTCACCCGTGCCAGGTCAGTGTCTAATTGAGTCAGTAACCCCCATCGTCCTAGTCAGTAACTGTCATCCAATTAGATCCTACGATAAGAAAATAATATAAGTGTAATACTGCATTTCAATTTGGTTGTTTGATCATCTTAAAGAAGATTGGACAGCTTAGGTAGTTTCATTACAATAAAAGTTGGCCTATTATGACAAGGACTTCAGGCCGGGTCAGCTTGAAGCTTGGTCATTTTTATTTCCCTTTTCCAAAAGGTTGCATCCCGTTGGGATGTGATCAATCTTTTTGTCTTCATTGGTTCTGACCATCTGAGGCTACAAGAATCAAAGATGTTAATCCCATATCAAAAGAACAAAAAAATGAACCTGCTTTATAAGTGTTGAACCTGGCATCAACTTTGGGTGTGCGGCCTCTTGATACTAGGCCTATTGTGGACCTTGTTATTTCATCTTAGCTCTCTGCCCCTGTGCATGCTTGTGCACCAGCACTCGCTGGCCGCTAGCTGGCTTGAATGCTATTGTGAATGCTGGCCTGCGGCAAGCTTGAGATTTGTTGCACCAAGATGTCTTGGCCGTTGGGCACTGCACTACCCATATTTCAAAATTCTTCCATTCCCTTTTTTATTAAAATTCACCCCTATAATATAGAACTCTAGAGAGGAATTAGATGATTTGATGAAAGTACTTTTTATAAAAATAAATATGATTTCATGATATAATTCTAAATGTATAAATCATGCACGATTCGTAAAATTTTAGATTTAACACAATGGCCCAATTAATCTATCAAATGTAATTTCCCATTCAAATGATAATATTATGGGCATAATGACGCCAAAATAGCCTTGAAAGGTGTAAGATTGCATGTATCAAATTAGACTCATCAATATAATATCTCAAACAGATCTTAAAATATAAAATATATCTCCCTCCAATTATACATCCCTTTATTATGTGATATTATTTTGTCTAGTTCTCTTCTCTTTCACATTTTTTTCTAATAGGAGCCCTAGAATCCCTTGGGCACTTTGAGATTCCCATAAATTTTTATTCCTAATTACTTTATCAAATGACACACATATAAATTTTGTGTTTTTATTGACTTTAGGAAAAAAATTGTTTTTAGTGAAAACACAAAAATTCGTGCATAAGCTTCCAGAAGATGATAATATGAGACACATAATTGACTATGAAGCTTTTTAACGGCATCTTATTTATCTTGATACTTCTTAAAATATATCTTAATGGAACAATTATAGATTAGCTGGATTCGTATCATGTCAAATACATTTTTAATGTTAAATACAAACAAAAACATTAATAAAAATATATGTATGATGATCTTATCACAGAGGTCACTAACGAGATGTTTTTCCAACAAGAAATTTTGCTTCGTTTGCAGCTTCGCAAAACATTTGGTTTCTAAGGCTAAGATTGGTGTGAACCATATAAAATTTACAAAGTGAAAGAAAAAATGGAATTCTAATGGACCTTTTAAATAATTGAAAACCTTATGATTGAATTAGCTTGGCATGGATTGGATCCACAATTTCTCAGTAACTCAAATGAGTCATGATACTGTTCAAATGTCCAAACTCTAGAGATATCCTCAGAATAATTGGCATGTTAAATCTCATTTTCTATCTCAATAACCCCCTCATTGATTTATCCTCATCCTTTTTCCATTTTGATTGCATAAAGAGAGGTACAATGAGTAAAAAGAAAGAAGGATAGGCACCCGATGGACTCTTGCATGGATGAGTTTTGTTCATGGCTTTCTCTTATTTAATCTTAATGTACATTTTTAATAAAACCCCATGAACTTTGAGTTTATCTTTGTACCTCTAAAAGATCATTTTCATGTGACCTTTTAGGCACATGTATCAGTCTAGTAAATAATCATAATGATCCCATAGCCTTTAATGATCAACCTCTTAGTTAATTATATCAACATACGTCATATTAAACAAGGGTTAAATTAACTAAATCAGTAGTTTGATTAGGGTATGGTCAAATGGAAAACCCTAATTAGTCATCACAGTTACTATTGATGCATTTTGAAATAGTATGATAACTTCCCCAATGTTCTATTTCCTTGGTCAAGGATTTCATCACATCATCGTTCTTGAGTTGTGTCCTCCAATATGGTGGGTGGATGATTCTCTCTTGACTACTCAATCATCATCATAGATTATCTTATGCATCCAGGTTAGGGGAATTTAAAATCCAGTGATTAGGAACTAGTAAGTCATGTCCATATCTCGGGTCCTGACACCATGCATTCCCCCTTAGGGATGATCCAATCAACATCCTAAGACGCCTATGTGTTCATTGTGTTGTGCAATTCGAATTTATTGTTTCATTTGCATTTCCTACGGAGCATCCCTCCCCACCCAATACACTTGGTCTGAGACAGAGTGGATGGGAAATTTTGATTATAATGAAAAAAATATGGGAGGGAAACATGATTTATGCGGGTGAGTCATTGAAGCTAAAGCGGCATACTTCTTCAGAATTCTTAACTATGACTAAATAGAGAGTCATGACCTGAAAACCCATGACCATGTGCCCTTTGCAAAACTCCACTACCCCAACTACCCACCACCAACTGCTGACTAACTAATATTATAACTTATGTATTTTTAAATTAAATAAAAAATAGAAAAACCTATTATTATTAATTATTTCTAATAAAATTTAATTTGAAATGAATTCTAAAAATCCTTTAAATTTATTAAAAATTAAATAAAATATATTTCTCCTTTAGAAAAACTATATTTAACTTCTTCTTACATTTAAAATATAATTTTTTAAGATAAAAATATCTTAAATCGTTTACGCATTTTCTGTGTGAATATTCGTGCATAAAATTATTTAAATTCTATAAATTCTAGAAACATCTTAATTTTTCATTTTTTTCACTTATAAACTCTTTCCTTTTATTTCCTCAGAAAAAAATCCGAATTGAATTTCTGCTTCTTGTGGATCGACCCCTTTTCCTCTATTATTTATGGAGTATTTACATATAGTGATTAAGCTTTTCTGAAATGGAGGACATTTCAATTTTGTGTTCTCCTATGTTTATTACCCACCTGTTCTTCATCAATATCAATTTCAGTTAACAACTCATATGTTCACACTTTGTAGTTTTCAACATTGTTATTACTCAATATGAGAAACATATTTCTTGGAGCAGCTATATTTTCAGATGCTGGGGCTGTGGAGAGGAGCAGCTCGCCTTGGCGTTGAACATTGGTCGGATTTCGTTTGGCCATTTGAGCATTCAATCGAAAGTTGGACAAGTTGAGCCTTTTACTGAGAATAGTTGTGGCCTGTATCAGGCTTCAGTTAGGCACCTAATGATTGCTGGACCCATTTGATTGAGATATATGGCACAACCTAATGAGATATACTTTTTATTGTATCCCCAAAACTGAATGGATATTCATCCTGAGTAGCCAACAAGTACGGCTATGATAGACTGTTTGTATCAACATAAGAAGATGATTTAAAATCACCCTAAAGAATCATCCCAAGGTAGCTCTGATACCTATTGTTGAAACTAAACGGAACTACTTGTGCTGAATTCTTAAGAATGACCGAAGTGAGAGCACAATATAGCTTTAATAATCAGTAACTTATTGATTTTAAAGTACATAGCTGAGTGCATTGAAAGTCTTTTGAGCAAGTCTTGGGAGCGATGGGCACCCTCAAAGATAAGCATGACTTGTGACTCAAGCTCTGACTCCTATGTATGGGCAAGAAGAGTAACCTTATCCTTTTTAGTCCATTTTATCCCATCAGGACAGACATACCCTCCACAGAGCAAAGCCCAAACATAAATATCTTAATCCCGTAGTTACCATAATTTAAACCCTTTATCTTGGGCTTAAATGATAGCTTAAATCTACAATAATACATATCATTGTCCATCCAAGAAATTAACTCAAGATGGGTGAGTAACATCTATGTTATCCATTTTTTGGCATTAAATTTATCAGAATAAGGTTATCAGATATAGCTCCTGAGCCCTCGTCCGCTGCACTTTTTCCAGGAGACTTCTACTACATGAAAAGCCTAGTTAGTTATTTCCTAGGTTCTGCCAACGGGTGTTTCTTTTGCTTTTTAATTCCTTTACGTTAAAAATCGGGTACAGTCCCGAGTACCAAGAAATTGAAATGGAGAGAGTTACCTCGCAATAGTTTCTGAAGGATGGTAGGGCACAGGTTAGGGAAAAAACATTTCCCTGTGCGGAAATCGTTTGAGACATCTCCTCACGCAATGCCAGTCCTATGCTAACGTTCGAATTTTGATTTGGCTGCCAATGATCTACGAACACGTACTGCTACAGTGGATGTTCTAAGATAGAAAATAAGGGAGAGAGAGATATGGAGAGATAGAGATAAAGAGGGAGAGAGATGGGGATAGTACAGAGATAACAAGAGAGAGATAGGGATAGAGACAGAGACAAAGAGAGAGATAGTGATAAAGAAAGAGAGATAGAGAAAAAGGTTAAGATAAATATGGAGAGAGATAGATTAATATATATATTTATATGTTTATAGAGGGAGATGGAGAGGGAGAGAGCGAGGGAGGGAGAGAGAGAGAGAGAGGAGAGAGAGGAGAGAGAGGGAGAGGGAGAGAGAGAGATAGGGAGAGAGGAGAGAGAGAGAGGGAGGGAGGGAGAGACGGAGGAAGAGAGAGGGAGAGAGAGAGAGAGAGGGCAGGGGGAGAGGGAGGGAGAGAGAGAGAGAGAGAGAGAGAGAGAGAGAGAGAGAGAGAGAGAGAGAGAGAGAGAGAGAGAGAGAGAGAGAGAGAGAGAGAGAGAGAGAGAGGGAGAGATCCTACGCTTCCCCTCAGTCTGGATAGTAATTAAATGAGAGAGTGCGTGCGGAGTCAGACTGTAAATTAGAAAATCCGACAACAACCTAAGCAAAATCGAGAAGTCTAAACATTTATTTATCCGAGAAAGATTCAACAACGGATACTCTCTCATTCGATAGGTTTTCAAATGGGGAGATGACGAAATGTCTGAAAAGCATACAGAGGGAGAGAGAGAGATGAAATAGAGGACAGGGAGAGAGAGAGAAGAGAGAGGAAATAGAGGAGAGAGAGAGAAGAGAGAGGAAATAGAGGAGAGAGAGAGCGAGATTGCACAGATTGGCACTGTTCAGAAATAGTAAATGGGCTTTCTCTGAAATCCTTGCAGGATAATATATTTGAGGGCAGAGGAGTACGGATGACACAGGTTGATGAAATTCAGCCGGGCCAGTCAGAGAGAGAGATCAAAAGAGGGCAACAATAATATACAAGTATTTCTGCTTGGAAAGTCCACACATGCCAACTCGATTTTCCGTATCCCTTCCGGGCGATAACAGACATTTGCTTAGTCGGAGTGATAGATACATACATTGGTAGATAGATAGATATATGGATAAATAAATATTCAGATATGTAGATAGGTAGATAGATAGATCTATAGATAGAGATGGATAGATTGATAGATAGATCTATAGATAGAGATGGATAGATTGATAGATAGATCTATAGATAGATAGATAGAGAGATCCGGATTGATAGATATATAAATAGTAGATAGATGGATAGATAGATAGATAGATAGATAGATAGAGAGATCCAGATTGATAGATAGATAAATAGATAGAGAGATCCTGATTGATTGAAAGATAGATAGTAGATAGATAGATTTATAGAGAGATAGAGAGATGTATAGATTGATAGATAGAGAGATGCATAGATTGATAGAGAGATAGAGAGATACATAGATTGATAGAGAGATAGAGAGATTCATAGATTGATAGAGAGATAGAGAGATTCATAGATTGATAGATAGAGAGATACATAGATTGACAGATAGAGAGATAGATATATAGATTGATAGAGAGCTAGATAGATAGAGAGATGCATAGATTGATAGAGAGACACATAGATTGATAGAGAGATAGAGAGATACATAGATGGATAGATATAGAGATACATAGATTGACAGATAGATATATATATATATATATATATATATCGATGGATAAAGAGATAGAGAGATGCATAGATTGACAGACAGAGAGATAGATAGAGAGATACATAGATTGATAGATAGAGATATACATAGATTATCAGCTATATATATAAAGAGATAGATTGATAGATAGAAAGGTAGATACATAGAGAGATAGATAGATAAATAAAGAGAGAGAGATAGAGAGATAGATACTGATATAGATACTGATATAGATAAATGGATAGCGAGATGGATAGATAGATAAAGAGAGAGCGATAGAGAGATAAATACTGATATAGATAAATGGATAGAGAGATGGATAGATAGATAAATAGATAGACCGATAGATGGATACACAGACAGACAGACAGACAGATAGAGAGATAGATAGATACATAAACAGATAGTCCACGTATGAAGGAACTGCCATGAGAGAGGACAAAACATAGCTGATGTGGGGCTGATTCAGACGCTCATCTTTTCAGTGCTGAGTGCAGCAGCAGTGGCAGCTGCCACTAGAAAAGGCACACCCCCTCCCCCCTCCTCCCAACCACATCTCACAATAACCAAGAATAAATTAGATTCTCAGGCCAACCCATCGGAGAAGGACAAGCCTTTCCAAGCGTGGTCGACGAGGCCCTCATCCCAACTTCCACTAATCCTTAACCACTTCGAAAATCACAGAAAATTAGTAATTTTGGGAACGTCAAAAGGTTTAAACTTTGCACTTTCATGAGTATGACGGTGGCGGGACCCGTTAAACGGTAACTTCTCCGGGCAGGGAAAGAGGGGCATTTTCGTCACGGAAAAATCCAACGGATCTTTTCCTGCTTGAGCCCTCCAAACGAAAGGTTCCTGACACTTAAATCGAGCTCGCCCGGAGTTGGCCAGCAAGAAAGAGAAGCGAAGGAGCTTGGAAGAGAGGACTACTCACCGAACAACTCCCTCTCTCTCTCTCTAGAGCTCGAGCTAAAACTTGCTGTCTCTCTTACTTTCTCCATCTCTCTCTCTTTCTTTCTCTGTCTCTCTATCCAAACCATGGCGGAAACCAAGCAAGAAGAGATCACCCATCCTCCCATGGATCAGCTCCAAGGCTTCGAGTACTGCATCGATTCGAATCCTTCTTGGGGTAAACGCTATTCCTTATCATACCCATCTCTCTATCATCATCACCATCATCATCATCATAATAATAATAATCATCATCATCTTTCAGGTGAGGCGATTGCTCTCGGCTTCCAGCATTATATTCTTGCTTTGGGCACCGCGGTAATGATTCCCAGCATGCTGGTTCCACTAATGGGCGGTAGCGACGTGAGCCTCCGTCTCTCTCGATCTCTGATGAAGCTATTTCCATGGCGAATCTCTCATTGTTCTTTGATTTTTGATGCAGGACGACAAGGTGAGGGTTGTTCAGACCCTGCTCTTCGTCAGCGGAATCAACACTTTGATTCAGACCTTGTTCGGGACCAGGCTTCCCACCGTCATCGGCGGCTCCTACGCCTTCGTCATCCCCGTCCTCTCCATTATCCGCGACTCTTCCCTCACCCAGATTGCCGACGATCATCTGGTATTTAAGATTTAATAACCCATTTGTTTATTTTTCTTATGGTTCGTTTCCTTCATCAGGTTTTTAAGATTTAATACCCTATATCTTAATCTTTCATATTGTTCGCCTCCTTAATTGTGGGATTCTATTTGCAGAGATTTTTACAGACGATGAGGGCGATTCAAGGATCGATGATTGTCGCCTCCAGTATCCAGATTATTCTGGGTTACAGTCAGCTATGGGGACTTTGCACTAGATTCTTTAGCCCTCTTGGGATGGTCCCTGTTGTCGCTCTCGTCGGTTTCGGCCTCTTCGACAGAGGATTCCCCGTGGTGAAGTTTTCCAGATTCTATATTTGCTGACTTTGGTTATGTATTATCGTAGATCATTAGCGATCAGTTTGTTCTATCATTTACTAATGTCAATTCGGGGATTAAAACGGAGTAAGTAACATTAGAGGATAATTTTTCAACATCCATTTCACTAATTTTTTCTCAGGTGGGGAGCTGCGTCGAAATCGGCCTTCCCATGTTCCTCCTCTACGTAGCTCTGTCTCAGGTAGAACGCAAATAATTCATGAAATCAAGGAGAGACTTTATATATCTGTATTTCTTTAAACTTAACCAACGTTTGCGGGCCGTTCGAAACGCAGTATTTGAAGCACATAAGGCCGAAGGGCATACCAGTATTGGAGAGGTTCGCGCTATTGCTGTCGATCACGGTGGTGTGGGTTTACGCGCACCTCTTGACGGCCGGCGGCGCGTATCGTAACAGCCCCGAGCGAACCCAGAACAGCTGCCGCACTGATAGAGCCAGTCTCATCTCTTCCGCGCCCTGGTCTGATAAACCCAAAAACTCTGTTTTTCCCAAAATCTTGTTTTTTTTTACGCTACTTCTAGTAAAATTTCTCTTGCAGGATCAAGATACCTTATCCACTGCAATGGGGGGCCCCCAGTTTCGACGCTGGGCACTCTTTCGGCATGATGGCTGCCGTTCTTGTTTCCCTTGTCGAGGTAGAAGACGACGATCCCCTCCCAGATCAAACGGGAACGAAATCACACGCAAAAACTTAGGTTTTGACGGATTATTTTGCTTGATCTCAGTCGACAGGGGGTTACAAGGCCGCAGCTCGCCTCGCAAGCGCCACTCCTCCTCCGGCTCACGTTCTTAGTCGAGGAATAGGGTGGCAGGTTAGCCTTCACCATTATCCAACCCTCTTCACTTCATTTCCTCGGTGAAAATAGAGTTAAATCTTCGGAAACTCTGCAGGGAGTGGGGGTTCTTCTGGATGGACTCTTTGGAACGGGAACCGGCTCCACCGTATCTGTGTATGAAAATCGTTATCGCATTATTTCTTCCTATTATTCGTCGTTTAGTTCAAGGCTGATGATTATCACGACGACGATGCAGCGAAAACGTCGGATTGCTCGGAGCCACGAGCGTGGGAAGCCGCAGAGTCGTCCAGATATCGGCCGCGTTCATGATCTTCTTCTCCGTTTTGGGTATGCGATCAATCGCAAATAACCTCATTTTTATCGTCGTTTGAGATACTCGATAAATAATCAGTTCAAATAAATCTCTATGCAGGAAAATTCGGAGCTCTCTTCGCATCCATACCTTTCCCAGTCTTTGCCGCGGTGTACTGCGTGCTATTTGGGCTCGTCGGTAATCTCCTCTCCTTCTCTTCACCGAGACTTCGTCGACGAAAGAGTTTAACTAAGCCAGGCCCGTCGTCTTTATCAGGCGCGGTTGGACTATCGTTTTTGCAGTTCACCAACATGAACTCCATGAGAAACATGTTCATAAGTGGGGTCGCCCTGTTCTTGGGCCTCTCCGTGCCGACTTACTTCTCGCGTTTCACCGCGCTAGCGCAACACGGCCCCGCCCACACGTCTGCTGGTTGGGTGAGTTCTTCGCTATTATCTTCTTCCTCCGTTGAGTATTCACCGTTCTATCTTTCATTCTGATGATGATACTGTAACGGGATTGCAGTTTAACGACTTCTTGAACACCGTGTTCTCCTCGCCGCCTACGGTCGCTGTTATTGTGGCAGTCGTTCTTGATAATACGCTGGAGTACAAAAACGCGGGCAGAGACAGGGGGATGCCGTGGTGGGTTCGTTTCAGAAACTTCAAGGGTGATAGTCGCAACGAGGAGTTTTACACTCTACCCTTCAACCTCAACCGGTTCTTCCCTCCCTCTTGAATTCTAAACTGTCTGAGTGTCCTCAAAACCTCATCTGGAGGACAGAAGGTGGCCCGGTCCTGTTTATTGATGATCGTGACTTTTTCGGTAGGCTGTGGACGATTTGGTCCATCTTAGCTTCTGCTGCCATACAGTTTTGGCAATCATAATTGGGTTAATTCATTTTTAGTCAGTGGAAATTTTTCTTGTCTCACTTATCATCTCTGTAAAATTATTAAATTCTTCCATTGTCTTAGCTGATCCAAACTTCTCTTCATACCCTCTATCTCAATATCTGGCACCATACCCATCAATTCCGAATACCTCTTCTTTGTGGTCCTGAATTTTGGCAATTTTGATTCAGTTCCATGTGGTGGATATTATTTTCAGCCAGATTCTCTATTGAATCGGCTAGTCCAACATCGATTTAATAGGGATGTCCATGATGTAGAAATGTACCTCCACAAGCTATGTTAAGTCTGTTCTTAGAAGTTTTATTTGAACTTTCATAAAAGAATTGCATTATGAGGGCATTTCCGAATAAGTTTTATTGAATCTTCACATGCTTAACTTGATGAATCATTTCCCTGCTCGAATGCTCTTATATAGCCTTCCTGTAAGCATTAGTTTTAGATAGATAATATGTTTTAGAATTTATTTTTCTATTTCATCCCATGATTCAAATCTCACACCTAGATTTCTAAACCTTTCTTTAGCTCTGTACCCTAGAGTGTGGGCAAATACCTTCATTGTCATAATGTCAGCAGATAATATTACCATCTGGCTGAAAGAACATGTCTTCCTTCAAAATAAGTGCATGGGCTTTGACTAGATAAATCATGAGAAGTAGGCACGAGGTATTTGCATCTCATTTTCATCGATTTTGCTTTGATGATTTTGAGGTATTCCTCTCTCATCATAATCCCCTTTTCAGATTTTATATCTTCAAAAGCAATGATTTCTTTTGCTGAATTATGGTTAGATTTCTTGGATCTAGTATTGATCATAAAATAAGACATAATGTTAATTAATCATAATAAAATAATTTAGTGACAAGCAATATATCTGAAGTCTATCTTTGATTTGTTTCTTTTCACAAAGATATTTGAGAATAATAATAAATAATAGAATTATCTAGCTCAATGACATCCAAACCCAATACACAACTGGAACCAAAGAGGAAGCCCGTACAATGACCTTGGCCAAATGATGAAGCCTAAGTTAGTAACTGGACAAGAAAATGATGCCTAGTACACAAATGGAGGATTTAAGGCCCAATTGAAGCCTGCTTACATACCAAGTCAAATGGATATAAATTTTTATGAATATGAGAAAATTTTGGATCTGGAAGTTTTTCTCCATCTTGACCATCAAGGGCCATTGATTAGGGGCTAATTTCAATTGACCAAATCCATGGGCTCGGAGGGTTTGGA
The DNA here is from genome assembly GCF_029677425.1 of Wolffia australiana. Classification (NCBI taxonomy): domain Eukaryota; kingdom Viridiplantae; phylum Streptophyta; class Magnoliopsida; order Alismatales; family Araceae; genus Wolffia; species Wolffia australiana. Next base: position 9,314,960 of record NC_135839.1, on the reverse strand, counting down.
GGAACTTTATTTAAAGCTCTTGATCTCATTTATAATTTTTATCTCTTGATTTTTTTCCCGACTGTTGTTCGAGAAGAGTGATGTAGCTCTTCAAGACTCATTGGGAACTATAGTGAGGGATAGATATTAATTAAGAGGCTAAGCAAGGATTGAATAGGAAACCACCAACCTCGCTTTGAATTGAATGAGGTTGGTGTGATCATATATCATTTTCACCCGTATATTGTCACATGTTTTTTGGGTTATTATTCCAATGGAGAGCCTAGATCCGAAAATTTCCAATTCCACTAGCTGCATGCATAAGTTTCACATGATGCAAAAGATACGTTCAAAGTTATTACAGTTCACAACCACCTTCCTTTACCACTGGCTCTTGCAATTTCTGCCCTCTCTGCACTCAACCAGTCTGACCATATTTATTATACCAAGTAAGTTGACTCGGCCGACTCATGTGTCAGTTGTGTCAATTCTTGGTCGACTTGATAGTTTTTAGACCTCCTGATCTGCTCCACAAACCAGTTTTAGCAGCCTCGCATGGGCACCAGTCTCCACTGCCTCCAACAGGGACTTGTGTCCGGTTGATCTATGGTGAAGGTTATTATTATTAGTTTTTATTCATTTTATGCTCTATAAAATTCCTAAAATTCCCATCCATTTTTTAAAATCTATGTAAACTGTTGAAAAATAGAATAAATATTTATGATTTTTTTCTGAAAAATTGTTGTATTTAATTAAATTTAATCCCTAAAATTATTTAAAAATACTTTAACTAAAAGTTCACTTCTTTCCATTGATGTTATTTGTCATGTGGCCCTTACTCTGCGTTTAGTAAGGAATATTTATAAATTTTGTTGCACAATCAGAGCCTTCAACCATGATTTTAATCCCAAGTTCTGGTTTTTCATCCATAATGGGAAACTAAGCAGTTTGGAAAAAAATAATAAGGTCAAAACCATTGCGCTTGTCTCCTCGTCGAGGTATATTTAGCATCTTTAGGATTTTTAATTATTTCCTGAGATGGCACTGAATAATGTTTCTCTGGGAAGCTTTTATTTATCTCGCATGCTCTAGGAGGATGGTGAGCCTATTCCTAAGCAGGAAGATGGTGAGCCTATTCCTAAGCAGTCTGGCTATCTTTGTTGAAACATAGTACCCAAATAACAGGCAAAAACTGCGAAGTCTTAGATATATTATATTTCTATTCAAGAAATCGATTAAGATTTTAGTTCGCCAGGCGTTGTGTTTTTCCTCGGCAAGGTAGTCATGGTGGTACAGACACGGCGATCTTAAATTCCATCGAAAAAATTTAAATGTGATTAATTCAAGAGGTCAAACTCTGGTGTATTTCCTCCTACCGTTTGATAAGCCTATGTGGTGCTCACAAAGTCTATCCCCTTTCTACCTTCTTATGTAATTTATGATAACTTGCCATCGATGACGATGGTCTCTTGGAACTCTCATTCCTCCACCCAATCCTCATTTGCGAAGCCATAAATAAAACACGCACTTCCCGATGCCATGTGATGAAAGATGAAATTCTCTCTATCAGTAAACTATTATCATATTTATCTTCAAACAGAGTTTCTCAAGGAGATCCAAAACTCTCTTCACGTGGCTATAGCGAAAGCGTTCGACGTGGGGCCTCTCACAGTGCACTTCTATCTTTTCGGTGGACTCCTATCTATCTGCCCATCTCTCTTCCCTGCGACTAACTGCCGAGGTTTACTTCGCCCTCGTCATGATAGAAGCCACGATTCAATAACAAGAACAGGTTGCGCACTGGGCCGTCGCAAAAAACTCCACGATTCAGGGATCCGAAACGCTGATCCGCTATCCCCTCTTCTCTCCAGTATAACCCACCATCCGACGGTGACGGGCGTGTTAACCAACGTTGAAGATTTCATTTTCTAGATAATCATTTTCTGTATGGCGGTTCATAGTTTCGATTTATAAGGCAGAGGAGCAGCAGGATAGTATCCACTAAAGAGCTCAGCCCCTTCCTGGATAGAAAATGGTTCTAAAAGGCGAGGAGAGGATGCTTCAGCTGAAAAACAGTATGGAGGAGCTCCTATCGGCCAAAGCCGCGGCCACCACTTCTTCCCCTTCTCACAACGAGAAGATTCTGAAGTGGGCGGTGGAGAAAAACGTAAGGCAACACGAGAGTTATTCCTGTCAACGGGTCGCCATGGCGAAGAAGGACGCCTCCTCCTTCTTCTCTCCCCGCTGGTGCTCTCCTCTAGAGAACTGCTTCCTTTGGCTCGGCGGCTGCCGGCCTTCCATGGGTATTCGCCTTCTTTACACTCTCACCGGCCTCGAGCTAGACCGTCATCTAGAGGAGTTTCTAAGAGGCGCGAGAAGCGAGGTAAGCGATCTCTCGGCTCATCAGATGTCTCTTATAAACGAGCTTCACTTGAGAGTAATGAGAGAGGAGCACGCCCTCAGCTCGCGTTCGGCTTCTCTGCAAGAGGATATTGCTGACCTGCCCTTTGTGCCCATGTCCCTCGCTGACAGCGCGGTCGACGAGAAGGAGCTTGATGGTGCGTTTGCCGCGTACGAGAGGTCGCTAGCGTTGATCATTGAACAGGCGGATGAGCTCAGGTTGGAGATGTTGAAAGGGTTGGTAAGTATTCTCACCCCTTCCCAGGCTGTAGATTACCTTATCGCCGCCAAACAGCTGCAGATCTTCATCCGTAAGTGGTGCTCTCGAAGGGACAGCCGGATTGTAAGTCCAGCCATCTCGGCCGAAGCGTAATGCACTTTGAGCTTTAATCAGTATTGTTTTTATTTCAGTTAATAAGTTAGATGGTGTAGCTGTTGTATGGATTGTGATAGTGCTCAACAGGAAACAGATGATTGTGATGCTTATTTCTGTACATAGTTGTTTGGAATATTTCAGAGAATTTTTTGGTATTCACACGGAATGATTATTACTAAGCTGTTGTTGCTGTTGTGGCGTGGAGCCGAGGTGCATGCGCAAGACGTGTCAAACGTGGAGCTGCTCACATAGTTCGCCTGTTATACTTAGAAGAGACGTGCCCTCGTAAGAAATGGTAAACATCCAAATATCCAACCCACATAGTTACTGCTCACAGCTTCATCTCTCTTCAAAGAAGTAGCAAACTTGCCTTTACATCAGTGATTTCTAGTGACTAAACTGATGAGACAAAGGTGTTAATTTCTCTTGGCGAGGAACATGTTTTCATCATTTTTCCTTCAAAACCTCGATTAGTTTTAAGTAGACAGTGGTCTCTAGTTTTTTTTTTAATTCTAGCATATGAATAGAAGAAGTTATTATGTGATGGATAGTTACAGTTGTGGAAACCTAAGATTGCAACATGAGAAATGGACCGATCAAATTTAAAATAATTTGGATACTACTATATTTGGAGTTAAATTATAGAGCTGAAAGAGTTGTATATCTTTACTGTTGGAAATCAAGCCAGAATATCCTAACAGCATTACAGTTTTTTTGAATTGAATACTTGAGAAACTTAAGTTTATGGTGATTAGTATTTGATACTTTGGTTTGATTTTAATTAAAATATTAATTTATGAACATGAATGTAAAAACATAAAGAATAGAGTGAACAAGGGTCACCCCCACATGGAAGAGATTAGGAAAAGCCAGAAAAGTAGTTTCATATCTAGAATAAAGTAGGTGGATCAGACAAAGGTCTCATCTCAGAATCCGATATTTACTTCAGCATATCGCACCCTAGTCCCAACACATGATCCATCATATTTTAAGTCCAGGATTGGACGCCATCCTGTGTACAGTGAACATGTTTCGAAGAAAATGTCTAGGCTATTGCTAGTGCCACCGTTGAGCAGCTTCAAAGCCAGAGTGTTTGAGGCTCTTTAATTCACTTTTTTCAGTTACACTCCATTGTTTCTACTCGTAAATTGCTCCCCCTCGTTAAATTGCTCCTTGAGAATATTTCATCGTTCCTGAATTCACACCTTCCATAATTATCCATGATTGGCATCACCTTTGGCTAAAACTCAGAAGTCTAACCTGACAAAGTCCAAGAGCTGCTAGGAGAAGATATGCATGCCCTTCTAATTCAAAGTCCACTGATCCGCCTGCATGATTTATTCTGTTGTAGGATGATTTTAGGACTTATTTGGTACTTTCTTAAATAGTGATAAGGAGATGAGGATGGATTATTTATAAACTAATATGCAAAATGGGAAGACGAGAAAAAGATATTTGACAATTCCCTACATAATATGCTAATTCTATGAAATGTGGGAAGATAGAGAGACTTAAATATATGTAGATGTATGCTAAGAGAAGTGTGAGAATTTAAGGATATGATTTATAGTTGATGGTGTAATGGAATTAAGGAGGGAACTAGACATGCATGATGTGAGTGAACAATTGATGAAAATTGAACTGCAAGAAAAATTACCATGTATCCTTATCTACAATCAAGATGAGATATTTTGCAACTCCAAGATTAACCTCTCTAATCTCTTTTTGTCATCAATATTTTCTCTACTCAATATCTCAAGAAAAACCTTGATGGATCTCAAAACTTCCTCCTTCTCTCGGTCAACAAATAAAAGTAATTCTAAGATGATTTTTTTTTCTGGGATGTATTCATATATCTAACGTTCTGGATGGATAGAGGAGAAATAACTGATCCTGCCCTAAAAATTCAACTGAATCCGCCTTCTGTATTGCTCGATATCAACCCTTGAACTTGACTTATTCTCAGCAGTTGATTTAATTTGTATGCTTCAGAATCACCTCAAAGATCATTGGGCTATCACGCATGGAAATGCAGGCCTTTCTATTTGGCAGAGATTCTGTGCATGGGTTTACATATTGAAGTTAGATTTACTGCTGATGAATGTTCATTTAACGTGTGTCCACGGTCTGGTGAACTGTGTCATAGGAGTCATCAAAACATGTGCATCAAAAGCCTCATTTTATGGATATGGCAATTCTCATAACACCATGTGCCCCCACTTTATAATGGCATTTACTGATATTTTAATCACCACTTTAAACTCTGGCCCTTGAAAAACCATAAGTTAGGGTAAAAATGTCATTTAGGCCCAAATTTATGCAACAATATTTTAAAGTGTTCCTTCTAGATGGTGATTTTTTTTCTCTCTAGCTGTTGGTTCTCTCTCTCTCTCTCTATCAACTGTTTTCTTCACCAACTGAATCTCTCTTTCTCCAATGACATGACTCTCATCTGACTGTCTCTTTTCCCTTCATCTTGCTGCAACAATGTAGCTCTCTCTGCCCATGGCATTCTTACAGAACAACGTAGCTCTCACTCCCTAGCATTCATTCCTTCTAAACAAGCTCCTCATGGCATTCTTTCTCTCACTATCTTCTCTAAAGATGGTTAAATGGTTTGGGATTCTCCATGCTGTTTCTTGCTTCCTGAAATGTGTTGGATAAAAAGGGCCACGGTTCTTGTTCCCGAAAGTGACATATTGGTGAAGATACGCTCAATGTTTTCACCCATGTTGTATCTCTAGATATCATTTTCATATATTATTTTTTTGTGTATTTTTTTTTGAGATTTTTCTCATTTCTAATATCTTTAATACGGTATATGATTGAGATATTCATTTTATGGAAAATATATCTGATCTGTACAAGGAACTTAAATGATTAATAAAGTGAACCTTTATTTATTTAACTTATTTTAATAAGGATTACTGAAAGGATATGATTCTAGAGCATTAATCATTTTAACCAATACTTCTACGTAGTCATCAATAAATATTAATTGATTCTGATAATGTTTCCCTCGGAATTTGGCATCAATAGAGATGGATGCAATGCATCTATAGAGATACCTGTAATATCATCTACAAAGAAATACACAATATTGTCTATAAAAAACCTGAATTTTGTATATCAAAATATTACTGAATTTGGAGCTGATTTTTCTCTGATATCCAAATATTGCTATAAATTTTGAGTCTGCACAGAGCATGTTGACTAACAACTGTGAGTCAGATACTATGATGATACTGTGAATGTTTTGGTCATCGTAGAGGAGAAAGCCATCACGTATCACCATAGCTTCAACTTTCATGTTAGTATATACTTCATAGAAAGATGAGAAAGCAAAAATGATACTCCTAATGTGGTCTCGTAGGATACAACCTCCACCTGGTCGGCTCGGGTCCCTTTAGCCACACCATCCACATTGAGCTTTAGAATGTCTTTTGGCGGTGGATGCCAATCGGCAGTCTGTAGTTGAGCGATGATGGAAGTCAAAGCCGTCGGGCTTCCCCAGGTGCGAAGTATATCGCATGTAAGTGTTGGGTTCGGTGCCTTGGTTCAGCCATGGAAAACACGTTCCATGGATGCGGAAGCATGTCAATCTTTAAACAAAACATTTAAAGTACCTTTTAGGGAACTCATTCCACCCTTGATTTTGCCATTCCTAGATCATTCTAAAGCCGTTCACATGTCGACCTCTAAAAGTATCCACGCGATCACTCGGCGCTTGGATCTCCACTTCTTCTTCTTATCCTCTTCTTGAAAATCTTGAAGATCTCGTCACCATGAAGACACTCTTCCTTGGATGAGTGGAGAAGAGAGTTAAGAAGGGGAGGGGCTCTCTAATCAGGCTTGCATGGGTACTTAAAATGAGACCCCTTTCCTTTCCCACTTTATATTTCACTTAATGTTTTTCTCAAAAATTCTCAAAGTAAAATATATCCACCAATGCCCTTATGATCTTGTGTGTGTGACCCTCTAGGCCCATGTATCATTCTAGTTAATAACTTTAGTGGCCCAATAACATTTATTGGCCAACCTTATTAATTAACTATCAACATATATATATTAATTAAATAAGGATCGATTTAACCCAATCGATATGTTGAGTTTCTAGCCCGTGGGGTGCCAAGCTACACCTCGTGCTCTAGAAGATACTGAATAGTATCAAACTCTCTCATGGAACCTTTACTGTCATTGGTTATCGTATATGTATAATCCATCATCCGCGCGAGACTCTCGTATGACTTAGGGTATGGTTTATCGTCAAACCCTAATCTGTCATTCAATTAGTACTGATGCGTAACGAGGATCATTAGAAAACACCTTCTCTAATATCCTTACTACCTTGGCTAGGTATTTTTATGCATCGTCTTCCTTGAGTTAATCTCCTCTTATACCGAGAGCGGATGATCCCGTATTGACCACTCAATCATCTCCGTAAGCTTCTTACTAAATCCGATATATAACTTATTTGAATCCCATGATTAGAGGCTTGTTAGTCATTGTGGTCGTCCACTCATGAGATTTCCTTGGTCTCTCAGGTCATAGGATCACTTATACAACAATGACTTGAGTCAACCTAATTGACGTTTAGGTATAATACCATTCAGGGATTCCTACGTATCAATTGAGTGAACTCTTTCTCCAAAGAGCACCCACTATCTGTCGTTAGTGTTGCCACACTAATGGCCACAGGATCATCTATACTTATCATAATAGTATGATTAGCTAGTGCTATTCTATCCGTATAACTTGATGTCTGTCTCGACTATCCATCGAATATGAATATTTAGAGTTCATGTTTAAAGACTAGCGATCACTGTAGTATGATCTCATCATAAAGATCACATGAAATAATGATGAACACTAATATTTTATTCAATGAACTTAAATAAACATGGTAGTGTGATTGACTTGACGGCCACATAATATCCATAACATACAAGATGGTGTGTTCTTCGTAGCCATTGCTTGATGAGTTGCATGACAAAAGGAACTATCATTTCTGGCCGAGCAAGCAGTTTTCACCTAAGAGCAATGCTAACTGGAGGCCCCAAGTATGGAGGCACTTGTGTTTGTCAAGTTTTGGTATCAAGGAGACAACACAAAATGGTATAACATCAGTTTTGATAATCAAATCGATCACTAGCGATAATCATATTCCTTGTGTTTAATTGTCATTTGTGTTGAGTGCATAGATATAATGATAATTTTCACTTCATTATACTTCAAATCTTATGAAAACTTACTAGGAGATGGGTACGCGAGGGAAGAAAGGATGCGTCTTGATCATCATGAGAAATCTTGTTTAGATATGTGTCATCATTCCCATTTTTATTTGTATCACTTCTACGATGACGTAAAACATTATGTCATGTTCATCGCATTGTTCATAACATTGGTAATCCTAAATGTTGGGACATTTGAGTTATATAAAACAAAAGTTTAATTTATAACACGATTAGAATTTATCTAAATTTTACACTTTCCAATGTGGGATGTGAATTCTTACAAGCATCATGGAGAATGTTGCAGCAAGTCCTGACACACTACCCATTGTGCGAGTGTCATGATGCCACCGCCCGACAAACTGGAGGTCCAACCTCAACACATGCTAGGCCTGAGGGTGTGACTCCTACATTGCCTAACCAAGCAACCCAAGACTCTAGTTTTATCATCGTCAGCTTGAATTCTGAATGTAATGACGACAACAATGGTACCACACACACAATATATGATACCACCATGGAACTGAGGCTGAGGGTTTAGGCCAGCACAGTAGTTCTCTCATTCTCATTGGATTAAATTGCACCAATTAAAGCAATTACAAAATTTCCTAGTGATGATCGTCTACGTGTAACATCAGATCACACATGTCCTCTCTAGTTGTCTTCCCCCGCCATCCTAGTCATAACACATCAGCAACAAATGGCTCATGTAATAAACCATTATATTGTCTTAATCACATTTAATCATGCTCATCATCTTTACTAGTGATAACATATAAAATGTTATCTGACATCATTACGCGATCCAAATGTGGTGAGTCTATTTCTCTCTCTCTCTCTCTCTCTCTCTCTCTCTCTCTCTCTCTCTCTCTCTCTCTCTCTCTCTCTCTCTCTCTGATATATATTTATTAAGTGAATAATCACGGAGTGGATGAATGAGAATCTGTTGCAGAATGAAAAACAAAGTGAAATTAACTGGATGAGTAATTTATTCAAAACAATAAGTATGCAATGCTGAATTGAATTAAGTAATACATATAAAAATTAAATCTTTTCTCCTTAAATGATCATTAACGGAGGGAAAACTGGGAATGTGGGGCAAACAAAATAAAGTTTCAGGAGAACGGATATTATGATATTCGATAATGAATATCTGGCATGGCTACTATTAGGAGTACCCTATTACCAAGGATTATATAGGTGTTCAATGTGGACAATGACGAATAGATTTTGACCAGCATCATCATCCTCATTGTTACTAGTTTCTAACATAATTCACTATTATTACTTTCCGGTTTCCAAAAGCCAACATTGCCACAGCCAATGACATGATGTCGTCATCATTGTCCAAATTCCAGAGTCATCATCTAGAGAATCATATATTGAGATCATCAATGGTACCACACACAATATATGTTATTGAGATCATCCTGCGGGATCCAAAACTGGCATTTGGATCATTATCTAAGTTCCAATATCTTGTTGGAAATAGCTAGACGATGAAGCTAATGTTAAGGGTGAAGAAGCATTAGGACTGGAGCCATTTTTGCAAGAGAATAATGTCGAAATGTTTTCCTTCAATTTCAAAGGTTCTTCAGTTTTTTTCTTCTATAACATTGTAAAAAGCATTTCTAGACTCAGACCTTTATAAAAAGCCTTGCATCTATTGGGAACTCATCTTCAGCTCTAGCATCATCGTTAAATAAAACAATAAGAAAGTCCTTTTGCTAAATGAAACATATTACATTTAGGCTTTATATATAATTGAAGTTTTTTGGATCAAATATAAAATATCTGTCCTTCAATATCTTTGAAGAAAGGCGCATCCATCGGACGGTTGTCATGCATTTAAAAACTACGGAGGACACGGATCCGACGGATACCACGCTACGATATACCGCTCTGGATCTTATCCGCTCAACTAAAACTTCTACTTTAAGGCGTAATAAAAAACAAATTTTCTGCCTGGGGACTAAAATTAAAAAAAGTAATCTATCCGTTGGAACATCAGACGGAGAGGTCCATTCATCGGACGGTTATAAGGGCCTAAGAAACTACGAGGGCACACAGATCTAATGGATGTGGTGTTGTCTTAAGGTCCAAGTAATCAACTCGGGAATCTCTATTACTCGTCGATCTCATCCTCTTCACCTGCTCGGAAGACGATCTCGTCTGCGGCGAAGAACCCCATCTCGATTGCTTGATCTTTGGAAGTAGTAGAAATGGCAGGTGTTGGTCCTTTGAGGCAGGATTGGGATCCCGTGGTACTTCGCAAGAAGGCTCCGACGGCCGCCGCGAAGAAGGACGAGAAGGCCGTCAACGCCGCCCGCCGGAGCGGTGCCGAGATTGAGACCGTGAAGAAATGTAGGCCAATCTCTATCCATCTTGATTTATATCGGTTTTTTAGATTGTGATTTTGCTGAATCGGCAGCCGATTGGGCTTATGCGTCGTCTTGGTGTTAATTGATTATGAGTTGGTAAAATTAATGGACTTTTGCCCTTGTAAATTCTTCTCGGTCCCGAGATTGAGACGGTGAAGAAAAGTAGGGCAATCTCTATCCATCTTTGTTTACATCGGCTTTTTGGATTGTGATTTCGCTGAATCGGCAGCGGATTGAGCTTATCCATCGTCTTAATGTTAATTGATTACGAGTAGGTATAAGTAGTGGCCTGTGCTCTTGTAGATTCTTCTCGGCCCCGAGATTGAGACATTGAAGAAATGTAGGACAATCTCTTTCCATCCTTCCTTACCTTAGTGTTGTAGATTGTGATTTTGTGGATTCGGCAGCAGATTGAGCTTCTGCATCGTGTTATTGTCAATTGACTATGAGTAGGTAAAATTAACGGACTGTGCTCTTGTAATTTCTTCTCGGCTAGGTTTGTTGAGTTACCCCTCCTTTTCACTCCACAGAAAAGGGGAAATGTGTTCCACCTCGAGGATGATTATTGCATAAGTGAAAATACACGACGGAAGAGGGAGTTATTACTTTTAGATTTTTCTTTCTTTTCTCCAATTCTGTAACCGGAAAAGGTTTCATTTTTCCCTTCTCAGCTTTTTTACTTTACTTCTGTACATTAATTTGAAGTAAAATGTCTTAGAGCTTATTCTCGTTGAATGTCAATTGATGCAGCTAATGCTGCCACTAATAAAGCCGCCTCGAGCGGAACATCTTTGAACACAAGGAAGCTGGACGAAGAAACAGAAAATCTCACCCGTAAGTTTTTTCTTAATCTTTAGCCACATTGAATTTTAAAATCAGTAACATATTGTGTATCATTTGGGTTCGTTTAATTTCTTCGAGAGGCGTATGAACATGGATATATTATTACTTCATTCGATTAATTATGACTAACTCGTACTTCTTCAGATGAGCGCGTTCCATTGGAACTGAAAAAGAACATCATGCAAGCTCGAATGGACAAGAAATTAACTCAGGCCCAGCTTGGACAGGTATCGAGAAAGACGATAAATCCCTCACTTTTTTAATCAAGTGTTTAAAATCTTTGAATCACTTAATGATCTTAAATTCGCGTGCAGCTAATCAACGAGAAGCCTCAAGTGATTCAAGAATATGAATCTGGAAAAGCTATCCCAAACCAGCAGATCATCCTCAAATTGGAAAGGGCTTTGGGCGTGAAGTTGAGGGGGAAGAAATGATATACACTCTACGGGCGAAAGGTGTGCTGAATGTCCTCCCACTCTCTGTTTATACCTGGGTTATGTTTTAATTGGGGTCCTCAAACTTTAGATGCTGAAAGCTTCGTCTTGACCTAAAGAAAACCAGTTTGAGTTTTACTCTGGTTAACATATTCTGAGTAGCTAAAGAAAACCAGTTTGAGTTTTACTCTGGTTAACATATTCCGAGTAGCTTGCTTTGATTTTTAAGTGCAGAAGAGACTCTTTGCTTTGATGAAGTCATGGGTTGGTTGGTTAGACCTGGGTTCGGCTCGTGTCGGGTCGACTTAGTCGACCCGATTGGCCAATCCCATTTAATCAGCTTTCCATTGATCTAAAACATGTAAAGATGATAGAAACTGATGAGTATCAGCAGAAATATTCATCCAATGTCGGACGCCGGACGCCGGACGCCGGACGCCGGACGCCGGACGCCGGACGCCGGACGCCGGACGCCGGACGCCGGACGCCGGACGCCGGACGCCGGACGCCGGACGCCGGACGCCGGACGCCGGACGCCGTTGAGACGATTTCAGATGCCAGATATTGGATGGATATCAAATATTCACCCAACATCGAATATTTGGAGGGACATCGTATCGGATATTGGATATCAAAATCAGGATATTGATATCCGAATGACGGGTTTTGGTTTGAAATATAATTGCCCATTGTGCCAAGTGGGAGAAAAATACTTATAACATAAAAGATTTTCTGAGGGAAGTGTAATGTGAAACAAACTGAGCTATATGGATCATATGTTGGTTGACCTAGTCCAACTATAAGATAGGAGTTTGATGAAGTTAAGCCCATCTTGGGCCTGGCAAGGCTAACGATTTCAACCTGTCTGTCTTAATTGAATATGGATGAAATTCATTAACAATGATTAATATTAGTGGCAGAGTGAAGAAATATACCTTCTACAATTTAGTAATCTTTTTAAATGCTTCATAATAAAATGATAAATTAATGATATTTCAATTTATATCATAGGATTGTCATAACTCATTAACAATGACATAATATTAGTGACAGAGTAAATAAATGCTTCATTCAAGTTAACCCGGAATTGGCCTGGATGAGCATGGACTCTACTCGAGATTGGTATGTGTTAATCTGGAAATGATTCTCTACTCGAGCTTGTGAGCTACGGATTTAGCTTGGTATTCGTATGTAATGCAACACAAGATAAATTTCTTCACAAATTTGTTATAACAATATGATAAAGATGCAATGATACTTGCACAAAACTTAATTAATGATCAATTGGAAAATGGTTCTGATAGATTGACCTAGGCAAATAACCTTGTTATTAATTATTATTGTCTTTGCAAATAATTTTTAATCTAAAATATTTACACATGGGTAAGAATTAAATCAAGAATATCAAGTTATACAACTTAATTGCCTCAAGATTTCAAGTATATTCTACCTCAAGTCTTCTTATATAAGAAGGAAAAACATGTATATCTATCAAGATTATAAGTTCAGATAGAGTGAGAGGCTTTTTCATACAGGTTTCAGCAAACATATCACCCAAGTGGTACGTCTCATGATACATTTTTGAGATAGAACACACAATCCTATCTTCAATACCTTAGTTAAGCAAACAAAGCATGAAAACTCAATTTTATATTAATATGTTGAAATTCTCAACCACACAAACCAAGCTAGAGATTCCTTGTTCGGTGGACAACTTAAGGTATGGTCAACTGTCAAACCCTAATCTGTAAGCCAAAATTGATTTGATGTGTTAAAAAATATGTCACAACGCTCTTCTTCAATATTTCTCCTGTTGGGTTCTTGAGGCCTAGATATGGATGAAGAAATCAAAATGATATGCAACAGAAGACTTTTACGAATCGAAGGGCATCGATACAATCATGAAACGATGTACCTTTGCATGGATTGGATCCATGATTTCTTGGATCTCAAAGCGAGACGAGTCGAGCTGCTCAAGTGTGCAGCCTCTAGACGTATCCATGCGATCCTCGACACGTCGGATCTCCTTCTCATTGACGAGCCCTGTTCTTTCTCCGTCGTCGTCGTTACGTTGTCTCGATCGCATAAGGGATGGAGAGGGGGTATGGGGAGAAGGGAGAAGAAGGGGAAAGGCCCCTGAACAATTCTGGCCAGGGTGAATTTAGTCCAGGGTTTTGCCCTATTTATACTAAGTGGGTATTTTTCATAAAAACTCCCAAAACTTAAGTATAACTTCGGACATCCAAAAAACCATGGAACATGTATTCAGTCTAGCTAAAGACTCTAGCGGCCCAATAACCTTTATTGGACTTCTAAATTTATTAACTATATCAACATATATATTAATTTATGTCGGATCGATTTAACCCAATCGATAGGTCTCGTCTCCAACACGTGGGGTGTCAAGCTACACCTCGTGCTCTAGAAGATACAAATGAGTGTGTATCGACTCACTCATGGAACGTGTTCGTCATCTGTTACCGTGTATGTATAATCCCTCCTCCACTTGACACTCCTTGGATGACTTAGGGTATGGTCAACTGTCAAACCCTAATCGGTCATCCGAGTTAGCACTGATGCATTTGGAAATCATTGGAGAACTCTTCTCCTATATTTCACTACCTTGGACAAGGACTTCCTTGAGCTGTCCCCTCTTATATCGAGGGTGGACGATCCCATCTTGACCACTCAATCGTCTTCGTGAATTTCTTGATGTACTCGAACTAAGACTGTTTAGAATCCCATATTAGAGACTAATTGACCATAGGCAAAGTACAACCGTCCGTCCACAAGACGTCTTTGGGGTCTCAAGTCTAAGGACCACTTACACAACCGTGACGTGAATCAACCTGATTGACAGTTCGGTATAATACCATTTAGGGATTCATATAGATCAATTCAATAAACTCTTTCCACTAAAGAGCACACATTATCTATCTGTAGTGTCTCCACACTAATGGCTACGGGACCAGCCATACTCATCATATGAGTGATGATAGATAGTGCTATTCTATCACTCATCATATGAGTGATGATAGATAGTGCTATTCTATCATTGCTATTCTATCACTCATCATATGAGTGAGGATAGATAGTGCTATCTGGATACTTTGATGCCCTTCTCGCGTATCCTTTGAATTGGAATGTTTAGAACACATGCTTAAAGACTAGTGATCTCCGTATTACGATCTCATCATAATTCACTAAGTCCGATCATGTATTCACGGACTTCATTATAAGCATCACACGTGCACTATAATGAATATGTTGTGTTAATGAACATAGAACGATATGTGGAATGTGTGATTGGCTTGCCGGCCACATATATTTCCATCACCCCCACCTTGGCTAAGGACTTCATTACATGATCTTCCTTAAATAGTCTCCTCTTATACTAAGGAAAGGCGATCACATGTTAGCATTCTATCACCCTTATGAACTTATTGTTGCACCTGAGCTAAGATAGTTTAGAAGTCCATGAATAGGAAATTATTGGTCATAGTCAATGTTATATTGTCGATCCACAATATGTCTTTGGTGTCTAAGATCTAAGAAACACTCACCCAACCATGATGTGGATCAGCCTGATAGATAATTTTCTCGTGTACCATTTAGGGATATATATCGAGTAATTCTAAAAATTATTTCTGTTAAACAACACCCACTATCTGTCTTTAGTGTCTCCATTCTTGTGGCTACTAGATGTGTCGTGCTCATCATAGGAGTAAGACTATATAGTGCTATTATTTGTGATTATTTTGATGTCCTTCTTGAGTATCCTTAAAATATGAATACTTATCACCTACACTTAAATATAAATCATATTCATTTAATGATATCATCATAGCTCACATAGCAGGATCCTGTATTTAATGGGATTTATCATGAATATTTTGTATTTTTTTGAAAGCTGATTTAAGGCGGTCACCCATCAAAGTGGTAACCATTCAAAGGGACATATGATTAACACCAAAATCTCTCCCTCCAAGACTGGACTATCAACTAAGAAGGGACCCTATATAAATGCAGATTGGGAGGTTTGGATAAGCTCTCTGATCACCTCCCTCAACTTGTTTGCCAAGACCTTAGCAATAATTAGGTAAATAGAGTTGGATATCAAAATTGGTCTTGAGAAGCTATATAATGTGTGATTGGCTTACTGTACACATACATTTTCATCAGCATCCTAATTGGACAAAAGCCAACCATTCTTGGTGACCAAAACGTTGAATTATTAAATGAATATATTATTTTAATAAATAATAAACAAGATAATGAATGTGTGATTGGCTTACTAGCCGCATATATTTTCATCAGTATCCTACTTGTACGAAAGCAAATCACTCTTGGTGAGCAAAGTCTTTATTTATTTAGTGATGCTCAAACTATTTCGGGTAATGGCTTTGTATATGGATATGCTATATTATAGACAATGGAATCATTCTCCCTTGATGTAAAAGGAGAAAACTCAAGGAAGTAGAATATTAGAGAAGAGTTCTACGATAATTTTCTAATGTATTAGTACTAATTGAGATGACCATTTAATGTTTGATAGTTGGCCATAACCTAGGTCATCCTAGGAGCATTAGGCAGATGAGCATTTATACATACACAATGAGGAATGGTGTAAAGGTTCCATGAGAGATTCAATATACTCCTTTGTATCTTTTTGAGCATGAGGTGTATCTAGACACCATAGGCTGGATACTCAACCTATTATGTGGAATAAATCAATCATTAATTTATTAATCTATATGTTTATAAAGATATTTAATTAGGCCAGCTAGTAAAGGTTCATTGGACACTGAAGCCCTTTAATAGTCATATAAAAATGATATTTTAGACATTAGAAGATATACTTAAAGTTTAAGGGTTTATAAAGAATTCATGTTAAAAAATTAATAGGAGAAAGCCTTGACAAAAATTCACCAAGGCCATAATTCTTCATGTGCCTATCCTACTTCTCCATTCTTTGCTTATATCTCCTCCACTCCTGAGACGATCAAAATGGTATAACTATAACGCTGGATTGATAACAAATACCATCAAGCTGAAGGACGATATTGAATGTGTCTAGTGTCTCTTGGAAATGTCTAGTCGCTGAACACTTGAGCAGCCGAACATACTGCATTTGAGGAATTGATAAATCACACATCTGATATGTACCAACTTGATTTGATCATGGCGTTTCAAGATCTGATACGATTCCTTTATGAATTTTTTGTTGTGGTAATTATCATAATTTCATGTCAATCATGCCTTTCATGCCCAAAATCCTAACTTAACTTAAGCAATATTATTTATGATACTTTTACTCTTAATACTCTATAAATAACATAGGGAAGTTAAGACTCCATACACATGGCAAAAGACAATCAATTTTGTGATTTTCTAAACTAAGAAATGAAAACATTGAGTTCAGAAGTCAAAAATATATTTTAAATTTTTTTTAACTTTATAGAATTTCAATTTGAGCAGAAAGAGTATAAAAGTATTATAAAATTTTAGATAATTTATTATAAATTTATTCATTATTAGAAGAGATAAATACACATTTTCAGAATCAAATTGGAAGTAAAACCCACTATAAATGGTGAATGGGATAAATTTGATTTTTTCTATAAATTTTTATTTATTTTATTTTATGATTTTACCTATTTTCATTTATTTTAGCACTAAAAATGTATAAATTACCTTTCTGAAAATATGGTCATGGTTTCATAGTCGTGGGCTACAGATCAATGGTATGCATGCAGATCATATATCAACTTAGAGGAAATTGGAATTACGCAAAATTTTAGCAACCAAAAGACAAAAAATATTGAACGAGATCTGATTATGAAGAAATGGGATGCTAAATAAGAGGGGTAAATGGATGAACTTTGTATTGAAATTTTAGGTGTAGAAACTAGAGATAGTAATGAAAGGTTTCAAGGAGAAAATTTTTCATTCTAGAGAGAAAAAAATGGTAGAAAATGGGCAAATGAAGAGGGAGTGGTTAAAAATGAAGGAAAAGTGGGGGAAATAGATTGGGATGATGGCGAAATTTTAGATCCAGGTTTGTAAAGTGTTTATAAGCATGGCTTGAGCCTGATAAGATTTTTCATAAACTTGCATGGTTATATTTTTATGGATCAGTACTGTTTCTATGCAAGAAACAGATGACCAAACGATATACATTTCAAAATACTTCAACCATGTTGGCCACCAAGGATCATGAAGGGCTCATCCTGCTGACTATCCAGTTCTATAGCATGTCTAGAATGAGTTTAAAAAAAAATGTACTCATAAATAGGACCTGATCTAAAATTCCTTTCAATTTTGTTCTTGTTTCCATTCATGGCCATTCCGTCCTGTTTTCTCATTGGTTGAATTTTAATTTCTCAAGCTCCTTCATTTAAATTTATGTTCCTCATTAGAGGTAAGTTTGGAGAGAGCTATGGAGGGACCTAGGTCCTGGGCTACTTTCCTATAGGTGCTCCCTTGAAGTCCAAAATTCAATCTAATTTGGCCCAATAGCCCAAATAGAAGGATTTTAAACTCAAATGAAAGCTCGTGTGTATTAATTATAATCCTATTTCATTACACTAAATTTCTGAAGATGAAAATTAAAATTAATCATAATAAAATTTCTTGGCACAGAAGTTAAAAACGCTTAGTTAAAAAATCCCTAAATATGCATAAAGTGATGTTTATATGAAATTCATAAATATTTTAATATTTTTTAATAACATGAAGATTTTAATATTTAAATGCTTCAACTAGAAAAAACTTCATGTAATTATGGGCACATTTATCATGTTAATACCCTCAACTTTCCACCTTATGGTGGGAGTAGAAAACTATTGCAATCATGTAATCTCAGCCAATGAGAAAAGAGGAAGAGGTGGCAAGGAAATAGACTATGAAAATTAATTCATGCAATCAGGTAATTAATTGATCCAATGAGAAATAGACTATTATATCCTTCTCTACATCAACATTCTATAATTCTTCCAATAGAATCTATCCAGATGGGAAAATTATTTTCCAGGATCAAGTGGTGCCCCTTAGTTGAAGAAAGAGAAAGAAGTGTGTTATGTGATCTTTAAGCTCTCCCAACTATAGCAAATTGCTTGATCTGGGTGTAGTAAATAGATTATTGCTAAGCTTTTTTACCATTAAAATCTCTCTTATTGGTTAATATCCCTAGAAAAATACATAAAATAGTTTCCAATGTACCATTTTGTCTTATAATTCAATAAAAACATATTGAATGTCTCTCTCTATTCCTACATTAGGTCCTTCATATCTTCCTCTACTTCTTTATCCCTCTAAAATCCACATTCAATATATGTAAAATTTCCTTAAAAAATCATCCAAAAGTCTCTCATTTACCCAATCAAAGAACCCTTTTGCCTTGACTGCAGCATAAAATGATTGCAAAGTTTCGCTTGTAGTCCTGCAGAACACTCAAGGATAACAAAGCCTTTGTTACTAGCATCTGCCGGCTGCATTCTTGCACACCTATTTTTGTAACCCTCAGGCTGTGTGCCTGCCTACAGGCCACCCAGCCACAGTTGGATGCAGACACTGCACACCTGATGACTCGGCTGCCTGTAATTGTGTCATTTCTATGCTTTCTGATTTTTCAATTTAGAAAAGTTAGTGTTGTCGAGTATAATAATCAAATTGATCATCTCACTTACACCAAATGACTCAATCATAAATGAGAGTGATGCATGATCTCACCATGATAAATGGATGCCATCAGATCTTTCATAGCTTAATGAATTGCTTAAAAAATAGGCTTAGAGAAGAATCATTTAAAATCCTCCAGAGCACTTTAGTGCCCTAATTCACTCAATTGGATGGGTTACACGACAAAGACAATCTTACACATAAATATTATGCAACTGAATCCTTAAAGTTTTATAAATACAATTATCGAATGATTAGTTCAGGCCTGGTGAATCAGCAGCTGAATAACTGTATAATTTTAATAACCATATTGAGAATTGATTTAAAATAAATATATAAATAAATAGGATAGTACAAACTTACAAAACAAATATATTTCAACCCTCGTCTAACTGTTGTACCCTCAGGGCACCTCCACGAGGATATCTAATTATGGCGTGAGAACCGCCTATACTCCATGCATCACCACTTTGGGGGACACGAGCATGCTATGTGCGCCCGAGGCCTTCTCCGGGAGCTACACCGGTATCACCTTTGAATCTTTTTCCTTTTTTAATCACGGGCGTGGGCGAGTAGGGTCCAGGGGTAATTGAGACATTTACGCTCGCTCCACACCTATAAATGCTTATAAACACTTCACTTAATATATAAACCCTCCTCTCTATGGCACCCACAGCACGGCTGGATCAGTCTGCGAGCGCAACCTTTGGGCAGGCCATACTTGGCACCGTGTTTTTTGCCAATTAAAAAAAATGCATTTCAACCCTGCGAATATGAAATTTCTAACTAAACTATAAAAAAATATTTATAAATAATATAAACTATTACATTTTTTGGGTCACCATCACCCATGGCAGCTTCCTGGATTTTGTCCGTATCACGAATTTTGGTCCCTTGCAATAAAACGTAATTTTATCAAGAGTGCTTAGTACCTTAAGACTCTAGAATCTGTGTATGCAATTATACTTCTTCAACTGTGAAACAAATCGAGGGTGCAAGGCACCAAGACATTTTTACTCAGATGCAACTATTATTGCACATTGAACACAACGAACGGAGAGATACATTTTTAATATTTCAAAGTTTAAATGAGTGAGTCAGGACACTCAAAGTTATCGCTTAAGACTGGAAAGAGGTCCAATGGCACATCCCATTTAGTGAGGAATGAGTGGATACAAGCACTTCCAGAAAACATATAAGGTAGAGAAACCAGAAAGCTGTTATCTAGATGCCAACATGCCAAAGGAGAACGCCTAGGAAAAGAAAAACGTACAACATAGCTGAGAGTAGGCACTTCCAATCATTAGGCCCAATACCCACCTACACAGTGGCCCATAACAAAAAAAAACCTTAAAGTACAGGGCAGAGAAAAGTTTACAACGAGTTAATACTAATTCACCCGGTCTGAAATCTAAAGAAAATTGGCCTCCTATTACAAAATTACTTCATGCCATTCTGGAGCTCTAGTTCTCGGGCTCTAAGATGCTTACCCACCCTTAGCCCTCAACGCTGCCAGCTAAATGTTAATTTCTACCACAAATCAACACGAGGTTGAGGAATGGAGGGCCAACAGCAGCTACAGAGTGGCCCATAACATAAGAAACTAGTGAAGCACAAAGCAGAGATACTAGGACTTCACAATGGGCTCAAAGGAACTGGCATCCAATTGTAAAATAACTTCATACCATTTAGGAGCCTGAATCCTTGGGATAATATAAGACACAGCTCGCATCACTCGCAGGCCAGTTTGGTGCCGAAGCTGGTGAGGGAAATGGCAAAGGCCTGGAATGCCGAGAGCGGATGCCTATAGTCCATGGTGAAGAGATCATCCCCAACCTTGCCAAACTGCAGCAGCACCGGCTCATCGTCCCCGGCTCGACCACCACCGGGTAGCCCCGCCACCAGCTGGAAGTTCTTAACTGAGGCAACGGTTACCCGGCCATGGAAATTCAGGCACCAGCACTGGAGGTGCTCGTGCCACCTCGGCGCCTTGTTCTGAAGGAAAAAGGTGCCGTTTTTCTCCGAGTCGGCGCCACCCGTGGGGCACTGCACCGCGCAGGCCATCCTCCTTGGCCCCCTTGATCTCAGCAAATTGAACTTGTACGCCACGTGACCGATCTCGAACTTGCCGGTGGCCGTTTGGGGGCTCACTCTGTTGCTGGCAAAGCACCCCCACGACCCCCCGCTTAACGATGGAGGCTGTCCGTCATATATGGTGAATTTGGTTCCCAGAAAATCAGAGCTGCACAGGATACAATGTCAGCGGTGCCACTAAAGGAGAGATTTGTACATATGAACAGATATGTTTTGAAATATTAAATAGAGACAGACTCTCTAGCTCAGATTTCAACTTCTCCTGTATTACTTGAAATGTTTTTAGGCCTAAGAAAAAGGTTTAGGCCACGCATTAATGACCAGGTTTGTAGAAAGATGGTTAAAACAGTAAAAGGATGCAGCCATTTCATGAAAAACTTTCAACTAAGATACATTCTTGCGCCTTAAAATATCAGTTCATTTATTGTTAAGAGGTTAAAATAATAGAAATCAGATATTCAGCAAAAGATTTCATCATGGATACTATTTCTTGTGATTTTATTAGGTCTATAATTTGGTTGGCTTGAAATATCAATGATCAGATATTTTTAGTGGAAGTAACACATTTCAACCGGCCCACTATACTTTGTGCCTGAAGTTTAGGAACTTGGTTAATCAGAAATATCTATATCAGCTCTTTTAAGGAGATTAAATTAGTAAATGAAGCCACCCATACGATGACAGATTTCAATCCGTCCACCATTCTTTGTGCTTGGAATAGGCCTGGACTTTTGCTTATGCGAAATATCAATGATCATATTTTCTTGGAACATGGTCATATTTTATTACACAGATGGAAATAATAAATAAACGCACCGATTTTCCTCCAGAAGATTAATTATTCAATAGGCCGAAACTTTTGTTCACGCGAAATATCAGTGATCAGATAAGTTTAAAAAAGGTGAAAATAATAAACGACGGCAACCATTCTATGACAAATTTCAACCTGCCCATTATTTCCTGTTCTCTTGGTATGCAAATAAATTGATTAAGGCTTACCTAAGCTTTCCAACATAGGCGTTGGTTCCTTGAGAGAGATTGTCTGCGTCAAGGGAGATGATGAACTCCGAGTGAGCTCCACGTCTGTGCCTCCGGGCAGCCAACAAAAACTTGCCTTTATCTACAAATGCTGATGAATCCATGTAGAAAAGAAGTTTCAAATTAGATAATTCAAACAAAGGGGTTCGAAAAAACAATAATTTCCTGCCCATTCCTAAAAAAGGCAATCATTTGGTTTCTGATTTTATCATTGAGATGACTTACTTTGGGTCAGACCGAGATAGAGGTAGAAGGTGGAGTTCTTCTTGTTCCTCCGAATAAAACACTGAAGGGGAGGGTCTTTCGGCCCCGGCTACAAATGGAAGACAAAGAAACCCTGAATTCGAATCAAACCCTTCACCGATCCAACACCGAAATCAGTAAAGAAAGAGAGAGAAAGAGGAACTCTGAAATAAACAGAAAAGATCAGTAAAGATGGAGAAACCCAGAAATCCGGAGCAAACCCTCATCCGATCAAGGGAAGAGATCAACATATGATGATAGATATATAATGGAGAAACCCAGAGATCCGACGTAAACCATTCTATGATCAAGCGAAGAAATCAGAAGACAGGAACCCAAAAATTAAATATAGACCCTTCTCGTATCCAGTGAAAAAATCAACAAACAGACAAGAAAAAACAGAAATCCGAAGCAAACCCTTCTGCGATCCAGCAAAGAAATCGGAAGACAGAACCCAGAAATTCAATCCAGACCCTAATCGTATCCAGCGAAGAAATCAACAAAAAGATAAAGAAACCCAGAAATCCGAATCAAACCCTTCCCCGATCCAGCGAAGAAATCGGAAGACAGAGAAACCCAGAAATTCAATCTATACCCTAATCGTATCCAGCGAAGAAATCAACAAAAAGATGAAGAAAACCAGAAATCCGAATCAAACCCTTCCCCGATCCGGCGAAGAAATCGGAAGACAGGGAAACCCATAAATTCAATCCAGACCTTAATTGTATCCAGCGAAGAAATCAGCAAACAGACAAAGAAAACCAGAAATCTGAAACAAACCCTTCCCCCATCCAGCGAAGAAATCGGAAGACGGAGAAACCCATAAATTCAATCCAGACATCAATTGTATCCAGCGAAGAAATCAGCAAACAGACAAAGAAAACCAGAAATCCGAAACAAACCCTTCCCCCATCCAGCGAAGAAATCGGAAGACAGAGAAACCCAGAAATTCAATCTATACCCTAATCGTATCCAGCGAAGAAATCAGCAAACAGACAAAGAAAACCAGAAATTCGAAACAAACCCTTCCCCCATCCAGCGAAGAAATCGGAAGACGGAGAAACCCAGAAATTCAATCCAGACCCTAATCGTATCCAGCGAAGAAATCAACAAAAAGATGAAGAAAACCAGAAATCCGAATCAAACCCTTCCCCGATCCGGCGAAGAAATCGGAAGACGGAGAAACCCATAAATTCAATCCAGACATCAATTGTATCCAGCGAAGAAATCAGCAAACAGACAAAGAAAACCAGAAATCCGAAACAAACCCTTCCCCCATCCAGCGAAGAAATCGGAAGACAGAGAAACCCAGAAATTCAATCTATACCCTAATCGTATCCAGCGAAGAAATCAGCAAACAGACAAAGAAAACCAGAAATTCGAAACAAACCCTTCCCCCATCCAGCGAAGAAATCGGAAGACAGAGAAACCCACAAATTCAATCCATACCCTAATCGTATCCAGCGAAGAAATCGGAAGACAGAGAAACCCAGAAATTCAATCCAGAGCCATATCGTATCCAGCGAACAAATCAACAAATAGATGAAGAAAACCAGAAATCCGAAGCAAACCCATCTGCGATCGAGCGAAGAAATCAACACACAGAGAGTAAGTTAAGTCCGGGAGACGGATTGATATCAACACAGATCAGAGAAATTTGCTCCAAAAGAGAGGGCTAGTCTACCTGCTTGAGGGAAGAGGGGAAGGTGATGCGACCGGACTCGCGAGGCGGTCGGACGATCCCTCTCGTCGTCTCTCTCCACCGGCGGCAAACACAGGCGCAAGAAACAACGTTCTTCCTCAACGGCCACTGGTCCTCGCTGGATTCGAGCCTTTGAACGATCTCTCCAAGAAGATCGGGAAGCAGCCTCGACCAACGATCCTCTTCAGCCGAACCCTTCTCTCGCCTCTCTCTCTCCCCTGCAATCTCCTCAAAAGGAACGATGGCGCTGCTCTCCTTCCCTGCAATCTCCGATGATTTCTGAGAACAAGAAGAGCGGTTCTTCCTGCTCCCAAACATTCCTCTCGAGAGAGAGTGAGAGAGATAACACGAATCTTCTTCTTCGCTGCGAGAACGAAGGGGAAGGGGGTCTTCCTTGTTCTCGGTTTGGATCAGCTTTTGCCAATCTACTCACCACTCGTGCTGGGTTGCCATAATATCCGAGTTGTACAGGTGAATAGTATTTTTTCACTGGAGCGTCTTTATGGCGAGTCGCCATGGTCGGCCCCGTTTCAAACCGCATCTTAAATTCAGATGGGTACTATTTCGGTGGATTACCAAGAAGGAATTTTGATGATTTAGGCGTCCCCCTAGTTTTTTGTTTCATGGGTAATTGCCAGTTCAGTCTTTTGAAACTGGGTTTTCAGTTTCAGATGGAGATTAGTTTGGTTGATTGACAAGAACGCATTTTGATAAAATGGGTGGATGCAAACCGAGTTTCTTTTTCATGGGTAAACGCCAGTTCGTCGTTTGAATCTGGGGTTTCAGTTTCAGATGGAGATTAGTTTGGTTGATTGACAAGAACGAATTTTGATGAATTGGGCATCCCGCCCACCGAGTTTTTGTTTCATGGGTAAACGCCATTTGGTCTTTTTAAGCTAGGGTTTTAATTTCAGATGGAGATTAATTCAGTTGATTGACAAGAACAAATTTTGATGATTTGGGCGAGTGCCCATTGAGCTGTTGCTTCATGGGCGAACCCCATTTCGTCCTCTGAAACCGGTTTTTAATATCAGATGGAGATTAATTCGGCAGATTGACAAGAACGAATTTCGATGGTTTGGTGAAAGACCCTTCAAGTTTTCACCTCATGTGGTTAATATAAATGCCATTCATCGTTCTAAACCGGGTTTTCAATTTCTGATGGAGATTAATTCAGCGGACTGACAAGAACGAATTTTTATGACTTGGGCGGGTGCCCACCGAGTTTTTGCTTCATGGGTAGTCTCCATTTCATCGTTTGAAACCGGGTTTTTAACTTCAGATGAGGATTATTCCGGCGGATTACAAAGAACTAATTTTGATGGTTAGGGAGAAGACCCCTCAAGTTTTCATCTCATGTCCTCGTGGGTTAGGATAAACACCACTTCGCTGTTTGAAATGGGCCATAATTTCAAATGGGTTATATCCGCTGATGGACAAGGGGGAATTAACTTGGAATTTTTTAACTCGTGTTAGTAGGAACGCCCCTGCTTCGGGTCTTCTTTTGGGGCAGGGGTCATGGCGAGCGAGGAAGTCAGCACTAAGCTCCTCCGTTTTCTTTACTTCGCCGGCGCCGGAGGTTCACTCCCCAACTTCAAATCTCTTCTTCAAATCTCTTCTCTCATCTTCTTCTTCTTCAAATTGATTCCTCAAACCTCTTCTTCTTCAAATTTCTTCTTCAAACCTATTCTTCTTCTTCGTCATCTTCTTCAGACATCTTCTATTTCTTCAGACTTCTTCTATTTCTTCAAATTTCTTCTTCAAATTTCTTCTATTTCTTCAAATTTCTTCTTCAAATCTCTTCTATTTCTTCGAATTTCTTCTTAAAATCTCTTCTATTTCTTCGAATTTCTTCTTAAAATCTCTTCTATTTCTTCGAATTTCTTCTTAAAATCTCTTCTATTTCTTCAAATCTCTTCTACTTCTTCAAATTTCTTCTTCAAACCTCTTCTATTTCTTCAAATTTCTTTTTCAAATCTCTTCTGTTTCTTCAAATCTCTTATATTTCTTCAAATTTCTTCGTCAAACCTCTTCCATTTCTTTAAATTTCTTCTTCAAACCTCTTCCATTTCTTCTTCAAATTTATTCTTCAAATCTCTTCAATTTTTTCTTCAAACCTCTTCAATTTCTTCAAATTTCTTCTTCAAATCTCTTAAATTTCTTCTTCAAATCTCTTCAATTTCTTCTTCAAACCTCTTCAATTTCTTCAAATCTCTTAAATTTCTTCTTCAAACCTCTTCGATTTCTTCAAATTTATTCTTGAAATCTCTTCTATTTCTTCAAATTTCTTCTTCGAGTCTCCTCTATTTCTTCAAATTTCTTCTTCGAGTCTCTTCTATTTCTTCCTCTTATTTGGATTGTTTTCTGGGCTGGCAGTCGTGTGCACGGCAGGCATCAACCTGTGGCGAGATCTGGAGAGGAAGGCTTCTTTGGGAAAGGCAATGGAGGGTGCCTCAGAGATGCCGGCGACTGATCCCACCGCTGGGAAAACGATAACGCCCTAATCTCTTCTATACCATCCGCCTCTGTGTTCTTCTTTATTCTCCTTCCTCAAAACTCCCCCTTTCGTAACTTCATCATTCCTCTGTCTTCTTTTCTGTTCTCCTCGGCTTCTGTTCTCCTTGTTCATTTCTGTTCTCCTCAGCTTCTCTTTGAACTTTTTGGAGACTAGCAAAAATGTAGTGCACGATTGTCCATGACGTGGACGATGGATGGGACGTGATGAAGATCCTCCCGTCCTACGTTCCAGTTTTTTGAAGTTCATACAAATCATCACGTCCATAGTTCGTCACTGTCCCAAATATTTTAGTCCACATCTGATTCTGTCCGAAGACCGTCCCCATCCAAGTAGGGAACGCCACGTCCAGGACTTGACGCCCAAGTTGTGATCGAACGGATGGCGAAACGTGACGGACCGTGACGAGACGAAATTTTTGACATGTCACTGTCCCGTCACACGACCCAGCATATGCCAAAAAGAAGTCACATTCCAGTCACTGTCCCTCCATAGGGTGTTCCATCACATCCCTGCCACCGTGACGGCGTCACTGTCACCGGTGACGTGAATAAAACCCTACTTGAGCAGAGGGTATATCTTCTATTATTTATAGGCCGCGTCGGTTTGTGCGCACAGAAAAAAACAGGAACTTCAGTGCAAAATGCCAGGAAATTGAAATGGCCACGTCACATGGTGAAATCTCAGCAGTTGGAAAGATTAAAAATAATGATTTTTATATGTACTTCTGTCCATTTTAACTTTTCAAAAATTCCGTCACGACTGTCCTCAGTGACAGCCGCTTCATCACGTCACGCGTCCTGGGCACGCCGCCACCATCACGTCCCCATCACGACCACTTCGTCATCCATCACTGTCACCATCACAGACCCCTAAAATTGTCACTGTCACTGTCACTTCATCTGTCACTTTTCCGTCACGGTGACACATGACATGACAGATGACGCGTTCCGACCCCTACATCCAAGACGTTCTCGTCCCACCCCACGTCCGGGACGAGGCAGTGCATTGGGTCACTCGAAATTTGACATATGGAATAGCATGTGTCAAATTCCAGCTGGAGCTCTCAGGCAGATACATGACTCCCCTAGGATGTAGAAGCAATCCTGTCCATAGTCTAAGACCCTGGACGGGACAGTTATTTTGTCCATGAACTAAACAATCGTCCCATATGGGGAAGGGTGGACGATTCTTAGTCCTGTCAACAGTACAAACTCCTGGACAGGACCATTTTTCATCTACGGACAAAGTTACTGTCATGTCCACGTCTCTGCACTATAACTCTACGTTGGTTTGTTAATTAATAACGCCTTTAATTGAGTTGTGGTTTGAGCTTATAATTGAACATCATTTAATGTTGGACTTATAGTTGATATGGTCTCACACTATCTATCAAAATATTTTTCTTCAGAGAGATGTGGTTACTATTGAGATATTGTTGGTGTTGGGACAAATTACTCAGTGAGACATGAATCAAACAAAGTATTGGATTTTTTGTTTTATTCTTCGTTGGATTAGATATCTTACTTAATAATGCATCGAATTGAGTTGTGGTTTGAGTTTATAGTTGACATCATTTAATGTTGGGCTTATAGTTCACATGGTCACTCACTCAGATATCAGAATATTTTTTCTTCAGTGAGATGTGGTTGGCATTGAGATATTTAAACTCAGTAAGACTTGAATCAAATAAAGTCTTGGATTTATTACTGTATTTGTCACTGGATTAGATATCCTAATTAACAGTACCTTGAATTGAGTTGTGGTTAGAGCTTATAGTAGACATCATTTAATGTTGGGCTTATAGTTGACATGGTCTCTCACTCAGGTATCAGAATATTTTTGTTCAGGGAGATGTGGTCTCTATTGAGATATTTTTGGCGTTTTGGGACTGGATAACTCAGTGAGACATGAATGAAATAAAGTCTTGGATTTATTATTTTATTTGTCATTGGATTAGATACCTTAGTTGACAAGGTTATAGATATTTCACAGATAAAATTAAGGGGTACTTTTTATTTAGTTAAATCTAAAGAATGAATTGAACATTGCGATTAAATTATAAAATTAAATGGATGTTAAATCCAACACAGGTGAAGATATCAGTATCATTACATTGCCATCATTTAGTTTAATACATAATAAATCTAATGAATTGCTTAGCAGGGGACAATGTAACAAGGGCTTTAAGTACCTCCATGAAAACATTGAATCTTTCATGAATACATTGAATCTATCATTCTCTCTCATCTTTTTATTCGAGTTTTAATCATCCCTAAACGACTTGTATGAGTTTAATTTAATTTCAAACGATTAGCTTCTATGATCTGAGTAATACAAAAGTGTTCTACACTTGCAGACAAGTCCACAGACATAACGATCAACCCATTTTGAATTGAGGCAGAAGTTATAACCGATCAAAGTTGGATATCATGAAAAGTTTCAAATCTTCATCTGCGGGATTTCTCAAGAACAATTGGTTTGAAGGTTCTTTTCATTTATTTTCTGATTCAAATGTATTCAAAACTCACTATTCAAATGATTCAAATGTATATGTAATTTTACTATTCAGTAATTACTATTCCTGTTCCTCCAAACAGAACATTTTATGATATCTTTTTCCTCTCTTCATTATTTGAATCTAGATCTCGAGCCAAAATCATGATTTCTTTAAATCTTTCTACCAAAATGTGTCCCACCGGAATTTGTTTGATCTTAAACATATGCATATCAGTAAAATAATATGTTTTTAATAGTTTTTTGTCGATCTGAAATAATATGTAATATTGCCGGATAAGATTCACACCATGTATTAAGATTTATTAACCATATCATGCTCTTATGTTCAATCGTTTTAATGATTTTTGTATAAATCTTAGTAATTTTTTCATTAAAATCTCTCAAATAAATATCCACCAATGCCCTTCTAATATTATTTTTTGACCCTCTAGACCCATGTATCATTAGACAACCTTATTACTTTAGCATATCAACATAGAAATGAATTATTATCCAGCCTTATCAATTATCTATATCAACATAGAAATAAATTATTATATGACCTTATTATTAACTATATCAACATCAAAATAAATTAACTCAGGATTGATAATCCAATGAAATACTTTAAGTTTCCAGTTCATAAGGTGTTAAGCTACACCTTATGCTCTAGGAAATACTTAGTATCAATTGAAGTCTCTCTTAAAATCTCTATACTCATTGGTTACTTTATATGTATAATCCTTCATTTGCATGAGACTCATTTAAAACTAAAGGTATGGTTAATCATCAAAATCTAATCAATCATTCAATTAATACTGATGCGTAACAGGGATCATTGGAGAATTCCTCTAATATCCTCACTATCTTGGCTAATAATTTAGCAACATTGCCTTGCTTCCTTCAATCTCCTCCTATAATGAAGGCCAACAATTTCATCTTGACCCCTAAATCATCTCCATGTAATTCTTACTATATCTGAGCCAAGAGTTATTTGATTTCCATCGGTAGAGACTCGTAACTGTAGTTAAAATTTATCTGTCCATCCACGATATGTCATTGGTGTTTCAGGTCAATAGATCACTTATAAAACTGATTCATGAATCAACTTGATTGACATTTAACAAGGTTATTATACTGATCAATTCATTGAACACTTTTTCCAAAGAGCATTGACTGTTTGTCCTTACTATCTCTACACCATCATGATGCATATTATGTATACGCCAAGCCAAAGCACACCACCATGTTTTATTTAAGTTCATTGAATAAAATATTATGTTCGTTATTATTCCAGCATGATGTTTATAATGAAGTCTATAAATACATGAAATGACCTAGTGAATTATGATGAGATCATAATTCAGTGGTCGCTAGTTTTTAAACTTGTATTCTAAATATTTCTATTTGGTGGATAGTCAAGATGGATATCGAATTATCCGGATAGGATAACATTAATTGATCTTAATGGTATGATAAATTTAGCTGATTTGTGGCTATTAGTGTGGTAACACTAAGGACTGATAGTGGATGTTCTTTGGAGAAAGAGTTCACTAAATTGATCCGAAGAATCCTTGAATGATATTATACCATGATATCAATCAAGTTTGATTCATGTCACGGTTGTATAAGTGATCCATTGACCTGAGACACCAATGACATCTTGTGGATGGATGACAACATTATGACTATAACTTACGAGCCTCTAATCATAGGATTCAAACAAGTCATAGCTTGGATGTAGTATGAAGCTCACACAGATGATTGAGTGGTCAAGATGAGATCATCTACCCTCAGTATAAGAGGAGATTGACTCAAGGAGGATGACATAGAAAATCCTTGGCTAAGGTAGTGAGGATATTGGAGAAGGTGATCACTTATGATTCCATTTATGCATTAGTACTAATTGAATGACAAATTCAGGTTTGACAATCAACCATACCCTAAGTCAGTCTACATTTACGTATATGAAGAGTCTCGTGCGAATGATGGATTATATATGTATGGTAACTGATGACGATAAAAGTTCCGTGAGGGAGTTTAAACACTAGTCGGTATCGTCTAGAGCCGAAGGTGTAACTTGGAACTCCACGGGGCTGGAAACTTAACACATCAATTGTGTTAAATTGATCGATAGTTAATTAATCTATAAGTTGATATATTTGATTAATAAAGGTGGTCAATAAATGTTATTAGGCCACTAAAGTTATTTACTAGAATGATACATAGCCTTAGAGGGTCACATACAGAAGGCCATCGGTACATTTGTGAATATATTTTACTTAATGGGTTTTTGAGAAAAAAAATTAAGTGAAATATAAATTGGGAAGGGGCACTCGTTTCAAGCACCCATGCCAACTAGAATTGAAAGCCCCCCTTTCTGCACTCTGATATCTTCTCTACTCAACCAAGGAGAGCGCCTTCCTGGTTAGAAGATCTTCAAGATTTTCGAGGAGAGTTGAAGAAAAAGAGGTGGACATCTAAGAGGAATATGATCGCATGGATGCTTCAAGATGTTGGTGTCAAGTAGTCAAATATTGAGCTAGGAACAATGCTTGGACCGAATGCTTGCTCGCCTCAATGCTTGGGCAGAAATGCTGAGCAGGTTTTGCTTGTGCAGCGGAAGTCTCTTGCAACAATTTTAGATTACTTGGAGGTTAAGGAGAGAAGGTAGGGCTGGGCCCTATACATGAATTTAGTCATTGTATTATAAGGAACAAGATTACATTGTAGTCGTAGCTATTACATGAGGTAAGACCTAGGATGATATCAAAGTAACAAGACGAGGCACAACGAGTGCCTAGGTAGTGGCACTCTTGTGCCTTAAGGCCTTGCCGCTACGTGCCTGCTGCCAAGCTGGGTGCCACACATTTGTAGGTCATGGCCCTCGACACACTCGCAAGTCCGTCCCACCGTTGACACTCTACGCGCCACCAACATCTGCATTGACACCACTACACTCAGTCCACATTGGCACCGCTGTGCTCGGCACCTCAAGCATTGTCGCCACACGCGGCTGCACAACCCGCAGGAGCGCCTCGCGCCCCACAGCCATCTCACCGCTTTCTGTGCCAATATCTTAGTTTCATGGAGGAATGTCTCCTACTCCGTGGCCTGCACCCATAGCGTGCCAAAGCCTAATGCCTGTATGTCATCACTTTCATGTTCAACACCCACGCCTCTATCACACACTCTATGCATCTCGCAAGGTACTTGGCGCCCACGTATGTGCGCCCTCGACAGCCTACGCCTATAGAGCGCTTGCGCGTTGACGAGCACAAGCTCCTAAAGGGCGTTGGCTTTAAATATTAGGGTCGTGTGTCACCACCCATGAGGCGTGCAGTGTTCAAATTTTAAAGACTCGATCCCTTATTTTGAGGCCACATTCACATACATGTCTTAATATTTAGAACATAGGCCTTTGTGCAAGAATGCTGCCTACTTTGAGGGCTTATAGTCGGAAATGTGAACAACTTCAACGTTCATAAAAAAACCTATTTTCATGATCGAACCAAGGTGCAGAACCCAACACAAAGGCCATTGGATCATCCATACCAATTATAAAATAGTGATATGTGAGAAGGTCAAGGGTGGAACAAGTTCCCTATAAGGTACATATGATATATGATTTCGTAGATCGATTTAGAATTGTTAAACACTTCCACATTCATAAAAACATGTTTTTCATGATTGAACCAAAGTATAGAATCCAACACAATGGCCACCGGATCAGCCATACCTATCATATACATGGGATAAAAATAGTGATTTTATCCTGATAATTCAATTTCCAATTCAAATATTAATTGAATAGGAATATTTAGAATATATGCTTATATACTAGTGATCTCATTATAATTCACTTGTCATTACACATATCCATGGACTTCATATAAATGTCACATAGAAATAATAAATAATGAATGTTTCTTTCAATAAACTTAAACAAAACATGGTGGTGTAATTGATTTGACGACCACATAAACAAAACATGGTGGTGTCATTATTATCACACTAGGGATACCAAAACTCTTTTAACGTTGGGTGAATGGAGATGTTTATTATGTGTGTGATGCATTGAACATGTCATATGTGCTGAGCACCATGTTTTGTAGTATAATTTTCTTCCAACTATGGCCATCACTATTGTGTTTCTTGATTGATTGTTTGCCATCACTACACATACCTTATATTGAATTCACACCAAGCACTATTTGCACAAAATAAATGTTATATTACAAATAACCATGGAGTTGACCTTAGCCTCCATACTAAATTCATCTAGCTCATTAATGAGGACCCCGACCACTTCCATTGTGTTTCGTACATAGCTTACAAACAACGAGGAAATGGTCATGTTATTGATGCATGCACTTCGAGGGTCCACTTCAGTTTGCACATCATATTGTCTAGTGTCCTTACATGCAATAATGTCAACTTAATTCCATGTAAATCTGTGTACCAAATAAGTTGACAAACAACATCCTTTGTCTCATTTAGTGTTTGACCTATCAAGGTCTGGCTTCGACCAAATACACCTCATGTCCCATCATCCATGAGCTCATCTACACAGCATTGTAGAACAGGGTTTCCCATAGAGCATTATGTTGCTTATGATGGACAAATATTAAGTGGGTCTAGAAGATGATTGTACTACCTTCTGCTGATTGCTTCATTTGGATTGCATTTGTCGCGTTTTTAGCACAACAAATTTTCAAACTCATATGTAAAATCCCAACACGCATGAAGCATTTTAAGTATTGAATACCATTAGGCTTGTATGTGTGGATTTTAAGTTGACAAACCCTAGCTTATCCTATTTAGTCCAACATCTAGGATAATGTGCTCTTTGTCGTTGACATTACTGCTGGTAGAGTGAAAATTAAACTTTATAATTAACTCAACACAATTGCGTGAAGAATGACGATCTACAAAAACATGTTCATAATGAAAACTAACATAATTTAAAAGATAAATGTACAACTGATGCAGGACCACATCCGAGACGAGGTCCGGCCGTCACCGAGGGTCGTACTCGGTGTCGGAGGAGAGGCGGTACGCGACGAATGCTGGGGTTCGTCGGCACGGGAGCCCTACGAAGACGAGCTAGAAGGAAGATGGCCGGGTAGGGGTGTAGTATGTGCAGCTGCCGACGAACAACGGGGCCGATGACTGGGATCGACGGGGTCGCCTGGAGACGGGAGGGGACCTTCCGACCCTCGTCCGGACGGACAAGGTTGCTAGGTCGCCGAACGGGATTTTCCCGCCGGAGGTTGCCCGCACGCGACGGGCG
Source organism: Wolffia australiana (assembly GCF_029677425.1). Classification (NCBI taxonomy): domain Eukaryota; kingdom Viridiplantae; phylum Streptophyta; class Magnoliopsida; order Alismatales; family Araceae; genus Wolffia; species Wolffia australiana. The sequence goes on along the minus strand of NC_135839.1, from coordinate 9,280,252 downwards.
AACCGACTCGTACAAGAACCCGGTGAGACTCTCAATCAAACGTACGTTTTTCACTCGCCTGTCTCGCTCCCCTATGTCTAACCCGAGCGCGGTGGAGGCAGTCGAAAGTGCACTGTAGGAAATAATTGGCGGAGGCGGGGGGGGCGTACCTTGGCGTTGTGCGAGAGAGCCGTCCGCTTGAAGATCTCGGGGGTGCAGTACTGGCTCGGGGCGGAGCGAAGTAGGCGGACGGTCAGGGACGCAACGGCGCTGTTCGGCGGGCGAGCGGTGATGGCGGCATTAGGGATTCCGGAGGACGGCCTTGAGGCGGCCCAAGTGTAGTGACCAGGTCACACAGCAGTAGGACTCAGCCGTCGGGAAGGAGAGGCGCTCGGCAATTCTTCAAGCGTAGGCCGGGCGTGGGTGCGCGGGATGAGCGGCTGCGGAAGAACACGACCACGGCAGCAGCTCGTCCGCGTACAGGTGTGCGAGTTCACTCAGAAAGCAGTGTCGGGCGGGGACAAGACGAACCGGACGCGCCGTAGTCGAGGACTGGAGGTGGGCCTGCAGGCGGCACTTGGGAGAGGAATCGCCAGCACCTGCCGAGGGCAGGCTCTGTGATCTCGGGGGAAGGCCGGTCACGGTTGGCTGGGGTGCAGTCGTGGGGAGATTTGTAAGCCAGGGGTGCAACCAGGGGCGCCTCAGAGATTGCCAAGGGGCTTGCAGGTGAGGGAAGGAGGCACGGGACGCTAGCGCAGCTCGGGACACTGTTCTGCCAGCAGGAGAATCCGACGGAGAGGCGCGGATGGCCCCCGGCGGCGCGGGCGCACGCCAGAGGCGCGGAGGAGCGCCGCGAGGCGCTGGGGCGCGCGGTCGCGCGCGCTGCGCAGGACGCGCGGGCGGCGCGTGGAAACACCGAGTCGGCTCAGATCTTCCGGCCTGCCCGTGGTTCCTTCTCAGCCTCCTGGCGCTCTTGCTTCCTCTTCTCCACCCAAAGGCAACCCTAGCACTTCTTCAAGAACGAGCGTGCAGAATTTTCAAAAACCCGACGAGGGGAATTCTTCCTTTCAAAAAAACAACGTCTGTCTTTTTTATGGCAACCCTGCTTCCCTTATATAGGGGGGAAGTGGGTGTGGCCCATTAAACCAAAACAAAACGAAAAGCTGGAAATTTAAAATTGCTGACCTATGACTCCAACGGGATGAAAGCAACGTACGAAAGCAGCGGAATGATAGAGGAGGGGAAATCCTTATAGGATGAACCTCCCCTCCTTACACGAGACTGTGACGAGTCGGGAGAACGACGAACGATGAAAATGAAAACAAAGAGACGAGTAAAGAAAAAGACGTAAAATACGATACGGTGTCCATTACCCGGAATACTTGAATCCGGGCGTGCGTACCAACGCCTTGGCTTGCCGGGCGGGCTGAACGCGGACGGCCGGCGCTGCCGAGGGCGGCGGTGACGTCTCCGAAAATGTATCCGATGCTATAGCAGGTGCTGTCGGGGGCGATTGTGACGACTCCGACGGCGTGTCCGGGGCTGCGCCATCAACAACTGCATGAAGGAGCAATGAATGATCATGTAGAGAGAATGATAATGAAAACATAATTCAACTATAAACACACAACAAGTAAATATAACTTTTAACATATTGAGAGAATGATAATTCTCATTGCACAATGTGAAAAAGAGAAACATTGAACAAAAAATCCCTAAATTGTAAATGTGGCTCAATATTAAATTGGACATTTTGTAGGAATACACATACACATATATTAGGAATTTAGAGAAAACACCAAAATTTTAATGAAAACAATTGCCACTGTATTCCATTTTACAGTCAGATTGATGAGTAACCACATTGATATTAATACACGGAAATATGTGAAATAAAAAAAGAATCAATCTTGTGTGACAGCATGTTATTGGCTCACACTGCTCCACGTTGGGTCACGCGGCTGCTGTCGCCATTGCCTCATGTCTCTCGTCAGATGCTCCTTGCCTGCTGCCTCATGCCACATGCTTGCTGCTTGTTGCTCACTCCACTCGCCTCATGCCACTGCCCACCGCCAAAGTTGCTCTTCGTCTCATCACTGCTGTCATCACTAGACGCCTCACCCCTACTGCTGGTACTAATGCTGTTGCTGGCACTCACATTGCTGCTATTTTTACCTGAGCCCTATGTTCTATACAAATAAAACCAGCTCTAGGTTTTATCTTACACATTTCTTATATTTCTATATCAACTTCCCGTATCAGATATCAAAATGTTAAAAACAATTAGAATATGAAATGCCCATAGGTAATAGACTGGATTACTGATATCATATGGAAATTTCTGCTATCTGGTATCGATATCGTGATAGCAAGTATCAAATATCTGTTCTGTTAACTGTTACCAATGCGAACCAAAACCTTACTGATATTGATATAAAATGTCCCAAAGGGAGTACCCCTATTGTTAAATAATATGCCACAAGATTGAATGACCTGTTCTGTAATTTATTCCTTACTAATTATGATGACAGTATAACTACCAGCTTTTTCTTATTAGCAAAAACACGGTGTTGGTTAGGACAGACATGAGGGTAGAGTGCACAGATACGGATGAAAAATTGGCCCGTTAAGGAATTCGGACGAATGAAGGGACGAAGACTCGTCCACCGTCTCTGGACAGGACAATTTTTTTGTCCATGAATGAAAAAACCATCGCGTCCAGGGCCTTGGACGGCGGACACGATAGTTTCTGGATCCTGTGGGAGTCAAGTATTCACCTGAGAGCTCCAACTGGACTTAGATACATGCTGTACCACGCGTCAGATTCCAAGTGTCCTTGTGCTGACACACGGTCAGCGTACACACTGCTTTGTCCCAGATGTGGGACAGGATGATAGTGTCTTGGACGGACGTTTTTGGATGGGATGGGACGTGGACGGATATATTTGGGATGGGACGAACTCTGGATGGGATAATTCAGACAAACTTCTAAAAATTGGGACATAGGATGTGACGATCTTTGTCAGCGTCCCATCCTTTGTCCCTGACGATCGTCATCAGGGTGAACTATACCTGGGGGTAGGGATCTGCACGCGTCATCCGTCACATCACTCGTCACCGTGACAGAAATGTGATGGATGACGTGACGGTGACGGTTTATGGAGTCCGTGATGGTGACAATGATGGATGACGAAGTGGTCGTGACGGGGACGTGAAGGTGATGGGGTGCCTGGACGCGTGACGTGACACAATGACCATCACGGATAATGCCTTGACGAAATTTTTGAAAAGTTAAAACGGACAGAAAATAGATATAAAAATCATTATCTTTCCAACGGCTGAGATTTCGCCACGTGACGTGGCCATTTCGATTCCCTGGCATGTTGCACAGAAGTCCCTTTTTTTGTGCGCGTAAACCGACACCGTTTATAAATGATTGGAGACATACCCCTCCGTTCAAGTAGGGTTTTTTTTGCATATGCTGGGACACGTGACGGGACGGTGACATGACGAAAGTTTCGTCACGTCACCATCCATCACGCTTCGACATCCGTTCCGTCAAGTCCGGGTGTTCGCCACCCGGGATCGTGCTCCAAGACAGTTGACAGCCAACTTTGGTAATTAATGAAGTTAATTCATGCTAATTATCATTAGTTTTTTCGAACTTCTTCCACTTCTTCCCGTCGAGATTTCTTCTTCCCCTTGGTCATGGCGAGGAGATCTCACCTTACGCCGGTGGGGTGGATCGCCGCCGAAGATCTAGACGAGGTCGGAGCTGGGAAGATCGAAGGCTGGCTCTCCGATCCTTCTCTTCTCGCCGCGATTCAAACCCCTTATCTTGTAATTGCTCGTCGCACCATCGCCATTATCGTCCGCTGGGACGATCGAAGAAGGGATTCTGTCAAAATCCGACCAACGTTGGCCCCATCAGAGGAGATCACTGCTGTTGAATGGATTCCGATTGGTGAAATTCTCGCCGTTGCTCTTGGTACCTCGGCAGGCCTCCTATTTCTCTACTCCACGGATGGCGATTTGATCCTCAAGCAGGTCGTACTTTGCTGGAATTCAATATTGGAAAAGGGTTTTAAAGTATGTTGAGGATTAATATTTTGTGTGATGCAGATCGTGTACACCGCTCGTCTGGTGAGATTGCGATTTCGAGAGGTCGAGTCTCAATCGTTTGGCGGGGATTCCTCGTACGATCTTTGCGCTGTTGCTTCAGGGGTGATTGCGCGATTCGATGGATCGGATATAAAGGTAGTTCGTTCTCGAAATTTTTTGATTTCTTGTTAGAATCTGGAGATTAAACTTGAATTCTATAATTCTATGAATGTAAAACAGAGTTTCTTGCAAAGGTGGTCGGGAGAAAGTAGAAGTCTAAACGACATTGATCACACAAATTCCCAAATGAAGATCCCTTATCAGCTATGGAATATCACCAAATTTGGCATCTGTGCGGATGCTGCGATCACGGGGATGATGCCACCTCCTCTTCTGGAGCTTCCTGTGAGGAATTAACTCCAATTTTTTCATTCCTCTGATCCGTCTTTCTAAGAAAATCTAATGTTCTTCAGTCTCAAGAACGTTATTATTGCGCAGTTGCCGCGGGCGATGATGCTGTGATCTCAGCATACAGGTGAGATTGTTTTTCAGTTTTTTTTCTTGGGGGGAAACTTTAATTTCATCAGAACTGTTGCTATCTTGTAGATTATCAGAGGATAGAAGAAGGTCTCTTGTTGGTGCCATTCTATCGAAGGTAGTGCCAACGGCGGTTTCCACCTTGTCATCTTTCTCCAAAGTCATCTGGCGGAGAGAAGAAACATCAAAGCCCAAGATACAACCATTTGCTAAAGGTTGGTGCAAGGCTTTGTCAGTGGTTGTAAGATCATGAACAAGTCTAGATTGTTCACTCATCAAAATGCTTATTGAGTAATAAAACCTCCTGATTGGCATCGGATTTAAAGTTTTGATGGCTTTTATCAGTTGCCATCCAAATATTTCATGAACTGATGAACAAATTTAGGGTTTCTCTTCTCTGAGCAGCAATGTCGTTTTATTTTTGTGTTGGCAACACGTTCAACTATGTGGCTTTATTGTGTTCATTCTTCAGAATGCTTGATAAATAATTAAACTTCGAAGTTGGCGTCTGATAAGTATTGGCTTCCTCTTTAATTAGGTGTTGTTTATGATTTTCATGAATTGGTGATTAACTTTAGAGTTTCTTCTCTATGAGCAGAGCGATGTCTTTATATTTTTTTACTGGCAACACGTTTAATCATGCTTACTCTATTATCTTCGCTGATCAAAATGCCCCTAATTGATAAAAGATGTTTGGATAGGATCAGCATTTTGTCAAATAAAAAAAATCCATTCCTTGGTCACAGATCTCAGGTGATCTTCCTTATTTTCTTAAAGAAAACTGAATTTTAGGCGCATATTTTTTTGGTTTCTTTTCTTTGACTAGGGCAAGGACTTTTTATTTTATACTGGTAACACGTTCAACCATGAAAATCATATTTTCTCTCATCAAAATGCTCAACAAATTTCTAAATTCCTTACTCGAATTGGACCATAATTACTTCGTAAAAGAAAATTTCACTCTTGGGATTTCAAGAATTTCGAAAACTGAATTTAAGATGCAGATTTCAGGTTTCTTCTCTTTGAGCAGACAGAGGCCCTTTGCATCTGCATAAATAACAAGGATGGCTGCCAACTGAAAAGATATTTTGGAAATATATTCAATTTTTCTGACCATTCTTAGGCATAATTTGTGGCAGCATCGCATTTGACGTGCTTGAAGGATCATCCCAGGAAGGGAGAAAAGATCACCTTGTCTCCACGTGGCACTCTCGCAGCCATAGCTGACTCCTTGGGGAGAATTCTACTGCTGGACACCCAAGCACTTGTCGTTGTACGCCTGTGGAAGGTCTCCCTTTCTCTCTTTCTGTGGGCATTGAAATCATACCCATTATTTTTTCAGTTTTTTTTTTGATATTTTAATTTCCAGGGCTATCGAGAGGCGAGTTGCCTTTTCATGGAGGCTCATGTTGCAAGAGATGAAGGCCCATCGACCTCTTCCAATGCTCGACAAATCAAGAGAGAGAAATGCCTCTGCCTTGTAATCCATGCTCCAAAGAAAGGAATTCTTGAGGTAGATTTGCATTATTTGATGACATACGGTTATATTTTATGTTTAATTTTCTTTCATTTCCTCAACTGGTTTAAGGTTTGGAAGATGAGGACTGGGCCTCGGCTGTTGACCGTGAAATGCCCACGTGGATGCAAGATTCTCCAGCCACCAACCAGGTTAGACTCCCCTCTCGAAGTTTTCCTTTGGAACGGAGACTCTGGTCAATTATCTTTGCTCAACACCTTAATAACCTGAAAATTATTCCCAGTTGTTCATTCTGGCCATTGAGGTTGTATAATTTATGAAATGTGCTCTAAGTAAATGGCTATAGTTCTTTTATTATCACCTCATGGTATTCATTATTTTATTGGAGCTGTCCTTGTGTCTTTCACTGTTATCATCAAATACTTTGTTGATTGCTTCTTGAAATTTAGTCCCAAAACCCTCTTTGCAATGCTGAGTGAACATGCACTGACAATATAATTGAGATTTGTTGTATTTTCTATACTTTCTTTTGTTCTTCTGTTATAATGCCATAAGCTGATGTCATTTGCGAGATTAAGTCATAAGTTGGAAGTAGAGCCCCAGACTCCCAAGTGAGGTCCTTCTTCTTACTCGAGAATCCAACTAAATGGGTCATTAGCAGAGATAACTATTGAATTAATGAAAGACATTATTAATGCTCATTTCTATGGATATACTGATTGGTATAGTAGACGAGTTAGGGTTGATTAGGGTTTGGTTTTAACACGAAGAGTAGAAATGATATTAAATGTAAGGTAATATTTTACAGAAAAATAATATTCTCAGCTGGGGAAGTATACAGTTGGGAGAAAAGAGATTTTATATAATGCAACTCAAGAGGTTCTATTATATGAACTGATGTGATATTAAACTGTATACTTTAGACTATCTGTTTTATCTATTAAACTAATATACCTTTTAAGACAGGAGGAGAAAGTGGTGGGGAAAGTTATTTTGTTTTCTTTCAAGCTTCAGCTCTCTCACTTGGAGATCTCTCTCCCTATGATAGGAAAAGCTCCGAACAACCTGATTACTTTATGACTTAAATCTTTAGAAGATGATGAATAAGGGTCTTACTTGAAATCATTCAAACTCAAGGGAGGAAAGAAGGGATTCAAGGAGAGGTTTCTTCTCAGTCCTGCTCATTCACAACTAAATGTGGTTCTACTTTTAACCCGATTGAATTTCCTAGATTTCTGATAGATGGATATGACATGGACAGGTGAATATGTGGGCAAAATGATAATCAGGAAAATCATGAATACATCTAAATAAAAATAGTATTATGCACGGAAATTACAGTGAGAAAATGATATATAAATGGACATTACCTCTCTAGATCTAACTAGATGATTTTGTCTCCAGAAACCTCATTGTAGTGAGATGTCTAAAGTGGATTTGGATAAATATGAACATAATGCAATAAAGGTCAATAAAATGAATTCCCAAGAGATAATAATGAGTCCACGATTAATCACATATGCATCTCTCATGCGATTTTAGAGAAATTTTATGCTCAAGATATCTATTCACTTATTACAGTGGAAGAATATTTGGGTGGCAATGTACAGCTGGGTAGGGATATTGGGAGACATGTGGTGGACAAAAAATACTATACATTTACTTGAATAGGCACTTTTCTGGTGGTTTTTGGCATTGATAAAATTTCTTCTAGGCTATCCATCGAAATTTCATGTGGAGAAAAAGGCAAGTAAATTCAAATTAAAATTGGAGATCATACAACCTCGTTGTCACTTCTCCTAGAGTGGAACTTTTATGGTCAGCATTTGTCTAGGGCATCTTATCGTTTCCTATTTAAATTTAAAGCTCACATTTTATTCACATATGCCCTGTAATTCAAATGGAGCTATAAGAAGATATTAGAAACCCATTTCACTCTAAAGAGACATGGGGTTAGTCTCACACATCACTAAAACATACCAAAAAATAGGAATCAAGAAAACTATTCTATGATTCTGATTTTAACTCAAAAGGGTGACTAGTTAATGTGCAAAACTTAAAATAAATAACAAAATAAAGCATAAAAGTGATAACTTGCAAATTATAATATTAAATTGATGAATATTATATACACATATGTGGTTTACTAGTCATATTTGCATGTTATGATACATAAATGAACATAAATAAGTTACACTCTGATTTTATGATTATTTTTAATTTGTTTTAGTATTTTATATGGTATTTAACCTCAGTGCATTGAAGAAATATTTTTGCATGCCGGTTGGTAAGGGTTTTAATAATTTTTCTGAAAATTTTCCACATATTTTTTAAATTTTTTGACCATTATTTAGCCAAGAAAAGATTTTTAGAATTAAAAGAATTCTTTTTTATGATTTATCTAATATTTTAAATATGATTTTTTATCAAATTGGTGGCGTCCATGTCATTCGCCTGAAAATTTGGGTGAATTATTGAAAGTGAAAAAAAGCAATCATTGGCTCATTATGGCATTGCAATTCGCTATGCCATAATGCACAAATTATGAAAGATAAAAAGAACAAGGCGCGGTCGGCGAGAAAAAGGTTAATTTTATCAGTTTCTGTTTATTGAATTTTTCGTGCAATAAATGCACGCGGAGAATCGATCTCCGCATGCATTTATAAAAGAGGAATCAATTCGCCGCGTGCATTAAATTGCACACAAAAATCGACAACCGCGTGTAATAATTTTCAACATAAAGTGCTTTGTCTTTTATGATTTTTTTAAAACAAGGCGACGTTGCACGTTCGTAGCCGCTGAAAGGCATCTCTTTTTGGCAATGATTGTGGCCTGTGGAAGCGTACAACGTCGTGTCAAAATGCGATCCAAAGTGCACAAAGCGGGAAAATCAAGGCAGCGAATAAAAAAAAAGAGAATTTCATATTTTATTGGAGGAGAGATAAAATATCCAACGACCATGATTAATCGCCAGTAAAGTTGCAATATCTTGAGATCTAGCCGCTCGAGTGAGCTCAAATTTTGAGGGTAGGTTTATCTTTTCACCCTCTATGATTAAGACAGTTAAATTTTTAAATGGAGATCGAGAAGAAGGGAAAATTCACTTTTGAAAGCTCTCCCCAAGGATTTGTCCAGGAAGGACACAGGTGATGCTTTGGAAGTCGACAAATCTTGGTTCATCACTGAAAGTTGTAAGTTTCTAATATGCTTTTTGATCTTCTTCTTGAAATATTTTAAAACACCAAGGCGTCAACAAAATGTACATGCCCATGAAGTTGATTTGAATGGAAATCAGCATTGCATTTTGATTTTGATTCAAGATCTGACGTTTAATCCTTAGTTATACATTTATTTTCATTGAATTTGGCATCTTAGATCTCTAGATTAGGGTCTAATTTCACCTTTAATTCATTTTTCCCCAAATTCTTATACTTTCTCTGTAGGTTAATTTGTCTACTTTATCTCTCTAGATTTATAAATTGATTGTTTGAAAATTCAATTCAATATATTAAAAACCTAAATCCAAAATGTTATCCAAAAATTCGTCCATCTTCAAGTCCCATTTTAAAAATCCCTTTCTTGCTTATTAATTTCCTAACTTTAATGCATAAAAAATATCCTCATAATTATCTTTATTCAAATATTGGTAATCCGAATTAAATTGATATCAGAACCAAAATTATACTATCTATCTTGTCTTGAACGAAAATATTAAAAATCAAAAGTAGGCTTTTGCTAAATTTTGATTAGTTACAAAATAAAATTAAACATGATTAATGCCTATCAAATGCAAAATCAATTCATTTTTGAAATAATTCATTTGAAATAGGATAAAAATTCTTGCTTAGCGCCTCCCAGTGGTTCAAAACCTTTTTTTCTCCATACATAGTATTTAGTGATTAAGAGTTATTATAAATTTTATTGTAAGAGTCTAAAAGCGAAAATAACGACACATTTTTAAACACACAAATTTAGGCTTATCAGAATGTGAAAAAATTATTGACTTTATTTGATGTTATCATTTGTGCCCTATGCCTTTTTCTAGAGTGTCATGCAGCAGAGAGATTACATGTACATTGTTATTGGCAATAAAAAAGGTTCTATGAAAGAGTTGACAACCTCATTGGTAGCTTACAGAATGCACATTGGCTTGGCACGTCATATGTAAGAGACTTGACCCATCAATTATGTTAAGCTGATTCATAATTAATGAACTCTATATCTTTGATAGAGTTATCGTGTTAAGATTATTCATGAAAATTTTTTGGGCTTATGAAGTCTTTAGTTAGACTAGGTAATGGTTCTAGAGAGTCAAGCGCATAATTTTTACTGGATAAAGGAGGATATATAATATGTCAAGTATAAAATAACTAGAAGTCCCAAATGAGAATACAACTCTATCAATGAATGCTTCCCCTTATTCTCCCTTCTTCCTCAATGCTCTCCACACAAAGTATGACTTGAATGGTCATAAAATACTCTCATAACTTTAGTGGCACTAATTAAGAAGCGAATAGGGTATGTAACCTGACGAGGATCACATGGATATAACTAAGGCAGATACATTTGAGTGGTTCAAGATGACTTATTCCAGGAACCAAACAGTAGCAGACTTTGACTTCATTAAACATAAATTTATCATCAAAAGGTTTTGTTTTTAAAGGTCTGATTTGCTTCATAGTTCGTCCACCATGTGAGTCTCATCATAGACAGTAGATCATGGTAGAAATCAATAGTGCTATTAGAGGAAATAATATTTTATGATTATATTAAATAACCCTCTACCATTATAGCCTCAAGAATATTATTTGATGACATATATTTCTATGCCATACGGTGGTCATCATGACTACTGATGACGAAGACCTCAAGTTATCTAGGTTTGTTTTTCTAAGTCTAGGTTAAAATTTTAATGTTTTATTTTAGGGGTTTCCCTTTGTAACTCATGGGGCCTATATATAGGACCCCTTGGGTAAGAACAAACAGAAGTCTAATTGGAATTTTTGGAACAAAAAGAGTAGAGAGAGAGAGAAACTTGAAGAGGCGGCCCCGCCACCATCGGTCCCCCTCCGGCCCTGCCGGCGCGCGCTCCCAAATGGAGCCCTACGCGCTCCCACGCGCTGCCCTCACGCGCCCGCGCGCCGCCCGAGCGCCGCTCGCGTTGCATCCGCGAGCCACCGCGCGTCGCCCGCGCTGCCTGCGTGCCGCTGCACTTCGCGCCTCGCGCCATCGCGCTCCGTGCCGCCACGCTCCGCGCCGCCGTGCCATGTGACGCACCGCCGCGCGCCCTGAAGCCGCGCCGCCGCGCCCCGTAGATGCGCCGCCGCGCACCCTAATGCCGTGCCGCCGCGCGCCCGGAAGATGCACCGCCGCACTCAGCCGTGACGCCGCGCACCGCAGATGCGCCACCACGAGCCTTGAAGATGCACCGCCGTGCTCAACCGCACCGCCGAGTGCTGTAGATGCGTCGCCACGCACCCTGAAGATGCACCGCCGCGCCGCGCCGCGCCCAGCCGCGTCGCGCTGTATCCAATGGGCCAGAGCCCATTAGGCCGATGCCGTTATCCAGGCCCACGAGGCCCAAACTGCCGATCCAGCTTCCGCTACCCGAGGCGCCGCATCACGCGCCCCCATGTACCATATCCCGCGCCCCGAGGCGCCACATCAGCCTTATGCCCGTTAACGGGCCTAATTTAATGGGCCGCCACCAATCTCGGTGGCCCGAATCTGGCCCAAACCCAAGGCCTGTTTGATGGCGAGGACGCCAACACTTCAGCATCGAACGCGTCACGACGGTCAACCGGAGTCAACACGCCCGCTATGGACCACGGTCAACTGGAGTCAACCGAAGTCAACACGCCGCAACCGTCGACAAGCACGTCTCCACCCACGCCGTCCTCGCGCATCATGACACGACGCCAGAGGCAGATCCACAACTGCCCTTTGGCGTGACACGGCGCACGTCTTTATTTTTTCGTCTTTATTTTCTTGTCATTTTCTCTTTTCTCCAAGGCCTATATATATATGCCATTGTTTTCAAGAAACATTAGGCAGTCATTATTTCAAGAACTGAGTTTTGTTAACTCTTCTTGGAGGACTGCCCAGCCTCCCCTATCCCTCTTAACCCTAGCCTTCGTCGCCGCCACCGCCGCCGCTACTACCGCCACCGCTGCCTCGCGGCGTCGGGCTCTCGTCTCCTCTCCATTCTCTCTCTTTCTCTCTCTCTCTCTCTCTCTCTCTCTCTCTCTCTCTTTTTCTCCCTCTCACCCTCTCTCTCTCCCAAGGCTGCCTAGGTAGCCCGCCAAGGGGCCACCCAGGCTGCCCGCGCGCCGCCTGCGTGCCGCCCGCGCGCCCCACGCGCTGCCCGCACACCGACCGTGCACCGCCCGTGCGCCGCCCAGGCAGTCTTCACCAGGGCCGCCCGAGGCCGCATTCCGTCTGCCCCTGTCCGGACGCCGTCGGCGCTTCAAGCTGCGCGCGCTGCGCGCGCTCGGGTGCGCTCCGCCGCACTCCGCGCACTCCACGCGCAGAGTGCGCCCACGACAACCGCACTCAACCAGGGCGGTTCAACGCCCAGAACGCCCAGCCTCATCCTCGTCCAGTGGGCCGCTCAACGCCCGGATTCGCCCAACTTCGTCACGATCAGAATTGCCCGCAACCTCTTCACGCGCTACGGTGCCAAGGTACGCCTGAACTCTTTGGTGTCGAATTGTTGCTCGTTCGGTGTTTTCCCGAGAAGTTTCCACCGCCGTCAGATTTGGATTTGGTTTGAGATTCTATCTCTTCTCTCCTCTTCTCGAGTATTCCCTTGCGACGTGAATTCGGGTATTGATTTCGGTGCTTAGGCATCGTCGCGGTGGGGGAAGACAGTACTCCCGCCCTCAAAAAGGGTCGGAGCTGCACCACCAGATTTACATCGGTTTTTAAATCTGAATTCGATCGTGAATTTCTGTGGACTGTTTTATCCCTACCTATAATCCGCCTATTGCCCATACCTGTCGTCAACCCATCCATCCCCTCAGTCACCTTTTCCTTTGTTGTCCTACGTCACTGTTACCCTAAAGACGGCCCACTACCGTGGCCCAATATCCAGGCCCATCTCCGGCCTCCGGCCGTCGCCGCCGCCTCCGACCGCCGCCGACTCCGGCCGCCGCCATCTCCGGCCGTCGATGCCGCCTCCGGCCGCCGCCATCTCTGGCCGCCGACGCTGCCTCCGACCGCTGCCATCTACGACCGCCGACGCCTCCGGCCGCCGCCATCTCCGGCCGCTGCCATCTCCAGGTGCCGCTGCCTCCGGCCGCCGCCCTCTCCGACCGCCGCCGCCTCCAGCCGCCGCCATCTCCAGCCACCGCCGCCTTGGCGCGCCCCGCCATCTTTGGCCGCCGTTGTCCCTAGCTGCCGACGCCGCCTTCGGCCGCCGACGCCGCCTCCATACGCTGGATCTCCGGCCGCCAAAGATGCTTCCGGCCGTCGCCATCTCTGGCCGCCGCCGCCTCCGGCCACCGCCGTTATGACCTCCGCCGCCTCCGGCCGCCGCCGTCCTTCACCGCCGCGACGCCGGTCGCTGCCGTCTCCTGCTGCCGTCTCCTGCCGCTGCCGTCGCCTGCCGCTGCCGTCGCCTGCCGCTGCCGTCTCTTGCCGCCGCCGTCGCCTTCAGGCGCCGCCATCTTTGACCCCTGCCGCCGCCGCCGTCTCCGACCGCCGCCACCTTCGGCCGCTTCCAGCCGCCATTGTTATCTCCGGCTGCCGCCGCTGCCGCCGCTCGCTGCCGCCGCCACCGCCGCTCGCTGCCTCAGGCCGCCACCGCCTCCGGCCACTGCCGCTGTTCCCGCCGCCGCCGCGTCGCTCACCGCCATTGCCGCTCGCCGCTGCGCCGCTGGCCACCTCCGCCGCTCACCACTGCGCGGCGCTGGCCGCTGCCGCCGCCACCGGTCGCCGCCGCTGGCCGCCGCCGCCACCGGTCGCCGCCGCCTCTAGCCACCATCGCCACCACCGCCGCTCGCCGTCGCCGCTGCCGCCGCCGCCGCACGACGCTGCTAGTCATCGTAGACTGCCACAGATTTTGCCGCCGTCTTCGTCATCCGGCCAGCATAACAGCCCCGCCCACCGGTTGTCGGGCCTACCAATGTCCCGACGACTATCTATGGAGCGCAGACCCTGTGGAGATTGCGACACCCCCGGCCCAACGAACTGAGGCCCCCGTGTAGGACAGGACCTTTCCTGGACATCGCACCTAGAGTGGGACGTGCCGTCCAAGATGAACGTCCCCGAGAAGGACGAACGGATGAGCACTCCCGCCTCAGGACGTCAACGACATCCGTCCTGCATCAAACGGATGTGCCGTCCAAGATAATCGTCCCCGAGAGGAATGGACGGACCACGACTCCCGCCGCAAGACGTCGACGACGTCCGTCCTGCATCAACTACATCATATGGTTTCTCATTGACGTAGGTTCTATGTCCTCACACAACCTTAGTTCCTCATCACTCATCCAGGAGAACATCATACATTGAACCATATGAGACTGATATTTTTGCTTATGGTACTTTATCATTTGAAATCAGTGGTATTTAATAATTTCTTAACAAAAAATTCATTTTCACAGACATAGGATCATTGCTTGAACTTAAAGACTATATAAGGTTCTCAAGCTAGTCATTAAAATTTGGGATTAACAAATGATTTGCATCTAATATGCCATTTGGTAGTTACTCAACAATAATTTTTTATTTGGAGGGTATTTTGTTCTTTTATGACTTGAGTTATTTCAGCAGATGCCTTAGGAGGGGCTTCAAATAAATTTTCAAAATCTATACAGCCCTCAAATTAATATACAGACCTCAAAAATTGGTGCCACAACCATGTGGTATCAAAATAATCATAATCACAGTAATCACAATAATCATAACCATTTGGACACTTATGTGATGACTTTATACATCGTGGTATCTGTCATACGGTAGTCACTAATGCTCTAGAAACCTTTGGATAATTAACTGGAAAAACTAAGTTTGGCATGGGAGATAACCTCATTAATTGTCATAAATGCAATTTGATGCAATATATCTGGCAGTACAACAGAGCCAAAACATTCTGCTTTAGTGGTAGTGCTTATGTGATACAAGAAACTAACATATCCCTTAACCTAGCATATAATTATATCAATATTCGATATCATGCAACTTATTCAAATAACATGAAATGTGTGGATGTGAGTGTTGATGGAAATATATGTGGCCGGAAAGCCAATCACACATTCCACATCTTGTTCCATGTTCATTAATACAACATATTCATTATAGTGCACGTCTGATGCTTATAATGAAGCCCGTGAATACATGATTCAGACTTAGTGAATTATGATGAGATCGTAATACGGAGATCAAAAGTCTTTAAGCATGTGTTCTAAACATTGCTATTTAAAGGCTACGCGAGAAGGATATCAAAGTATCCAGATAGAATAATACTATATAGCCTCACTCATATGATGAGTATGGTCGGTCCCGTAGTCATTAGTGTGGAGACACCAAGGATAGATAGTGGGTGCTCTTTAGTGGAAAGAGTTCACTGAATTTATCCGTACGAATCCGTAAATGATATTATACCAAACTGCCAATCAGGTTGATTCAAGTCGCGGTTGTGTTTGTGGTTTTTAGACCTAAGACACCAAAGACGTCTTGTGGATGAACGGTTGCACTTTGACTATGGCCTACGAGTCTCTAAGCATGGGATTCGAAACGGTCTTAATTCGGGTACATCAAGAAGTTCACGAAGACAGTTGAGTGGTCAAGATGGGATCATCCACCCTTGATGTAAGAGGTGACAACTCAAGGAAGATAATGCGATGAAGTCCTTGACGAAGGCAGTGAAATATCAGAAAAGAGTTCTCCGATGATTTCTGAATGCATCAATACTAACTCGGATGACCGACTAGGGTTTGACAGTTAACCATACCCTAAGTCATCCAAGGAGCGTCAAGTGGATGAGGGACTATAAATACACAGTAACCGATGACGAACAGGTTCCATGAAGTGAGTCGATGCACATTCCTTTGTATCTTCTAGGACACGAGGTGTAGCTTGGCACGTGTTGGAGACTCGACCTATCGATGGGGTCAAATCTATCCGATGTTGATTGATCCATATGATGATATAGTTAATTTATTTAGAAGGCCAATAAAGGTTATTGGGCCATTGGAGTTATTAGCTAGATTGATACATGGGCCTAGAGGGTCACACGCAAATGGTCTTTTGGATGTCGAAAGATATACTTAAGTTTTGGGGGTTTTAATGAAAAATACCCACTTAGTATGAATGAAATTCACCTAGGATGAATAGGGGGCCTTCCCCTTCTTCTCCACTCTCCCCACACCCCTCTCCATGCCCGATGCGATCGAAACGACATAACGACGACGTTGGAGATTGAATGGGGTTTGTCAATGAGAAGGAGGAGATCCGACGTGCCGAGGATCACGTGGATACATCTAAAGGCTGCACATTTGAGTCGCTCGACTCGGCTCGCTCCAGGATCCAAGAAATCACAGATGTGATCCATGTAAAGGTACTCCGTTACATAGTTTTAATGATGTCGTCTTAATTTCATTCAATGCTTCTGGTGTGGAATGTTTCCATATATGCATCCATGTCAAGGCCTCTAGAACCCAAAATTTTTAGCTTGACCATATCCCATAGTCCAACAGAAAAATAATTTACCTATATTCTTCAACCTCACCTTATAGCACCTACATTAGTTCCATCTAAGTTTTTCTAATTTTTCATTGCAGCCAAATCACCGCAAAATAACTCTACACATTGGAAATATAATACTCCAAGAACTTTTTTTCATGATAAAGTTGATAATTTTTTAGCTTCACTCCTTTCCCTTCAAGTGTCTCACCACACTTCTGGTCGTTATATATCTATTGGGCACTCCACATGAAAGAAATAGTTGGATTGGGGGCATAAGAAGCAATGGTGTGTATGCACATAAACATGCGTGTATGTAGACCTAAAATGATATAAAATGGATGCACAATGAGTGAAATTAGGTCCTGAAACCCCATATATTAATTAGGCTTGTAGAAGATATGCATGAAAATTGAAAAAATCCACTATATTAAGCTCCTCAATTACAAGACATGGAATTAGTAGTTTTTTTAGTATTTGCAGGTTAATAAAGTAAATTAAACTGAATTCAAGAATGCAAGGGAATAAACCCTTAACATGGTTTCATCTCTGAAATCTCCATAACTTAAATATGAGAGACACCACTTAGGAAAGGAAACCCCAAAGGGTGAACCCTCCACTGAAGAGGCACCAATGTTAGAAAGAAAGAGGAAAGCTCTCTCCCTCCTGCCTTTCAGTTTTGACTTGTTGCCATTAATTCCATACTTTTCATTATAGTGCCGGATCGTCATGGACGTGGACGATCGATGGGACAGGATAAATTTTGTCCCGTCCATCATTCGGATTCAGTCCAGGGACGGAGGAGGGGATGAAGTTTTCGTCCGATAGTACGAAAACCGTCCCGTCCAGTCCTCCTAGGATGAATTTTTATCCTGCCTGGGGAAAAATGTCCCATTCCTCGTCCTGGATGAAAAAAAACCCATTTAATTTTTTAATTTAATTAAATATATGTTAGCATTTTTTTCATT
Organism: Wolffia australiana; assembly: GCF_029677425.1. Taxonomy (NCBI): domain Eukaryota; kingdom Viridiplantae; phylum Streptophyta; class Magnoliopsida; order Alismatales; family Araceae; genus Wolffia; species Wolffia australiana. The sequence goes on along the minus strand of NC_135839.1, from coordinate 9,262,504 downwards.
GGATTTTTTGTATTTTTTGTCCACTTAGTCGTTAAGGGCGCAATTGGACATTAATACGAAATACTAATACCAATAGAATGTTGTTGAGTAGCCACCCTGCCCCTCCCCCTCCTCCAACCCCTCCGGTGCTTCCCCAACGTCCTCCGTGCCCGTCTTCACCACTGGAGATCGCTTCTCCAATGGATGCCTCGAGGACGGTCGAGGTATGTATCATTCTCTCTCAATAGATCTCTCAAGCTGTCAATATCTCATTCTCTCACTCTATTTCTCTCTGAATCTTAGAATGGCTGCTTTTTGATTCTATAATCTTTCTTAATATCTCTGAATCTTACAACATTTGTTTTAATTTCTCAATCTCTCAATTCTCGTCATCCCATTTTGAATGTTCAGTCACCGGGGTCACTCGCTCATTTTATTTATAATTATCAAAATGGGATAACAAGGTGAGAGCATTGCATACATTACTGCATTTTTTGTCCACTATTCATCCGTCCACTGTCGGAGACCTCCGGATGGACGATTTTTTGTCCCACAAGATGAAAACAGCCCCTTCTGATCACCCCCGGGATGAATTTTTGTCCCCTCCTTTGTCCATACCCTTGGACGACAGTTTTTTTGTCCTGGGACAAATAAAATGTCTCGTCCGCGTCCCTGCACTATACTTGTCATGGAATGGAGCTGGGAAATTTTATTAAAAGAGAGGGGAATTTTAACAAAAAATTGAAGTGAAATCTATCAAAGGAGGTCTCTCGACAGGCACTTTTTTTACAGTCGTCAGTCAGAAAACTTTATAGAATTTCATATTAGGAGTTCTACGCCCATGTGGATGTATTTGTACTTTAAGGTCTAGTTTAGAGATCCCTCTAACTCTTGAAAGATATGATCTCAGTATTAGGGGAAATTCCAAGCACGTTCGAATATCTGAGGAATATCCAGGAAAGTCAAAAGTTCACCTTATGAAATGATTTTCAATGTGGATCAGTAGTTCAAAATAATAGTCGGAATAAGGATTATGTATCACTCGCTCTGCATTTGACTCTTCATCCATCCCAATACTGAGATGGTATGCATATGTATTCTCTTCACAGGTGATCTCCTGCATTCTCTTAGCTAACTCATTGTGTTCCTCACCTAAAATACCTCTTAGCCATCTAGAAGCTGACCAAGAGTGAGTATAACCATGTATCATACCATCTAAATATGTTTTTGACATAAAGAGCCAACATTCTGTATAATTGCTATTGGTTTCAATTATTGAACTGATTTTTCAGCGTGGGGTTGGAATAACGGGATGTATGTGTGCTACAAGTATAAAATAAAAGACATGGAGTGCCACAATCAACCTTATACACCTAAAGGACCCCCAAAAGACAGTTCATGAAGTTACACTGCAAATAACAAATAAAGCTTGAAGCAGAAATTATAAAACTACCTTTGAAAGTGCTAAACATAACATTTAGAACATGGCTACAACTGAATTATATTATGATCTAGTTTATTCCTAGATAATTCGTATGCTCAAGAAAGATGACATTAAAATAAAACTAGTGAAATAAGTAAATTATTAGGTTATTTCTGTTACATTTATACTTTTTTATGTATTAAAATAATTATACGTGCATGTTATCTACCGAGAAATGATTAAATCTATTATTAGAGCGATATTTTTATTCTGATTTTGTCTATTTAACGGTATTATTAAGGATTTTTCTGACATCATAATATAAAAGAAATTAATTTCTTCATTCGGAATATTTTTTTATGAGTTGTTTGACCTTATCTTTATGGATATTTGAATTTTCTAAGTCAAACTATTTATTCATTATATTTTATAACTGAGTATTATTTTTATAATTAATTAGTAAATCCCATTATACCCCAATCTATGACTGACATGTTCCATTTATTTTATTCACTAGGGTGACATGGACCAATAGAAAAAAGATGAAATTTAAATCACAGTAAATGTGATGTTTTAATCGTAAAATATAACGATAAGTTCCCGACCCTTAAAACAGGCCAAACTCTGGTACTCACGGTGACATCATGTGGGACCTTCATGCGGAGGCAACACCAAAAATAGGCTTTAGTCGTCGACAACTTTTGGGGCTAGCGTTTGCACGTCCCGATACCAGTACCGGATGCCAGTATTGGGACGGATGCCGTATCGGATACCGGAAAGTCAATATTCCGGTATCCGTTTATTCTGATATCCAGATATCAGATATCGGTATCGGATATCAGTTGCTACAGTGCCAATATCCGATACCGATATCCGTCTCGATGTCAGCATCCATCTCCCTCTCAGGGGGGAGGATGAAGACATCGGATATCAATTGTGGATATCGGTTTTCGATATCCACATCGAAAGTATAGTTTAAAATATTCTTAATTGATAATTATTCAGCGAAAGGTCGATTTATCGTGGGCCAGAGAATTAGGAGAGAACTTTTTAAGAGTTAAGTCATCACATTTAATATATACAGCCACACATTTTTATTTTTTTCCATATGGGATAACCGGATTCGGGTTTGGTGTTAAACTCCGAATCCCTTTATCCCATATGGAAGAATATAGAAATGTTTGCTTATATTTATTGGACGCTGTGATAACTTATTAAATACTGACTAAATATGAGGGCCAATAAATCTAGCAAATATGTATTATAATATAATTTTACCATTTAATATAATGTCGGATTTATTTAATATATACAAAGAAAGATTTCTAAATTCTTCCATGTGGGATAATGGGATTCTGAGTTTACATGGAAGAAAATAAATTTTTTTAACTCTATATATTAACTGAGGTTCAAATAGAATAAAACAATTCGATACCGATTTCGATATCCGGATACCGGTTGTGATATCTGGCATCCGGTATCCGTCTCCGACAAAACTGATATCCGGTATCCGATACCCTATTCGTCTTCACCTCGATATCAGTGATAACACCCTAATTTTTGTCTTTATTTCATGTTATTAGCACAATTTTATGCATTTAAAGAGCTTAAAATGGGGTTGTTATCATATATTTACATGAAAATAGTGTTTTCAAGTGATTTCTGATTTTTCCCAAATTTTTTGTTAATTCTATGAATTTTAAAGGATTTAATGAAGCTCGAAATAAATATTTTTGAATGAAAATGGCAAATTTAATATTTAATTTTGACATTTATCAGCATGGGGATGAATCAGTGAATTTTCTAGAATTTTGCTAGAATTTTTTACGAATTTTTAGGAATTTTCTGAGATTTATTTGAAGAGGAAATGTATTTATTCCAAGGAAAAATGGTATATTTATAAGAGAAAAAAAGTATTTTTATCATTTTTGAACATTGAAGGGCCGTTTTGCAAAGTTTCGTTGCAAAAAGACCCTAAAAACAGCTTTCGGTTGCCATTGCAGGCGTAAAGATGTAATTTAAAAGCTTACAGGGTTTTATTGCAAATAATTTATTTACTGTTTTAATGTTTTGGGAAAAACGTGGAAGAGAGAGAGTGCGCAAAGGGTATATGCGCAATTATTTCTGGGCGGCGTCCACTTGCAATTTCGTGTTTTGTAAAGGGCTTCGCCGAACAAAACGCCTAAGGGCTTCTCGCGCGTCGACGTGACGAAAGCATGGCCGTCGGATAAAAATCCAACGGTATTTGCGCATACGTCAGCTGTAGGAGGTAAGTTCACCGCCCACGCAGCACGTACAATGCGCACGCACGGGCGGTGACATGGCGCCCGTAGATTCGTCTGCGCTGGTAGAGACGCAATGCCACGTGCGTGCTCTATTTATCCAACTATTTTTTTTACCTTTCTCTTTCTATTTTTTCTTTTTCGCCAGGGGGTACGTGGCGCAACGAGGAAGCATCCGCCTAAGGAAGTTGAAACGGCGCCGCCAATCAGGCGACACCCTGCGGTTAGGAGAAATAAATAAATGAATAAATGAATTAATCCAATGGCTAACATTGGTCTAAATTCATTTATTCATAACTTTTGATCCAGAACTCTGATTGAGATGATTTTTTTATGGATTTGCTCGTATTGATCCCCTCTTTCTATCTGTACGGATCATTGAGAGCACCCTGTATCGATAGATATAAATTAATTACTAATTAGGGGTAAAATGGTAATTTATTCCATTTTACCTAGGTATAAAAGCCAAATTTCGAGAAGAGGGGGTCATTCTTGATGGTTCTCTATCACAGCTGCAAGACAGAGAGGAGTCCCAGCCTGAATCAACCTGTGTGGTACATTTCCCTTTCATTGTATTTGGATTTTTGTACATTTTGAATGAAATTAGTTCAATTTCTTGTTTCTTCTTCTTGATTCTGATCTGAACTTCTAAATCGCTTGGCTTGAACGGCATGTACAAGCTCTGATTAGGATTGAGAGGAGAATTTGAGGGATTTAATTAGGCATTCAACTGCATTCCTAAAGAAAAACTCTAAAAAAATTAGATTAAATTTTCAGGAGATTAAATTACCCACTTTTCATTTCTGAATTATCAAACTTGCAAAACCAACAAAACTCAAATTTAAACTTCCCTCTCAACCTCTCTAATTGACCTCTTTGATCCTTTTATTTGGATCAAAGAAGCCAATTTAGAGCTCCCAATCTCTTCTATTCATCTCATCTCTTCTACCCCCCTTTCTAAACTTCTCTTCTAATTAGGGTGATTTGATCCTCATTGAAGATCAAATTCACTTTAACTAAGGTTAAACTACCAAGAAGATCATCTAATCAAATTTCTTACTAGCTTCCCTTGGACGACACTCGTACTTATCACTATACATCTTAAGTAGAGTTTTCTAAATTTTATTGCATAAGCCAAAATTCATAACAACAAGGACTAAAAACTGCATAATTTATATCCTTATTTTATGCTTATCAATCAGATATCGATATCCGCCTTACCCCATATATACAGATATCGATCACTATCCGATATCCAGCCCCGTTCCATTTCATGTAGAAAATAACATGCTACATATGTTCTACGAAGAACAATCAGTTGCGACACTAAGGAAACGTTGAGCGTTGATCGTTCAGGCTCGTTTATTGTCTCACAGGCGCTGACCATAGTACAGTACTGTCCGCGCTTATTGGAATAGATGACTAAGGAAGACCAAGGCTTGAGAAAGAGATTCTCAAGAGGACTTGATGTAGGCAACGTGAGTGGTGTTGGAGACCTGGTTGAGGGTGCCTAGCGTGGGCGCGAGCCAGCACGTGGATTCCTTCTCCCAGAAGAAGAAGCCCAGGCACTTGCAGTCGGCGCTGCACCTGCTCTTGCAGTCCTCAAACTTGCGCGTCTGCCCGCGAACGAACTTGGTGAGGAAGTGCTCCGCGCCGACGACCTTCACATAATCACTCCCGCCCTTACAGCTCGTGATCTTAGGCGGGGCGCAAGACTCGCTCCAGCCCAGGAGACCCTTCGCCGTGGGGCAAGCCACGCACATATCGTTCTTGCACAGACCCAGCGAGCCGCACTTGCTGGGCAGATCGCAACCTTCGAGAATCCCACCATCATCGGAGAAGAAGCTGAAGGTCTTCTCCCAGGCCTGTATATCCACGGGCTCGTAATAGGTAAAAGCCTCGACGTTGCCGTTGCTCTGGATCCTAAGAATGGAGATACTGGCGTTGTAGTTGACCTGGGCCAGGTTATCAGCGCCGTTGTTGCTCACCAGCTTCAGCTCCCACCTGAAGTTCTCCTCCGACTCTGACTCTGGAAGGAAGGTGAGGTTGGTGGGCTGCTGATAGGCGAGACGCCCGAACGGGGCGCCGAGATAGTTGAAGTATGGGAGCGGCTTGGGGGAGGCCGCCATGTACAAAGCTATTCCCTTTGGCTCCAACACGAAGCTGTACATCCCCTCGGAGTTTTCCTTATCGGATTTCCGGCTCACGAGCTTGCTCGGTCCGGTGAGACGAAGAGATTGGCCAGGGAGGAGAGTGTCGGTGGGATAATCGAAACTCTGCCACACGAATTTACCGTTTTTGTCGTAGAGAACGATGTTTCCTGCGATGGGAATGATCCTGATGCCGACGACGCCCTTGTTGGCGGTGCCGGTGGACCAGACGACGCGTCCGTCGGCCTCGGCGAGGACGAGGTTGCCGTCCACGCCGAAGGAGAGGGTCGCGTTCTCGCCGACGGGCTTGCCGCGGTTCGCGTCCCAGACCCAGCGAAAGAGCGATTCGGACCGGCGCAGGCCCATTCGCAGGCCAAGATAGAACTCCCCGGGGGTGGTGTTGTACCACATGAGCTGGTACGGCGAGCCGAAGAGCGGGGTGGCGCGGTAGCTGGCGTCGTACTCGGTGATGAACGGGCCGAACTCGCCCTCGTTCACGTACTTGAACGTGTCCTTTGCGGGTACCTTCGCCATGGCGCCGCCGGCAGCTAAGACGGAGAAGAAGAGGAAGACGGAAAGGAGCGCCATGGCCGACAGAGAAGACGAGATAGGTTGAAGGGGGATAAGCTCTTAGTATTTGTAGGAGAAAATGTCAATGCCCCGGCCACGATCAAGTTACTGCCTGTCATAAGTGCTCTACGCTTCTTAGAGTCCTCGGCCAAAACTACTGTGGTCCCATTCCCCTACCCAGTGCGTAGTCACGTCGTTTGTGTCTCGAGGACCGATGTAGACAGAGCTACAGAGGCACAGCGAGAGAGATACAAACGACGAAGGAGATATAAGGGAGAGAGAGAGACAAAAAGAGAATAGAAAAATAAGAGAGAGTAAAAAAGAGTAATTAAGAGAAAGAGGGGAGTACAACACAAAATTAAAGGTTGCCTTTGTTTTCTGAAGGGATTTCACCGAGACTTCTATTCGCATCGCTGGCCTTTTTATTAAATTGTTGAGTTCGGAGACCATGAATTCAACAGGGATTGGTATAGAAAACAACCAGTCAAATGTAGACAGCTGTTTGGATGGTACGGGCGGAGCGGGTAGAAAAATAAAGGGCAAATTATCCTATATATCCCAGATTTTTAAAACTGTCCGCCATCTATCCCAGCTTTTTAAAAAGTTCCGCTATCTATCCCCTTACCGCGATCTATCCCACAGTTTTTTAAATAATCCGCGATCTATCCCTATTTTCTAAAAAAACTGTGATCTATCCTGCAGTTTTCCCGACGATGACGTGGCGTCTGACGCGGCATCCAAGTGGGCTGACCGTAATAGACGTGGCATCCAAGTCGGACGCCATGTCATCGTCGGGAAAAAACCGCACTCTCTCTCTCCCTCCGCGATCTCTCTCTCTCTCTCTCTCTTGCGCGATCGGTCTCTCTCTCTCTTGCGCGATAAGTCTCTCTCTCTCTTCCTCTCTCTTCCATGATCTCTCTCTCTCTCCCCTTCTCTCTCTCTGCGAGCTCTCTCCCTCTCTCTCTCCGCCATCAGTCTCTCTCTCTCTTCCGTGATCTCTCTCTCTCTCCCCTTCTCTCTCTCTATTCGAGCTCTCTCCCTCTCTCTCTCCGCGATCAGTCTCTCTCTCTGCCGCGGCCTCTCTTCCCCTCTTTCTCTCTCTTCCGTGATCTCTCTCTCTCTCTCCCCTTCTCTCTCTCTGCGGTCTCTCTCCCTCCCTCTATCTCTCTGCGGTCTCTCACTCCCTCCCTCTCTCTCTCTCTTCCGCGATCTCGCTTCCCCTCTTTCTCTCTCTTCTGTGATCTCTCTCTCTCTCTCTCTCTCTCTCTTTCTCTCTCTCTCTCTGCGGTCTCTCTCCCTCCCTCTCTCTCTCCGTGATCAGTCTCTCTCTGTCTTCCGTGGTCTCTCTTCCCCTCTCTCTCTTTCCGCGAGACTTGGAAGAGAATGAGAGAAAATCGCGGAAGCAGAAGAAAATCGCCGAAGAAGAGGAAAATCGCAGAAGAGAAATACCGGTCTTGCAGAACCGCTTCTTGGGGATCTATCCTTTCGCCCTTGGATCGATCGCTCGTCAAAATCTCCGGAGAGATGAAAAGGTTTTTTTTTCCGGCGATTTTCGATGGAAGATGATGACTTATCAAAGGGTTTTTTCGACGCCGACGTGGCGTCCGACTTGGTTGCCATGTCTATTACGGTCAGCCCAGCTGCCCATTTCGCCGTCGGACGCCACGTCAGCATCGGGAAACACTGGGATCAATCGCAGAAACTGGGAAGATTGCGGAAGTTTAAAAACCTAGGGATAGATCGCGTGAAAAAAAAAGCTGGGATAGATCGCTGACAGTTTTAAAAATCTGGGATATGTGGGACAATTTGCCCAAAAATAAATGCCTAAACAATATTTGAGTGTGATATTTGTCAGAATACAGGCTTAAATATTCGTGATAATTATGCAAAATCTTTTTTATATTCCGACATTTATAATCCATACAAGACAAATTCGAAGTTACTTTTGTATTATTATGTGATTATGTTCTTTGGGACGCTGATATGTTGATCAATGATCAGTTAGGTTTTCATAAATCTGCAGAAGATGATATAAGTGAAGATGACGTTGAGGTGCCAGGTGAGCCTTGCAGTTCTGGATCCAAACTTGAGTGTTTTATGTGATCTGTAGAAGGAGACATCGCTGCCTTTTGGCCACATACGTCTCGTAACTTGGAAATTCCCTGGCTGTTATAGACGACCTCACAAGTAGGGATCGGCAAACGTCATCCGTCATGTCACACATCACCGTGACGGACACGTGATGGATGACGTGAAGGTGACGGTGACGGAATGCATGGGGCGTGAGGGTGACGCGTGACAGGCTGTACGTTACGGTGATGAGATACCCCGGACACGTGACGTAACGACAGGTCTGTCACGGAAGACGGCCGTGACGGATTAACATAGAAAAATAAATATTATAAACAATAACATAGTAAAATAAATAATATTATGCTTCGACTATGTTTATTAACATAATAAAAATAAATATTATTATTTCCGTAACCGATGACGGGGACGGCGTCACGGTAACGGTGACGTGACGGAACGAGGAACCTGTGACGCATGATGGGAATGTGGCGAAAATTTTAAACTTCCTCGGATGCGTGACGAGGCGGTGCCGTGACGCATATTTCATCAAGTTTTCGTTTGTCACGGTTGTCATCCGTCCCATCACGTCACAGGCGTCACGTCCCGGACGTGCCGTGCCCTACTCACAAGCTACTCCCTTATCCCTTCATAAAAGTTTCTCATCTCCTGATAGAACTTCCTTATCCGAACATGTTCTAGACGATAATCATTCTGAAATCCTTACGCGTGTGCATATATATGAGCTCTAAATACATATATTTAGTGATATGTAGTTAAAAACTAATGAGATTTTGTCTCCTCGACATGAAATCTCTATATCATTTTCGACTATCTGTTGGAGATAAAATAAGGTGCCATTGATTTTATCATCGATAACTTATTATATTTACCTCCCTCAAGCAAATATTATATCTTATTAATATAGCTAGACTCATTTGAGGCAGTTAAATACGGGATGTGTGTTTATTTTGAGATTCATCCAGTTTTTTATCATATTAAGAATTATCTTCTTGATGGAAGACACACATATTCTTCTTCTCCTTCATAAGCACATAACATTAAGTGTAAATAAAGGAAATGTAGGAGATGTCTTCCCTCTAATTATCATTAAAGAAATAGTGGAATGGTTGATGGCTAAAAACTTTTGTTAAAGTAGGTAAAAACGTAATGATATGATAAATAATATATATATATTACTACTCTCAGTTATAGGCCAATGAGCAAAATACCCCAGAAAGGCGTACATAAGATGATGATGGTGGATAATATAGGAGTGTGTCCACCTAAGCAATGAATCATAAAAATAATGATAAAAAGTCTTGGCAAGATCATTGAATAACTATACTTCCAAAACAACAAACCCCAAATTATGGTTTTCCTTTTGAAAAAAAATTTTATGGTGTGAATGAAAAAACAGAAGCTTTTATCATAAAAATTAAGAAATGTTGATCAAATAGAATGCATAAATATTGGTACATTTCTGCCGCTATACTGGAAAGAATAAAATAAATAAATTAAAAAGATGCAGAAAAAAGTATAATGATAAGTAGGAAAATATATAATGAGAAGTAGTAAATATATAACTCGAGAGGATGATATCACAAAGGGCGAGAAGAGGAAAAAATAGGAGTAAAGCATATCATAACAAGGAGAGAAGGACTCCTATAGGAGTAAGCAAGATTGGAAGAAATGGTGTGAAATAGAATAAGTTAAAAGGGTAAGGGAGATACATACATACATAAATACATAAATATAAGTTTCAAAGATAATTTTAGGTGATGGTGTGATTAATAATTTGAAGGGGTATAGAGTTGTCCCAGAATAAGATTCAGCTAGTGATTATCCAAGACACATAAGTAGGGATGTATTATGAAAGGTAGTGGAGGATGTGGGGCTTCACACAAATCACTTATCACTCCATTCAAAGATTATAGTACATCGGCCCTTTGATATTCATGTCTGTTCCATCACCCTACAAGAGAAACCTTCACCATTTGGGAATTGACCACACATTCTCCAAAATCATAGTTTGCACCATTTAGAGCAGCTTTTCATCCACTCTAGGAACCTAAACTATGACACGTGCTATATGATAAGAAGAAATATGATCAATCCACACATGTGCCAAGTTATTTTTGACTCCTCACAATGTACTTCATTAGATGAGAGATGTTCAATTCTAATTTTTTCCTCCCCAGACCATGAGCTCAAAGGTTCCCTTCTTTCAGTTTGTCATATCTTTTACTGTAGCAAAATTGGAAAACACACTATAACAGTCGAATGATTAAGATTTCCTGACATGATAAAAAATACGCATTTAAAAAGTCTAACTAATAGATATTTTATTCTGGTATTCATTTCTGCCATGATAAAAAAACATGCACTTAAAAAGTCTAACCAATACATATTCTATTCATCCAACAGATTGTAACAACTTTTCATCTGTGGTTCTAATTTATAGAATAATATTTATTAATTTACTTATGAGCAGAAAGAAATTAAGGAATAAATAAACAAAGGGCATGTATTGAAAAATAAAATTTCAGTTTATTTATTGTATAGTGTATATTTCAATTTTAGGAATTAAATATAATTAATTTGAACAATTAGATAGTAATAAAAATAGTTATAATAAAGTGAAGAAATATCAACATATTGAAGCTAACTTATTCAAAAATTTTAGAGTAAATTCTAAAATATTTATGGAGTCTATATATAACAGATAACTAATTCATTCTAATTAACATGACTCAGCTAGTGCTTTGGTAGCACTAGGGGACGGTTGAGAGTCATGAGTAAAAATAAAATGAAATTGATTTGTGCTGGAAATGGCATGGATACAAATGAGCAAATGGTCAAGTGAATGATAAAAGTGAATGATAGATACATGCTGGTGAGGGACAAGAAGGGAATTAGGTGTATAGCTTTATGACACTCTAATTTTTATTTTCTTTAATCAATTTTATTTTCATTTTTAAACACACTAATACATGTAGTTGTGCTTCAGGTACTATCCACAGGTACTGGTACTTTGAGATTGACCTAATGACTGAATGAAAAGGAAAGGGAATAAGATGGTAGTATAACTAGCGAAGGATGCTAATTATATACTAAAATTGGATAAGCTAAACAGAAATAATGAGGGCAATGGTATTAATAGTTTTTTAATAGTAAGTGGGCAGTGAAGAATCAAGATGATGTGGTTATAAATGGAGTTATGATAAAAGGGAAATTTATACTTCTAAAGGGGAGAAATGTTTTATGTACTTTTAAGATAGGGGCCAAAGATAATTTTTGATAGAATAATTGATTATAGCACTATAGATGGATAGGAATATATATGTTTAATGGAAATGGTTTATCTAGTTTTTAATAGAAAACATATAGAGATGGAGATATTATTTTTATATAGTATAATTACTGGGTAAGTGATAGATGTTATAAGAGAACTGGTTAGAGTATTTTAAATGAGATGAATATTTGGAGAGACCGTGGGAAAGAGTAATTTTATTTTTAAGAGGATATAGAGTGCCTAGATAGAGAGAGAATAATGAGTGATAAGAGGAAGTACGAATTGGGAATTAAGTCACAATTATCAGAATTGATAGAACACAAAGAAAGGTGGATTGGATAAGAGATTGTGTATGAATACAGAGGTATATGTTTTAATAGTTATCTATGGTGTCTTTATAATATGAAATATTAGCGAAAATAAGTAAAAATTTATGAGGTTTTTGATGAGGCCCATGTGTTGGATAAAATAACTCAAAGAAGACAATTAAATAAATTTGGAGCAAATTTTAATTTCATATTCAATTATAATAAAATTTAATGCACCCCTGGATGATTAAGATATAAAGATATATCAAAAGAATTTATAAATAAAAGTAAGATTTCCCTGATTCAGATAAGCTGAGAATGGGGCTGTCAATTACCACCCCCTTACTTCGACATGCATCCTTGCGTGACCTACTATGAGCTGGTACAAATCCAATCCATCTTGGAGCCCCGTAGGTGCCTCCCTAAGCATGTCATGACACCATGAAGGTGCCTCCTCAGGTTCCTCTGATCCAGCGAACTGAGGGGTGGCTCTCCCATCGTTAAATGTTCTTAATCAGAAGATAATGCAAACAATAGTGGTGAAAACATGTGCTAACAGTTGAGGAGGATGCCCTTTAGGTTTTTGATAGTGTGGGCCACATCATGGTGACTGTTTGAGGCTATAGAATTGGGCATGTGGGTTCCTCTATTGGAATCTGTCATCTGGTTGGAGGGAGACAACGACTAGGGATAGATAATGATGGCTCTACGACAGGCCGTTAGATGTCCCCTAATCTAAGGGGCCAATGGCTTTGATTAAATCATATATGTAGACCCTACTTTTATTTGTGTTCCTTATGTCCCGTCAGCACTTGTTCAAGTCAGCAAAGTGCATTCTGATTTGCCATTGTACTGGCCACACTGTCTTAGTCAACAGATTGTTAAAAATACAACCTGTAAAAGAAATAAAATAAAAGTTAGATTAGATATTTAAATTTATCTGTCACTTAAAACTGTCTAGTTATGATAGGGGCTTCAGATGAGGTAGACTAGAAACCCTACAATTGATTTATATTTTTGTCTCCTAAGGTTACTATCCATTGGGCCTCAATCAATCTAATGGTTTTCCTCATCCCTACCTACTTGCAGCAAATAGAAGAAAACCTATTAGTCCCATAGTGAGAAAAAATGAACATTCCTAACCGCTAAATAAAATGTGAAGCATAAGAGATATTAAATTCAAATAAAACCATTCCCATATGCATCGAATTGGCAGTTTATCACTAGGCCCCATTTAGGTGGGCTTATTGGCTGGCCCTTATTGTCCAACTTCATTAGCTTAATGAATCACTTTTATGCCACCACCTTGGCACACTTCACATGTCTTGAGAGCCAACACTCTTGGCCTTTTCTGCCTTGAGAGTTGTGACACACACTAGCTGGGCGCTTGCTGGTATGCTAATAGCTACACATCCATCCTTTTTTAATCTTTCTTCTTGGGGATCTAAATTTAACTCAGACCCCAAAACATAGTTAAATCCAAACAAAGTTAAGGCTACAATCTCCTTCACCTTTTTAAATCAATATCTCAAAATAATTATGATTTAATGATATCATCTGTATGAAACATTGGACTTATAAAACATCTAAAATTCTCAATAAAAATGCATAATTCAAACAATGGATCCATGAATTTATGAAATGTAACTTGGAATTAAACTCAAAATAATATGACCGTAAATTTCCTGATCGATGCGGGAGTGGTCTAGCAGGACTGCAATGGAGAAGTGGAGCCGTTACCCGACGGCGACTACCATGCAGATTAAGAGATCCTGAGCGAGTATGAGTCACCCAACCCACGGGTTGGGTATATCCAGATAGTGGATGCCAGCACGACCTTGGCATCCGCTCCACACCCTCGCGTTCAGCGAGTTGCTAGCATCACCACTGACTGCCCAAGCACTAGTGGGACGCCAGTCCCACTTGGTGTTACGTTGCAGGTTAACCATGTGCCTGTCCCTTAGAGGACAGCCCCAATCACCAACACGGCTCTACGGACATCGGTCTTCTACACATTTGTCAAAATCAACGACAAACCTTGTAAGTTGACGGTGGATAGTGGAAGTTGTGTCAACGCCATATCCGATGTATTGGTCGCCCAACTAGGGTTGGTGGCCATGCCTCATCCTACCCCTTATGATGTGTCGTGGATTGATGCTTCGCCGTTGCCGGCGAAGCGACAATGCAACGTTCCGTTAAAGGTGGGTACATACGATGAGACCGTCCTTTGTGATGTCCTTCCTATGAAAGTAGGAAGTATCATCTTGGGTTGTCCCTGGATCTATGACCATGACATCACTATAGCTAGCAAAGTGAACATGTGTTCATTCATGCAACAGGGGTGACAGGTGATGACTCTAAAATATGTCATCAAATAATCAAGTTCTCAAGTTTAAATTCATTACAATTATCTTGTGAATTCATGCTAAGTTCATGCATATGTATTGTTTTATGAAATCACTAACCCCACTTGATTCTTTGAATCAAGTGGAATATATTTAACGTTTTATGGCTAGTGAACATTCAGAAACAGGTTAAGAAGATCAAGGAAGAGAGGAGGATCAACAGAAGTGGGCAAAAATTCGAAGTGGCAAAAATTCGAAGTGGCAAAAATTACGAAAATGCCCCTGGGCATGACTTAAGAGAAAACCTATAAATACTCTCTTGAGAGAGGAGTTTAGGTGTTCAGAATTTTCTCTAAGGAAACTAGGGCTTGGAGAAGAGGATTTCTGCACCCTCCAGGAGCTGATGAGCTTTTGGAGTTGGAGAGGAAGAACAGACTGAAGATAGCTTGGATTGAAGAACCACGCCTCGCCGCAAGGACGTGACACCCGACGTGGAAATCGCAGCTTCAGCACTGTAATCCCTCTCTTCTCAGACAATTTTGGTTGGGTTGGAAGAGTCACAAGATCTTCCAATGTTTCCCAACTGAGGATTGTTTCGTTTAGATTTGATTTCAGTTTAAACTTTGTTCCTTTGTTGTTCAAATCGTCTTCCCCAAATCTTCCAAAAGAACAGAACTCCTCCGCATCTCCACCACGCCGTGTGCAGCAAAGCCGCCGCGCTCCAGCCGTGCACTGGCCGACGACGCACGCGTGCGTGCAGCGTCTGGCCATCGCCAACAGCACCTGACCCGCGGCGCGCGCCTGGCCGCCGCGCAACCAGCGTGCACAGCGCCGCAGCGTGCAGCGCGTGAACCAGCAGCTGGCGCGCGCGCGTGCAGCGTGCCGCGCGCCAGCAGCGCAGTCGCGTGCGCCCGGCAGCGCTGCGCAGCACGCCAGCGCAGCCGCGCTGTGCGCGCACAGCGTGCGCAACGCAGCACGCAGCCGCGCGCACGCACGCAGCGCCGCGCGCAGGCGCGCGGCACGCAGCCGCCAGCGCAGCGCAGCCGCCGCGCACGCGCGCGCAGCCGCGCGCGCAGCCGCGCAGCGCGCGCACGCAGCCGCGCGCAGCGCGCGCCGCGCAGCACGCAGCGCGCGCAGCGCCAGACGCCGCAGCGCGGCAGCCGCGCGCAGCGCGACCCGCTGCGCCCGCGCGCAGCGGCGCGCGGCACGCAGCGCGGCCGCCGCTGCATAGCGCGCAGCGCAGGCAGCGCGCGGCACACCTGCGCGGCGCAGGTTGTCCTGCGCGCGAGGTGTTGATCCTTTGCCCCAAAGGGCAAAGGATCTGTCTGAAGAAATTCTCTGTAGGCGGCTTGATTAAGTTGCACTTTAACGTACTGAAAAGGAATTTCCTGCTGTTTTCTTTTGCTCCTGTGGATCGACCCTCACTCGCCTAACTTGTGAGGTTTATAAATTCGTTGAATAAGCTTAATCCTCACACATGTTACTGATAAATAACCAGTAAAAACACAGTAAAATTGAGCTTATCAACTGGCGCCGTTGTGAGCACGGTATTACAGTAGAAAATTCTATTTTCTCTGAATCTACAGATTATCTCTCTAAACCTACAGTCATTTTGGTAAATCTACAGTCATTTTTGTGAATCTACTGTCATTTCTCTAAATCTACAGATCATTTTGTTGATTTTTCTAGAGCTGCAGGACTTGACAATCCTCAGCTCATTGTTATTCTAACCGTTTCTGTAGATTTATGGTAGTAACACGCTCAAGAGCTGGTGAAAAGTCTGCAGAAAAAGACATTAGAGACGCCACTCCGGATTCTACTGATGACAGAACCAGAAATTCAGCATAGAAATATGGCTGAAGAGATGCACCAGCAGAATGAGAGGAGGAGGACTATGCTGGATAGGTCCACACCGTCGGGAAGCTTGCGTCAAACCGATGTAAATCTGAACATCGGTGGCGGTATTTCCTTCGATATGACAATGCATTAATTCATTCCTTACCTGAATTTAATGGACTGCCTGCTCAAAACCCATTAGAATTCCTTGATGATTTTCACATTAGGTGTTCATCTCAAAGCGTTCGAGGATATCTACAGAAATTTTAAAAATGAAATATTTTCCTCTAACCTTAAAAGATAAAGCATTTTCCTGGTACATGAATTTAGGAATCACTTTTAATTCATGGGAAGAGATGCAGGAAAATTTCTGCAGAAATTTTACCCTCTCTCCAAAACTAACTTTTATAGAAGGAAATTCACAACTTCCATCCTCATGATGGTGAGGCGTTTAGTGAATCATGGGAGGTTCAATGATCTGTTGAGGAAGTGCCCTCACCATGGAATTGAACAATGTCAACTAGCTCAGATATTTTATGAGTCTCTCTCTGATTTTATGAAAAACAAGGTAAACCTCGCCACGGGTGGAGCGTTTATACTGCATATGAGGATGAAGTCTTTGATATTTTGGAGAGAGTTGCAGAAACTGATTTGCAGGAGATTGGAGCCAATCAGAATGGGAGGAATGTGCAGCCCAAGAGAGCAGGAGTTCTGCAGGTCAACGCCAGGAGGGAGAGCTACAAGCGGGCCTAAGGAGACCAACCAGAAATTGGAGGAGCTCACCTCTACCTTGAAGAATGTCTTCCTAGGTAACTCTCCCATCATTAAAGCTAAGATCTGCTCTCTCTGTTTTAGCAGGGAACATGAAGATGGAGCTTGCCAAGCCATGGAAGAAGAGGTGAAGGCTTTCAACCAGCCGCAACAACCGTGGGCGGGTCAAAGCGGTCAAATTTCCAAAGCGGAGGCCTTCCACCAAGGAAACAAGCCGGCAGCTCAACCCCGTTCCAGCAGAGACAACAATTCCAGCACAGGCCTCCACAACAGTATCAGGTTTCATCGCAAACTCAACCTGATTTCTCCACATTAACTCCGTCATTTCAGATATGATCGAAAAGCAAAATCAAAAGTTGCGGGCGGAAATGGAGATGCGGATGCAAGTGATGATGGAGTTTCAAGCGAAGCAAATGCTGGATGCTCAAGAGCAGATGAGGAAGATGCTAGAAAGCCTCAGACCTGTCAATCTGAACACCAAGGTATACCGTTAGATTCTCCTTGCACATCTTATAAACTTCCCACGAAACCGTCCATCAATCCATGCAACTTGCATCATGTGCAGCATTCCATTCATGATGAGACGAATAGAGATGATCCTGAGGTTCTAGCCATCTCAAAATTGAGAAATGGGAAAGAACTTCAGGATCCCTATCGTACTTCTATAGAGAATTCTAAGAAGGGAACCGAACCACAAGAGGGAGAAGGAGAGGACCCCTCGTGGAGGAGCCTCTACCTTCTACGAGTGGGCAGCATGTTCCCTACCCTTCCGCTTTAAATAGAAAAAAACCGATATTTGATTATGAAAACCGACTGCTAGAGAATTTTAGAAAAGCCACCATGACTGTTACTGTCGAAGATATGCTTAGGTGTGCACCTTCCCTAAAGAAGTACCTTAAGGACTCTTGCACCATTAAGAAGCCTAGGGAAGTGGTTAAATTATCTGAAAATGCCTCTAGCATTCTTAATGCCATCCCTATCAAAATGAGAGACCCCGGAGCCCCTTTCATTACATGCGAAATAGGAGGAAACACCTTCTCTAAAGTTTTATTAGATACGGGAGCAAGCATAAGTATCATTCCGACCGCATTATATGAGGAGAGTGGGTTTGGAGAGTTGGAGGAAATTCATATGGACCTACTCTTAGCTGACGGCACTGTTAGGCAACCCGAGGAAGGTTAACCGATGTCATGATCACTGTAGAGAATTGTGAAATCCTGTAGACTTTAAAGTGACAGACTTAAAGATAGCGGTAGACATTAGTTTAGCTCCTATCATCTTAGGTAGCCCATTCTTGGTTACGGCAAAAACGATTATGGATTGGGAGAAGGGGACGGTTGAGTTTAAAATTGGAAAGGAGAGAGTTCAACTGGATATATCGAAAATGATGAAATGTCCTGTAGGAAGCAATGAGGAGTTAAAATTGTGTGCAGAAGATGAAGGAGAGGATGTGGTTAAAGAATACTTGTCACAAGTAGAGGGTAGAGAGCTAGAGGAGAGATCATAGACCCCCCTTCGGTAGAGGTAGGGCCAGAATTGAAACCTTTGCCCTCATCCCTCAAATATGCATATCTAGATGAGCAGAAAATCCTACCGGTAATCATATCTTCATCACTATCCTCTGAACAGGAAAAGGACTTGCTAGAGGTACTTAGGGAGCATAGAAATGCCATAGGTTGGACCTTTGATGATATTAGAGGAATTCCATCTTTGATCTGTGAACATAGGATATTTTTAGAAGAGGAAGCAAAACCTTGTAGAGAGCATCAAAGGAGACTCAACCCTTACATGAGAGAAGTTCTTGAGAAAGAAGTGATTAAGTGGTTGAATGCAGGAATAATTTATGCTATATCCGACAGTAGATGGGTGAGTCCTGTACACATGGTACCAAAGAAATCTGGAATTACCGTAGAAGTGAATGAAAAAGGGGAAGAGGTGCAGAAAAGATTGACCACAGGGTGGAGGGTGTGCATTGATTACAGGAAATTAAATAAGGCGACAAAGAAGGATCACTACCCACTACCCTTCATAGATCAAATACTAGAAAAACTGTCAGGGCAGCAATATTTTTGTTTTCTTGATGGTTATTCAGGATACAACCAAGTAAACATCCATCCTGATGATCAAGAGAAGACAACATTTACGAGTCCCGTAGGGACATATGCCTTCAGGCGTATGCCCTTCGGGTTATGCAATGCCCCGCCACATTTCAGCGATGTATGAATGCCCTATTTTCTGATTTAGTAGGCGAATGTTTAGAAATATTTATGGATGATTTTTCAGTATTTGGATCTACCTTTGAGAACTGCCTCCTAAGCCTCACCAAAGTATTGAAGAGGTGCATTGAGTCCAACCTTGTCCTAAGTTGGGAAAAATCTCATTTCATGGTGCAGGAGGGAGTAGTGCTGGGACACACGGTCAGCAACCGTGGATTGAAGTGGACAAGGCCAAAATCGAAATCATCCAGGGCCTTCCACCTCCAACCAACCTAAAAACCCTTAGGGTTTCCTCGGCCACGCCGGGTTTCTATAGGCGTTTTATCCTTGATTTTGCTAAAATTTCTAAACCTCTTACAAACCTTTTATCGTCTAAAAATAATGATTTTGAACTAACACTAGAGGCTAAAGATGCATTTTATAAATTGAAAGAAGCTTTGGTTAATGCCTATCCTGCAAGGGCCCGATTGGACCCTTCCTTTTGAACTAATGTGCGGCGCTTCTGATTTTGCAGTAGGTGCAGTGTTAGGCCAAAGAATTGATAAGAAACCCGTGGTGATCTACTACGCCAGCAGGACCTTAGTGGACGACAACTGAATTACACCACCACCGAAAAGGAGCTGCTGGCCATTATTTTCGCTTTAGAAAAGTTTAGGTCTTATTTACTAGGTAGTAAAATAACTGTTTATTCTGATCATGCAGCTATTAGATACTTGTTAACGAAGAAAGAGGCTAAACCGAGATTGATTAGATGGGTGCGTTCATTACAGGAATTTGATTTGGAAATTAAAGACAAGAAAGGGTGTGAAAATGTAGTAGCCGACCATCTCTCACGAATCATAGGCGCCCCACCTGAACAAATTAATGATGCATTTCCTGATGAATTTGTCCTAACTGCACAAGGAACATTCGTTCCTTGGTATGCACATATTGTCAATTTTTTAGTTTCAGGACAAATTCCTACAGGTTGGACTTCCCACGAGAGAAAAAAGCTACTCAAGGATGCGCGATTTTATTTTTGGGAAGATCCGGAGCTGTTTCACCAAGGACAAGATCAAATTCTCCGACGATGCGTCCCCGAGAGCGAGCAACGAAGCATCCTAGAATTCTGCCACGCAAAACCAGGAGGGGGTCACTACTCGGCCAAGCCACTCCGATCCACGCCCACCTAACACGTCACTGGACAACACGCATGCTGATCGCTGCCCTTCCTTCCATGGTTTGGTATTCCTTTCTCCTTTCTCTCATTTATGATTTGTCATGTAGGAACATGCCTTTTATTGAGGGGAGGAGTACATTTACATGCATTATCCATGAAATTTTTTTCGTTTTTGCATTCACAAACCATGGATATTTGATGATCTTAGGAGATGATTGTCCAATGATATGCATGATAATTCGATTCTTTTCAAAAGGGTAGAAATGCAAGAGTGGCCAGCTAGGGAATCCTAGGTGAAGTAAGCCTAGCTAGGTGCACTACGATCCATACCACGACAGTCGTATCTATTACCATTATACTTCTCTCACCTCACCATCCACCTCGGGTTGAGTTAGCACTTACATGCACGAAATTTTTTAGCTTTAGTGGAGAGTAGGGTTAGTGTTAGCTCATTGGCAGTATTATTATGACGTGAGTGAAGCTCCCTGACCCATGAAGGATACATAACTTCGTCGGGGGAATAAGCTGCCGGTCTACTAAGGGCGGCACATGGGTAGTGGATAAGCGCCACCAAACTATCAAGTGAAAGCTGCACTGCGCATAAACAAGCAAAAGCTTGCATCATAGTACTAAAGTTGATTGTCATCAAAAATGACCAACAAGCAGCAAATGCCAAATAAAATAAAGGTGGAAAAGCTGTCTCCCGTGTGTTTGAGCCGATGCTACTATAGCCATAGTATTGAGCTAGCATTAATGCCACTCTCTACGCCTCGTTCAGTAGTGCGCTTGGGGTGTTAACTCGATCTTATTCCATATACTATGTACTTACTATATGTACTCCATAGATCATGTGCACTTAGTTGAGGTTTAAGGCTGAGATAGATCCTAAATTTCTTCTACGCTGGTCAATTTTAATTGCTGAAAATACTCCTTGAGAAGAGCATGAATCAAAGTTATCGGAAGTCAAAACTCACCTTGAGATCATCTTTTATTCTCACCTGCATGTCATTACTAAGGGACTAGTAATGATCTAAGTTGGGGGGTGACAGGTGATGACTCTAAAATATGTCATCAAATAATCAAGTTCTCAAGTTTAAATTCATTACAATTATCTTGTGAATTCATGCTAAGTTCATGCATATGTATTGTTTTATGAAATCACTAACCCCACTTGATTCTTTGAATCAAGTGGAATATATTTAACGTTTTATGGCTAGTGAACATTCAGAAACAGGTTAAGAAGATCAAGGAAGAGAGGAGGATCAACAGAAGTGGGCAAAAATTCGAAGTGGCAAAAATTCGAAGTGGCAAAAATTACGAAAATGCCCCTGGGCATGACTTAAGAGAAAACCTATAAATACTCTCTTGAGAGAGGAGTTTAGGTGTTCAGAATTTTCTCTAAGGAAACTAGGGCTTGGAGAAGAGGATTTCTGCACCCTCCAGGAGCTGATGAGCTTTTGGAGTTGGAGAGGAAGAACAGACTGAAGATAGCTTGGATTGAAGAACCACGCCTCGCATGAGGGCGTGACACCCGACGTGGGAAATCGCAAGCTTCAGCCCTGTAATCCCTCTCTTCTCAGACAATTTTGGTTGGGTTGGAAGAGTCACAAGATCTTCCAATGTTTCCCAACTGAGGATTGTTTCGTTTAGATTTGATTTCAGTTTAAACTTTGTTCCTTTGTTGTTCAAATCGTCTTCCCCAAATCTTCCAAAGAACAGAACTCCTCGCATCTCCACCACGCCGTGTGCAGCAAAGCCGCCCGCTCAGCCGTGCACGCACGCAGCACGCAGCGTGCACCGCGTACTGACGCAGCACACAGCGCGCCGCAGCCGCGTGCAGCGCGCGCCGCGCGTCACAAGGCAGCGCGCGGCCGCGCACAACGTGCAGCCAGCGCGCGCGCACGTCGCGCCGGCAGCAGCGCAGCGCGCGTGCAGCGCCGCGCACAGCGCGCGCGCAGCCGCGCGCAGCCGCGCAGCCGCGCAGCACGCAGCCGCGCGCAGCACGCAGCGCCGCCGCGCAGCGCGCACGCGCGCGCAGCAGCGCGCGGCAGCGCGCAGCGGCCGCCAGACGCAGCACGCAGCGCAGCACGCGGCCGCGCAGCGCGCGGCACGCAGCCGCGGCAGCACGCAGCGCGCGGCACGGCGCAGCACGCGCGCCGCGCGCGCGGCACGCTGTTGCGTGCAGGCATTCCGTGCATAGGCGGCGCGCGCCGCTGCATAGTCAGCGCGGGAGGCGCCAAGCACGCAACACCTTGCGCGCAGGTTGTCCCTGCGCCAGGTGTTCCTTTGCCCCAAAGGGCAAAGGATCTGTCTCTGAGAAATTCTGTAGGCGGCTTGATTAAGTTGCACTTTAACGTACTGAAAAGGAATTTCCTGCTGTTTTCTTTTGCTCCCTGTGGATCGACCCTCACTCGCCCTAACTTGTGAGGTTTATAAATTCGTTGAATAAGCTTAATCCTCACACATGTTACTGATAAATAACCAGTAAAAAACACAGTAAAATTGAGCTTATCAACAGGTCACGAGGTACCCTTACACCATGAAACCGACATCGAAGAATGCCCCGATCAGAACGGTCGGGCTAACGATCATCTGCCATCCCGTGCCGCCACCCCCCCCCCCCTCGAGCTGGGATGCGGCGATGATGACATGCCATCATGCCCCACTGACCGCGCTTCCTGCCTCGGCACCCGCACAACCAGTCAGGACACCCGCGCCGCACACAACGCCACCTGTGCCACTCGCTCAACTACTAGAGCTGCCCGCGCGAGTCACCCGACCACTCGCGCCGCCCGCCAGGCCGCGCGCGCCATTCACCCAGAGCAAGAACGTCTCATTCCATCCGGCTTCATCCAAGAGATTCCCCGACCCAATGCGGATCTTGCGCTCTTCCCAGGGAAGGATGACGAGTAGTGAACACATTGCGACCGCCATGCCTTCCACGAGATAACAACCAGCCGTCGTTATTCCACCCCACGCATCGAGCACGCGCATGACTCCCCTGAGGTTTATGCCTCCAGGTTGAGCCCACCCGAGATCGCCAATGGCCATATCCCTTATCGTCATCAATATGCATTCGCCCAGCATGTTTTGCCATTGCATCAGCATCACCATGTTACATCCACACATATGCATGCAACATACAAGCAGATTTTTGACTCGCATCGCCGACTCCGAGAGTCCGATCTGGGGGACCAAGTGATGGTGAGAATCAGGCCAGAGAGTAATTCTCTCAGGTCGGCCATGCTGCTACATGTTCATAGCGCTGGCCCGTTCTCAACCCTCCAACGAGTCGAAGATCATGCCTACGTCATCAAAGTCCCTCCTTCATGGGAAACCAGCTCCATGTTTAATGTGGCAGACTTGGCTCTATACCGAGCCCCTTCTCTCCCCTCCGACCTGGTCTTTCTAAACCCCTTCAAGATTGGCAACCGCAGTTCTTTGATAGTGCCGCCAATTCCTCATAAGAACAAGAATATTGTGATGTGCTCACTCGGTCGAATTTACAAACTTGACTTTCTGAGTCAGTTTCAATCTGTTTCAATCAGTTTATAAGAACAAGAAAACTTCAAAACAGATTCCTTCTTCATAATCATTTTCTAAATCTTGGCATTTTCCCAATCGTTATATAAATTTATTATATCTTTTATCTATCACTGGTGAGTTAATAAATGGTTCAATAAATTAATAAATTAATATATTAATATGACTTCTTGACGACTGCATCAACAGGTTAATTATTACATTAGTTATTTCACACCCTTAAAAAAATTCAGATTTAATCAAACTATTTTCGCTAAATATTTAAATTCCCAACCAAGCAATTAAATCTTATGTTACTTATATGATGTCAACAATTTTGGTATCCTAACATATTAAACCATAAGACAGTAAATACTACATTCTTCCAACAGAATATAAATTTATTAAATTCTTCTAGTAGGATAATTATTTAATTATTTTCCAAATGTAACTAAAATTTTTAAAAATGTAAAAAGAAAAATTTCAATTTTACTGGACTTTGCGTTTATAAGTACATAATTTCTCAGCCAATAAACTAATTGGTACAAACAAATTCTTACATCCCCTGACAAGCCTCAACAAATTATTTGTCAACCTGCATATAAAAAATATATAAATGTCTCATTTTTCTGTGAATAAATAATTCATTATATTCTTTAAATTTTCAATCAATACCTTAAATTATAAACTATCTACATCCAAAATTTTAGGTCCATAATTTTATTATCATAATATTTTAAACCATACATCTCATTTTAAACAATTTGATCATTACCACAGAATTAATAATAAATTATAATTGTATTAAAATTTTCATCACGGACATCATCCGCGACGGATTAATCTTCACGTCACTTGTCCGGACCACCCCTTCACCGTCACCGTCACCGTCATGGGCAATCCTTTACCGTCACCGTCACCGTCACGGGCAATCCTTCACCGTCACCGTCACTGTCACGGACCCTCTGATACGTCACCGTCACCGTCACGTCATCCGTCACGTGACTGTCACGGTGACGCCATTAAATATAAGGGCCATTAAATATAGCGAATATGGAATAAAATATTATTTTACCATCTAATATATTGGCGGATTTATTTAATATATATAGAGAAAGATTTCTAATTTCTTCCATATGGGATAACGAGATTCTCAGTTTACTTTAAACTTCGAATCCTGTTATCCCATATGTAAGAAAGTAAAAATTTTACACTCTATATATTAACTGAGATTCAAATATAATAAAACCATTAGATGCTTCTGTACGTAAGTCATAGATTGGTATCAAAATTGTATTTTTTACTAATACCGGTCCCGATATTCAGATACCGGTTTCGATATCCGAATATCAAAAACCGATATCCGGCATCAGGTATCGTTGCGTCCCTCCACCTTTGGTATCCGATACTGATATCCGTCTAACCCCTTATAGACGGATATCAACCGATATCCGATATCCAGCACCGTCCCATTTTTTCCCGGATATCGGATATCGGTTGTCCGATACTGGATGACGGACGGATATCGGTTGGGTGAACCCTACTGTACAATCCCTACATTTTTTATCCATACAAGTCAAATTCGAATCCGCTTCCTTACATTTGTATTATTATATGATTGTGTTCTTTGGGACGCTGATCTGTGGACCAGTTAGGTTTTCATAAATATGCAGAAGATGATAAAAATGATCATGCCGTTGAGGTGTCAGGCGAGCCTTTCTGTTCTGGATCCAAACTTTGGGTGTTTTATGTGATCCGTAAAAGGAGACATCGCTGTCCTTTGGCCACCTACGTGCTTATCCCTTCATAAAAGTTCCTTGTTTCCTGATGGAACTTTCTTACCCGAACATGTACTAGACAGTAATCATTATAAAATCTCATGCGTGTGCATATATATGAGCTCTAGATACATAATATTTAATGTTAGGTAGTCAAAAACTGATGAGATTTTGTCTGCTCAACATGAAATTTCTACATCATTTTCGACAATCTGTTTGGAGATAAAATAAGGCGCCGTTGATTTTATCATCGATACTGTATATAACATCCCTCAAGTACAAATTATAACTTATTATTTTTACTTCATATTGTATTGATCAGGTAACTCTCCTATTTCATCATCATCAAATTTGAAGAACATTATCCTTATAAACGTTTGAATTTTTCATTGTCTGAGCATAATTTGTTAGTGAAGAAAATTACCGCTAGCAACAGAAAGTAGAAACAGCATATGATAAATAATTAAAGGTTCAACTAATCACTTCATCATATTTATATTAATATACTTCATAGATCTTCATGAAGTAAAAATTATTAATGATATATATTAAATAACATATAAAATATTTTTGCTTGAAGCATAGGAAGACCCTTCATACAAACTTGAAATCTCTATAGATTTTCAATAATGTTTTTGAACTTGAAATACTATCATTTTTTTCTTTCATCGTACTTTTGAAAATAGCCTCAGACAGAGTCAGCCTGATTTTTTATACTCACTTCATCTATTCCCATTAGAACCTATTTATCTCATCATTCTTTAATTTCTATCTCTCACGACAAATGATTTAGTTTTTTCTTATTTTTATTTGTTAGTAATATAGCTACACCCATTTGAGGCATGATTTAGATTCATCCAGTTACTTTACCCTATTAAGACTTATCTTCTTTAAGGAAGACATGCATATTCTTCTTCTCTTTCCTGAGCACATAACATCAAGAGCAAGTCAATGAAATGTAGGTGACAAGGCCTCCTCTAATTATCATTAAAGAAATAGTAGAAATTTTAATCGCTAATATTTTTTTGTTAGGTAGGTAAGAAGGAAATGAGATGATAAATAATACATATATTACAACTTTCAGTTATAGGCAAATGAGCAAAATACACCTGAAAGGTGTATATGAGATAATGATGGCAGATAATATAGGCGTGTGCCCACCTAAGCAAGGAGTCATAAAAATAACGATAAATATATCTCGATGAGACCATTAATAACTATACTTCTAGAACAAGAAATTATACTTCCCCAAATCAACGCTTTCTTTATTTTTAAAAATTTTAAGGTGTGAATGAGAAAACACAAGCTTTTATCAGAAAAATTAAGAAATGTTTATCAAATAGAATATCTAAATATTGGTACATTTCTCCCACTCTAATGCGAAAAAAATATAAATAAATTATGGTGATACAGATGAAAAAGTACAAGGACACGTAGGAAAATATGTAATGAGAAGCAGTGAATATATAACTCGAGAAGATGATATCACAAAGGGGGATATGAGGAAAAATTAGGTCTAGAGCATATTAAAACGAGGAGAGGACTTCTATAAAAATAAGCAACATGGGAATAAATAATGTGAAATAGAATATGGTAAAAGGGTAAGATAGATACATACATGCATAAATACATATATAAGTTTCAAAGATAATTTTAGGTGGTTGTGTGATTTAAAATTTGAAGATAGGTGTAGAGTGTTGAGTTCTAGAGGCCATGACATGGATGAATAATGATTCGACCCAGTAGAAGATAGGTGACGGAATCATAACGACATCATTAAAATCATGAAATGAAGTACTTTTTGCACAGGTTGCATCTGTGATTTTTTGGATCCTAGAGAGAGATGAGTCAAGCAGCTCAATTGTGCAGCCTCAAGACATATACACGCTATGCTCGGCACGTTGAATCTCCTCCTTGTTGATCAGCCCCATTTAATCCATCGTTATGCCACCCCGATCGCATTGGGGATGAGGAGGGGGTGGGGGGAGAAAGAAGAAGGGAAAAAACCCCTGAACAATTCTGGCCTAGATCAATTCTGTTAGGGCCTTTTGATAGATCCAAAATATGTGATGTAATTATACATATTTTAAGGGCATTTTGAGATCATTTCACATGTATTTCCTCCAATTTTATAACAAATTTACATTCCCTGCACTAAATAGAGCAAACGACAAAATAACGCATTTGAAGGTCATTTTTATGCATGTTTTAGAACTTCAAAGATTTCTTACTAAAAATATTTAGGACCTTTTTAATTTTCAAGGCTCTATTTAGTATGTCTGCTATTGCAGGGAAGAAGAGGAAGTTGGAGAAATTAAGAGAAGAAAAAAATAGAGAAAATTTCATGAAAAAGAAAGATATATATTTCATGAAAAAGAATGAATGATAAAAGTAAAAAAATCCCCTTCATGGGCCGGCTATGAAGCAGATCAAGCCCCATGCCTCAGGCCAACAGCAGGCCAACGAGCACTAGGCACTCAAGCTGGCCCAACCGCAAGCGAGGCCCGTACACAAGGAGCCCATGGCGCAAGACCAAAGCGCGACGAGCCCAAACCCAAGAGTTCGCATAAGAGAGGTATGGATTTCATTTAAAATTCAGTTAATATAAACCACAAATAATTATATGCTGCTTTTTTTTAGAAGTTCCCAATATGGGATTGTAATCCCATGTTTATTCTATTCGCATCGGGCCGGGCCACAAAATGAAAATACGATCGCAGCCCAACGGGCCGCGATGATATAGAAATAAGAAGAAAAAGGGAACCGGGCTTCGAGTCAACAATGTCCAAAAGACCATTTGTGTGTGACCCTCTAGGCCCATGTATCAGTCTAGTCAATGACTCCCGCGACCAATAATCTTTAGTGGCCTTCCAAATTAATTAACTATACCATAATATACATTAATTAACGTTGGATCAATTTAACCCAATCAATAGATTGAGTCTCCAACACGTGGGGTGCCAAGCTACACCTCTTGCTCTAGAAGATACAAAGGAGTGTGCATCGACTCACTCATGGAACCTGTTGGTCATCAGTTATCATGTACGTATCATCCCTCATCCACTTGACGATCCTTGGATAACTTAGGGTATGGTCAACTGTCAAACCCTAATAAGCCATCCGAGTTAGTACTGATACATTCGTAAATTATCGGAGAACTCTTCTCCGATATTTCACTTTCTTGACCAAGGACTTCATCACATCGTCTTCCTTGAGCTGTCAACTCTTATATCATGGTTGGACAATCCCATCTTGACCACTCAATCATCTTTGTGAAATTCTTGATGCTCCCGAACTAAGATCGTTTAGAATCCCATGATTAGATACTCGTTGGCCATAGTCCACAAGATTTGGTGTCTCAGGTCTATGGACCACTTACACAACCATGATGTGAATCAACCTGATTGACAGTTTGGTATAATACCATTCAGGGATTCATACAGATCAATTCAGTGAACTCTTTCCACTAAAGAATACCCACTATCTATCCTTACTTTCTCCACATTAATGGATACGGGACCGGCCATACTCATCATATGATTGAGGCTAGATAGTGTTATTCGATTGGGATACATAGACGTCCTTCTCACGTATCCTTCTAATAGGAATTTTTAGAACACATGCTTAAAGGTTAATCATCTCTGTATTACGATCTCAACACAATTCACTAAGTCCGATCATGTATTCATGGACTTCATTATAAGCATCACACGTGCACTATAATGAATATGTTTTATTAATAAACATGGAACAAAATGTGGAACGAGATGGGCTTGTTGGCCACATATATTTCAATCTTAGAGTTATCTCAGAATAAGATTCAGCTAGTGAGTATCCAAGACACATAAGTAGGGTTGTTTTATCAAATGTAGTGGAGATGCGGGGCTTCACACAAATCACTTATCTCTCCATTCAAGGATTATAGTACACTAGCCTTTCGATATTCATGTTTGTTACATCACCCTACAAGAGAAAACCGTCACCATTTGGGAATTGAACACACATTGTCCAAAATCATAATTTGTACCATTTAGAGCAGCTTTTCATCCACTCGAGGAACTTAAATTATGAGCACATGCTGTATGATAAGAGGTATATAGGATCTATCCACACATGTACCAAGTTATTCATGACTCCCCACAATATACTTCATTAGATGCATAATGTTTAATTCTAATTTTTTCCTCTCCAACCTTGAGCTCATCAGTTCCCTTATTTCAGTTTATTACGGTTTTTGTTGGCAAAAAATGGACAACACAGTATAATAGTTGAATGATTCAAATTTACTGTCACTTTAATTTCTGCCATGATAAAAAATACACAGTTAAAAATTCTAACTAATTCATATTCTATTCATAAAAAAATTTATAAAAACTTTTCATTTGTGGCTCTAATTTATAGAATAATATAATTTTTTTTATGAGCACAAAGAAATTAAGGAATAAATAAACGGAGAGCATGTATTGAAAAGATAAAATTTCAGTTTATTTATTTTATAGTGTATATTTCTAATTTAGGAATTAAATATAATTAAATTTAAAAAATAGCAAAAAATAAAAATAGTTATAACATAGTGAGGAAATATTAACCTATTGAAGTTAAACTCATTTAAAAAATTAGAGTTAATTCAGAAATATTTATGCAGTTCATTATTCAGATAAGTAATTCATTCTAAATAACATAACTCAGATAGTGCTTCATGAGTATAAATACAATGACATCTATTTGTGCTGAAAATGGCATGAATACAAATGAGCAAATGTCCAAGTGAAGAGAGAAATAAAGATAGGTGCCACTGGTTATGGTAGGGATGAATGATAGATATATGCTGGGAGTGACAACAAAGGCAAATTTAGGGTATAGTTTTGTGTCAGTGTAATTTTTACTTGATTTAATAATTTTTATTTTTATTTTTAAACTCACTAATACATGTAGTTATGATTGAAGTCATATCCAAAGGTACAGGTACTTTGAGATCCACCACACGATTGAATGAAAAGGAAAGGGAATAAGATGATAGCATAACTAGAGGGGATGCTAAATATGTAATAAAATAGGACAAGATAAGTAGAAATAATAAGGGTGATGGAATTAATAGTTTTTAAATATATAGGTAGTGAAGAATTAAGATGATGTGGTTATAAGTAGAGTTAAGATATAAGGGAAATAAAAGAACTTATCCTTCTAAAGGGGAGAAATATTTTATGTACTTTTAAGAGAGGGACAAAAGATATTTTTTGAGAGAATAATTGATTTTAGTATTATAGATGGATAGGCATATCTATTGATGTAACACGACGTGGCCAGGACCGTGTGGCTTGTAGTACACCATAGGGGGGAACAATAGTATGTGATGCCTAACGTGGATGGATGATGCAAGCATTGTGAAATCAATGAGAAGATACATCAGAAACCTGCTGACCTAGGGTGATAGACCAGATAGATGACATGAGAGATCTAGGGTAGCGGACAAGCTCCCAATGACCCGACGGAACATCTCAAAGACCGACGGTGTGGGGGACAATCACTGTCCATAGCCGTCCATGACCATCGTTGAGAGCGATATGAGGCCGACACCGAGAACAATTTCCCTATCTCTTGATTTAGTGGCTAAATCTACGACACTCAATTTCCCAGCAGAGGAGCGGGCGAGGACGACACAGAAGAAGGTAACAATACTCGAGGCGGGTCATGTCATCTTCGACCATGAAGCTGGTGGGCAAGCCGACGGGACTTGCTAGAGCGACGTGAGAGGGGGCGGCAGGCGACCACAAATTCTGGCACAAGCGGCAACGACCGTGTCAACAACAATGATAAATAATAAAAGGGATCACAGATCTGACAGCTCACAGAGCCTCATGTGCGATTACAAGAGCCCGTCTTTCGGAGTTCTTCGCGGGACTCAGGTATAACTACCTCAATCTCCATTCATCAAGGCCTTAATTTCTAAGTTACAAGGCTTGTTCATCCTCCCCGCTCTCAATCTCTTCCTTCCTCGCCGTTCCCTCCCCAGTTTGCCAGACGAGAAGGCAGCATGGTTGCAGATTACTACGGCGAAGAAGAGAATCACATCTTCGAGTGCGTCTCTTTGTAAAACCCATGCGAATTTTTTGACGATTTTAGGTTGGTGGTCCCTTTTTTAACCCAGTTCAGCGCCAACAAAACCAGGCGGCAGGTCGGGCAATTATGTAATTTGGATAAATAAATAAAAATAGTAATGAAAAATAAGGTAAACTAACTATATTCTCCTCTAATTAACTCCAGATTTTCTTGATATCGCTTTCTAATGGTCCCGTGGGCACACCTTCCCCTATATAGGGTAGGGGGGTGCCCTAATGGGCCAAATGATGCAAACGTCCTAACACTGACATTCTCCTAATTGCCCGAATGAAGATAAAACACGTGAAAAAGTGGGGAGCCAAAACACGGGGGGGGGGGGGGGGGGGCCCCATAAAATCCATTGATTAAAATGAATGCTAAGGACCTGTCATTAAACTTGATATTTGAAGCTCGGGTTCAACGTGGCTATTGATGAGCTCGGGCTTGGTCTTCTGGATGGTCCTCCATCATCTATGTTAATGGAAATGATTTATCTAGTTTTCAATAGATATAACTGAAAATGTACAGATATGGAGATATTATTTTTATATAATATAATAGTAGGTAAGTGATAGATGTTATGAGCGATCTGGTTAGAGTATTTTAAATGGAATGAATATTTGGAGAGACTGTGGGAAAGAATATTTTTATCTTTAAGAGGATACAAGAGTGTGTAGATGGAGAGGGCAGAATGGGTGATAAAGCGAAGTAAGAAATGGGAATTAAGACTTAATTATCAGAATTTATGGAATACAAAGAGTGGTGGATTAGATAAGAGTTTGTGAATGGATATAAACTTATATGTAATAGTTATTTATGGTATCTTTATTATATCAAATAGTAGGGAAAATAAATGAAAGTTGGTGAACTTTTTGATGGGGCACATGTGTTTGATAAAATGTCTCAAAGAAATTTGGAACAAAATTTATATTCAGATTAAATTAAAATCAAATTTAATACACCCCTGGATGATTAAAAGATAAAGATATATCAAACTAATATTTCCTTGATTCAGATAAGCTAAGGATGGGGGTGTCCTTCACCACAACCTGACTTTGACATGCATCCTTGCTTGACCTCCTATGAGCTGGTGCAAATCCAATCTATCTTAGAGCCCCTTAGGTGCCTCCCTGAGCTTCCCATGACAATGGAGGTGCCTTCTCAGGCTCCTCTTGGCTCATCAAGTGAACTGAGGGGTGGTTCTCTCATCATCAAATGTTCTTAGTCAGAAGATAACGAAAACAACAGTAGTGAAAATATATGCTGATTGTTGAGGAGTATGCTCTGTAGGTTTTTGATAGTGTGGGCCACATTATGGTGATCGTTTGAGGCCATAGGATTGGGTGTGGTGTTTCCCTCCATTGGAATCTGTCATCTGGTTGGAGGGAGACAACAACAAGGGATAGATATTGATGGCTATACCACAGGCCATTAGATATCCCCTAATTCGTGGGGCCAATGGCTCTAATTAAATCATATATGTTGACCCTAATTTTATTTGTGTTCCTCATGTCCCGTCAGCACCTGTTCGAGTCAGTAGAATGCCTTATGATTTGCCATAGGACTGGCCCCATTGTCTTAGTCAGCAGATGGTAAAAAAATAAAACCAACAGAATAAATAAAAGCAAAGCAAGCTAATATATTTAAATTGAGATGTCACTTAAAACTGTCTAGTTATGATGGGGGCTTCAGACAAGGTAGAGTGGAAGCCCTATGATTCATTTCTATCTTTGTCCCTTAAGGTTACCACCCATGAGGCAGCGATCAATCTCTTGGTTTTCCTCATCCCAGCCTACTTCCTATGACTAAAAGAAAGAAACCTATAGTCCCATAATGGAAAAAGTGAACATTTCTGACTGCTTGATAAAATTTGAAGCATATGAGATATTAAATTCAAATAATACCAGTCCCATATGCATCGACTTTGCAGTTAGGCTTCCTTTAGGGGGGTTTATTGGTTGTCCCTTATTATTCAGCTTCATGAGCTTAATGAATAATTTCAATGCCACCACCTTAGCGTGCTTCACATGGCTTGAGAGCCAACAGTTTTGGCCTTGGCTGGCTTGAGTGTTGCGACACATACTAGCTTGCGGTTTTCTTGAATGCTCTACACTTACTAGCTGGGCACTTGCTGGGTGCTAACAGATACACATCCACCCCTTTTTATTAATCTTTCTTCTTGGTTCTCTAAAATTAAACTCAAACCCTGAAACTTAATTAAATCCAAACATAGTTGGCGAAAAAATCAAATGCCAGACGCCAAACGCCCCAACGCCGAACGCAAAACGCCAAATGCACTCTAAAATTAAACTCAAATGCCATTAGAACTTTAGGAATTATGGATTGATGATCAGTTATGTCTCCTCTTCAATTCTCAATCCTGAACCTCGATTTCTAGGGTGGCATGGAAAACTCAGATTCCTCAAAGATAGTATTTAGATATTTATTTAAAGTAAGTTTTATGTACCATTGAATATGCTTAAAAGTGGGAAATTTGCACAAAAATAATATATTTCAATAGGTACACATGAAATTGAAGTTTCTGAAAGGATGCTAATGATTTTGATAGAAATAGCTGTTTTAACCATATTTGGAATTAGATCTTGCCACATGGATTTGAAATATGAAAAAAATAATCTTAGTGCATTCAGTTTTTTGCCTTCATAAAATCATGTTTTGCCATATGTACAGCGACATTTAAATTTATTAATTGCATTTGGAGACAAATCTCATGTTCTGCCATCCAGTATGTGTTTTTCCTTCCAATTTCAATGATGTACATTTAATTATGATAGTTCACCGATTGGATGCACACTTATAGAAGTAAAAAAGTGGTCATAATGGCACTTTGAATGGCCAAACTAATCATCAGCTGCAACCAATGATAAAGTGGCAATCATTTGATGCATCACATTCTTTGCCATGATCCAAATTACTATGATTATGACAGAGGGTGAAGTAGACAAAATTGAAAGAAAATGCATTAAAAAACCCTAAAATGTTTAAATAAATCTAAAAAATATATTATAATTTCTACAGTTTATATATATAAACAATAAAATGTAGAAGTAGAAGTAATATGATTTTACAAAATGTAAAAATGACATGGTATTGAAAATATATGTTGCATTTGGTTCTTTAAAGCTCCTTTATAGGGTTAAACATTGAACCATGGTATTCTTTGTACCATGTTGAGGTAATGTTATAGCATCTTCGTCAGTCATTTATTCAAGTTTTTTCTTGAAATGTAGCTTTGGTTCGTATAACTAATATTTAGTCAAATAAATAAATAGCTTGACCCAATGTTTATCATGAAACTGTGAAGTAAAATTTAATAAAGGTAATTTCAGAGTAAATATTATGTTAATCAACATGATACTGTAATAAAATAATATTCAGATAAAGAAAATAAATGTTTAGGAATCAAATAAATGTACTCCAATGTAAGAATGCTACTTAATATATCTGAAATATGGCCATAAAAATAATTTAAGGCTTTTAATTTGAGGCAACCAAATTTTTAAAATTCCTTATGAGCACATAATAAGTAAGGGCAAAATCCACATTCAAAAGTATTAAGACTTGAATATTTCGTTAATTATAGAATGGATTTTTATGTAATTGTTGGAATGAAATTTAATTTAGTACAGGAAAGTTATCAAAAATTTCCAAATTATTTTAAAGAGGTGGCAAAAAAATACCATAATAAAATTTGGTCCAATAATTTGACAAAGTGATGGGACTTTGTTGTAACACGACGATCAGAATCGACACTTCGTGTTATGTTTGGTGGACAAACTCTAAATGCTATGTTAAATGACGAGGAATAAGGGATATGATTTTGGAGAAAAGAAGAATGTGAAGTATGTCAATCATCGGTGACCTAAGACGTAACTCAGTTTGTCATGATCAAGCTCCAAATGATCCACGTAACCAGATCGAAAGGACCAACATGATAGGAGATGTTCTTTGTCCTATAATGTCCACACCGTCAACAAGAACGAGCTAATCCAATATCGTGAAGAAAATATCCTAATACGATAGCGGTGGCTTAAGTCCTATACTGAATATTGAAAGTCACTCGAGGCAATGAGCTGTTGAGAGACCAGCACTGAAAGACGCAAGCAATGCTGTTAAATTAAGGAAGAGGAAGTATTTACCTGTTGCTTGCTTCGGACCGATAGGCCCTGCCGTTCCACGTATTGGTGGGATGGTGATTGAGAGCTTAGAGTTATTGTAGAATTGAGAATGGAACCGTCACGGAAGAGACTGGATAGGTATCAGTTGGCCGTGAAAACAATGAATCATGCTAACCCCCCCTAGGGATCCACAATATTAATCACACGGGTCCATTCATCCTTCACGATGATTCACGCCAGCCTGTGCGATGGTTGATGATCCTCGAAGACTTGGAGCACTAGGGAGATACAGATCAAAACCAGGCACGGTCGAAAACTGCAGCCGTCTGAACTGGTAGCCGTGATCAAAGGGAAATTATCCTATTATCAGCTTCTCCCACGTCGTTCAGCTGTCTGGCCGTAACATGAAACGTCGTCGTCCGCAAAGGAAATTTGTGGAAGGCTCTGTTGATTCTTCAGGTGGTCGACTGTAAGGGATGCGATGAGGCTGGACTCCTCCAGGAGGTGTAGGAATGCCCGAAGCCCTAGATCGGAGTTTCCTTTCCTTTTCTTCAAGCAGAATCGATGTGATCCGGGGTCACGATTAGAGGGTTGAGAGACAATGGCGTTCGATGATATTTCACGACTAAAGCACTACCAAACTTTGGAGAGCGATGGGTGGGAATCTCCCTTGAGAAGAAACTTCACGATACTTCTTCTACTCGGTCTTCTTCTACTTCTTCTTCAATCCAAAACAAACACGATGAAGAAAATAACTGTCAAAATGAAAAGTCCAGATCTGAATTGTTCAAATACGTCTACCTCCCACATCCACTCCCCCTTTCTTTTATAAGACGAAAAGGGGCCGTTAGGGAGCTAATTGGGCCCCGTTTTGTGTGGGGGGGGGGGGAGCTTATTAGCCTCCCCCTCAAAAGGATCTTTTAAGGGAATAAGGTGTTCACATGGACTCTTCTCCCCTAAAAGGCACAATTGGGACGAATAAACGACAAACATGTACGGGGGAGGGCTGGTACTCACGCAGGAGGGGCTTCCCGAGAATCCAAAGATGACAAAATTGAAAGAACATAAAGATGCACAACTCGAAGCAAGACGACGACGCTGCTTCTCAAACCTGATAATGGAACTGTAGGTTCTTTATGTCGGCTTGGGCTCCGCGTAGGGGCTGGCGATGAATCTGGATGCGATCAGCTGGATGGTCCTCCATCAAACTTGCTTGTATGACATACCAGTTTTATTTGATTGGAAATACCTTACCTTGATGGAATGGAGTGGGATTTATAAAACATTACTGGTGACTGTGGAAAAGGTATTGACAGATTCGTAATGGAAAGTGTATTCATGAAAGATTACCATTATTGAAACTGATGCTAGATATAGGGGATGTAACAAAACTGTGGTGATGTGCAGAAATATTTGGGCGTGTGGCATTCTTCATAAGATAACCTTTGGAAAAGGACAAAGGAATCATACTAAAAAATAAAGTGCCCATTGCGCTAACTATGGAAAAATCACTATGCTCAACATTATTGGGACACAATTATAAGAGTGAACTTTAAAAATATTCTTGATTGAGGGAGGCAAGTAAAGATGTACCTACTGATGGAGGACCATCCAGTCGAGCACGTCCAGACTTGTCATCAGCCACATCACGGAGCGGGAGCCGACGTGAAGAACTTGGGTTTTCGTTACCAGGTTTGGGAAATTGGATTCACTGTCATTTTATTTTCGTGTTTGTGTCTTGTTTTGGTTTCATAGAGGCCCTTCCAGTGTACAGGCCCCCTCGGAGAGCCGTTTTGGTCTTATCTCATCTGTTTTGGTTTACGCCCTTTAGGGGGGAAGCCCATGCTTGGCTTCTCCCTCTATAGGATCCTTTACATGGGAAGCCCACTAAGCTTCTCACCCTAAAGAGGTCCATTACGGCGGTGCCCTAGCGGTGTTCTCGATGAGAATATTGTGTTGACTGAGGATCCTTTACAGGGGAAGCCCACTAAGCTTCTCACCCTAAAGAGGTCCATTACGGCGTTGCCCTAGCGGTGTTCTCGACGAGAATATTGTGTTGACTGAGGCCTCGCCAACCAATAAGGGTTTCTCGGTTCCCCCCAAAGGCCACCGTCCCTCCTCCCTTTGACATGTTGCACCGGCCTGTCCGAAGTCGAGTCTGCTTTGAACCGTTCGACGCGGTGCACATCGGTTGCGACCGATGCAACCACAAACTACCGCCCCACCTTCGTTCACTTCAGTGAACCCCGGTGGACAATGGCGCCAAACAGTGACCCCCTCTCCATCCCGACGGGGTCCCTCGGTTCCTCGGCGCTCCACCCTGTGATGGCGTTGATCCAGTCCATTGCTACTAACCTCAGAAGTTAGTTTTTTCTCTTTCACGTGTTAGTTATTTTTCTTGCAGGCTTAACCGTAACCTGGCAGTAGTACGAATGGCTACGGTGATTGGAGCTATCACGTGAGTCTGCAGGAACCTGTCTTTCTATGGAGTTTGTTATAGAACTCTTTCTTCGTTTTTCCCTGATGTTGCTCTATAAAAGGAGCAAGGTGTTAGATGTTTCGTGACACTGGTTTTTCTCATTTTATTCAAGTCAAGTATCGTTTGTTTCTTTCTGTGCAACATTTTTTCCTTGGTGTGAGTCCTGGGAAGGAGACATCGTCTAGGCATTCATGCTCCTCGGCAACTGCAAGCAGAAGAAGCCGGCTAGCTTGGAATTCGTCTGGAGATCAAGTTTAGCTCGTGGCGGAGCTATCACCCTGTTGTGAGTTTCGCCAGAATCCTTTGACCGCCATCCTGTAGCACACAGCCTGACCGCACCATCCAACCAGGCTGAATGTTCTGTTATACTTGACGTCGGCTCGTGGATATCTCCTGATACCTATCCTCAATGTTCACTAGTACGGGATATTGCCCCTCCTAGCGCGCTAGCACCCGCTCCTTCCTCTGCCGCCACCACCTCGGTGTTGACCCCAACCAAGCTGCATCCGACTCACGTTCTGCCTCACTTCAGCCTATACAGATCAGCTACGACCTTCCCTCTGTCATCTCTGCCCTCCGCGCTGTGTCAGTGACATCCTGCGCTGCCAGTGACACCCATTCTCGGGTGGACCCCTCTGATTATGGTCCAGACTTCCTGATCAGTCGGGGCGATCGCGAATTGCCTGCACCCCTAAGCCATGTCCATAGGTTACGTTCGTTTTCTCCTTTTTTTATTTTGCAGTATTATTATATTTTCTACTTACGTCCTCGTCTGTTCCTCTGCTTCGAGAGCGTCTATACGTTGTATGGGTGTAGACACCACATGGAAGTTAGGAAATTTCTTCATCGGCATTGAATCAGTTGTTCCCGTTGATGGTGAGAACGCTCACGGACGGTGAACGTCCCCCACTCCGTTGGCCTTCGAACCAAACACTTGGGTCATTGGGAACCTACCTGTGCCCTGACCCCTCGTGTCGTCATCTGTGCTTACGTGCGGATCAGCTAGGCTCTGCCGTTCTTCTTGTTAATTTTCAAACTAATGCATAATTATCATCGTAGCACCCCATATTCTCCTCCATCCCCTGTGGTATGACCAGAGCCGTCCAATCCTGGCACGTAGTATTAAATCACCTACCTTCAAAGTTTAAACCTAAAGCTCTTGAATTGTTAGACATTGGGACTAAAAGTTGGACAACTTGCGAACTATTTTTTTCTCCTTGATCCAGATAATGGATTCCTGTCATTGCAACTCATCCTATTGTTGGAAAAAATTCCAGTGGATAACACTAAGAAGGGGGTTGAATTGGTGCTTGAAACACATTCTCTTGCCATTTATAAATTTAGGTACTGTATTCCTGAATTAATTCACAAAGCTCTTCTCACTAAGAAAATATTATTTATCCTGGTCCATGGACCAACTTTCTTAGTTCTTTCATTACACAACAATGGGTCACTACGACATTGAATGATCTTTAGCCAAAACCAGAACATAATTTATGGTTTAGAACTGAGACACTCATGCCTAAAAACATTTATTTGAAGATCAATTAAAGGGTGACATTTTGATGTAATACGGTGTCGGCCGGTATCGATTGGCTCGTATTACATCACAGGAGACGGAGAAAAGGTGCGCAATTTCAATGAAATGTATGTTAATTAAGAAAACCACGGATGAGCGCTAGAAGTAGTCCACGAAAGAGAGGAAAGTCGACGTCAATCAATAGGAGATATTGATCCCGAATTAGACTCCCAATGACCCTTAGGACCAACTAGACGTCTAAGGAATGAGGGGCGTTTTACGGCCCAAGGATGTTCAGCGTCTAGAGTCAACGTCTAACCTTCTACCACAAGAAAAGACCTTTCACTCGACGAGGTGGCTATCCTATCAACAAGACAGTGAAAATCGGTAGCGGACGAGATAGCTGGAGACGAGACTGTAACAGGTAATAATACTGGGAATAGATGGAGGGGAGACGAATAGGTACCTGGTTTTGGCGATAGTCCACGGCGAAGACGTGTTCAAATCAATGTCGAGGAATGGACCGGCGGCGGGCAGTGGGTCTGGACGAGTAGACGAGGAGCCGACGGACGGCGAGAGCAGGGCGAGCAGAGCTGAGACCTCGCGCGGGCGCATGGGTGGACGTCAGGCCCGCGCGTAGCGGTGGCACGCGGGCACGGGCGAGCGCGGGGTGCGGGCGAAGCGCGCAGGCGGCGCGCGCGCGCAGCGCGGATGGGCGTGCGGGCACAGATGGGCGTGCAGGCGGGGTTGGCGCGCAGGCGCGGATGGCGCGCGCGCGCGCTGGCGGCGCGCACGGGCGAGGGGTCGCGCGCAGGCGCGCGTGGGCACGACGGGTGCGTGGCGCGCGAGCGAGGGCGGTGCGCGGGCAGCGCGCGGACGGGCGCGTGGGCGCGCGGGCGCGGATTGGCGAGCGGCGCACCGGCGAGGGTGGCACGCGCGCCAGCGCGCGCGGGTGGGTGACCATGCGGCGCGGCGCGGGCGGGTGGGTGACCACGCGACACGCAGGCGCTGGCGGCGCGGCGCGGCGCGTGGGTGTGGGTTGGCGAGTGGCGCACCGGCGGCGCGCGGCCATGCGCGGGTGCGCGGCTGGCGACGGGGTGGCGGACGCGGCGGGCGAGCGGGCTGGACAGCGTGCGGGCGGAGGTGCACGCGGCGGACGAGCGGTTGGAGGTGGAGACGGCCGCGGCGGAGCGTTGGCGGGGCGGAGCTGACGTTGGCAGAGGAAATCTTGAGCCCAAGAATGGGTTTCTTGAACTGTAACCGCCCAAGAAACCTTCAAGAAGATGGGTTTCTTGAACGTTCTTGGAGGCTCCCTTGGCGGGATTCTGGGTAACCCGCGGAAGGAGGGTGTCGGCGACGATTCTCGATCCTCTGGCACCTTCGGAGTGATCTCGACGAAGGACCCTTCAGCTCCAGGCGGCGTCGACTTCTTGAATCTTTACTCGTTCCGGAGTGATCTCGACGAAACGATTGGACACGTCGTCGCGGAGTGATCTCGACGTGACGGCGCGGGCTCTATCCATGGAGTGATCTCGACGTGGGCGAGGTTAGCCTAACCTCTCTACGCTCTACTCTCTACGATAGGTGGAGACACAAGTTGGATTTTCCTTCAACAAATGACTCAAACCTTCACTTGGGCATGCTATCCCCTTATATAGTGAGGATAGGTGCCAAGTGAACGTGGGGGGAGGAGGAACCGTCGCGAGACGTGGTTGGGCTTCTCCTTACAATTTGAAAATAAAACTGAAAATAAAGAAACAGGAAAAAGGACAAGGCCCAACACCGGCCCAGTCCATGAAATCCAAGAACGAAAACACAAAACAACAAGTAAAAGATAGGATGCGTACGTGGGGTACTTAAACCCCGGGTGGCGAGCATTGGCGCGAGCAGCTCGGCGAGGTTGACATCGTCCTGTCGTGGCGTCTCCTGGATGGTCCCCCATCACATTTCATCGATTTTCCTCGAGTATTTGAAAAATGCAAGTGATTTATGTGTTCAGCAATCAAAAATACATATTGTTAAGGCTTAAAAGGATTTTTAACATTTCTAGAGTGAAGACTATAATTAAAAATTAATTTCATAATAACAAAAAATAATAATAAGCATTTTATATACATAAATTCATTTTAAAATTAAAGTATTAATTTACTTATTTTCTCGTAATTCAATTTAAAATTATAACAATAAATACACAGGAAATAATTAATATATCATAAAATGTATTTCTTGATTTATTTATAAATTGATAAAAAATCGTTTTAACATTAATTAAATTATAATTTTGTGGATTTGGTTTTCAAAGAAGAATTCTAGATTTGCTCATTAATATATTTTTTAAGGAACTGTGTGACTCTGAATTTATACATTAAATTAAATATTTATATAAAATATTATTTAATTTAATTAATATTGAAAGGATTTATTTTGCGCTTCAAGGGTTTCAAAAATATTATTCTTACTTTTTGAAAATCCACGTCATGGATTAAGGGTGAGATTGAAAATTAACGAGTAAAAATCAGATGGCTTAGATTGGTCCAAGATTAAGTCAGGAAATCAAGTCATCTAGAAATAGCGTCGAGCTGAAATTTGAAAGATTTCCTCCTATATCTGACGACCATCTCTAATATATGAAGACCCTTTATCATTTTAAAAGAACACTTGATTCATTTTCTTGTTTGCAATCAGGGGACTGCTTTTGTAATTGAAAATCTTGTTGAGACCATTTTCATGTTCTAAGATTGAAGAATGGCGAGAGAGACAATCTGATTAAGACACATTAAGTGAAAGCACCACCCCAGGAAATGACAAGTTCACCATTTTTCTCTATCAGGCATATTTGGCGTGTAGAGATGACCTCTTGAAATCCTGAGTGTCGTAGATAAATTCTTAAACATATTAGGAAATATATTTTTACTTACATTTTTATGAATTATTTAACTTAAAAAAAATAACATATGATATAAGTTTTTGGATTTTTTGCAATAAACAAAGCTGTTGATGACACTGAGATCTTTTATTAGTAAGATTGCAGAGAAATGTAAATTCAACTGTGTAAAAAGTTCGAGTGATATGGTCGAGTGATAGAAGATTGAAATTCCAGATTCAGTTGTATAAGTAATTAGAGAAATACAACTGATATTTGCTTCTGCAAATATCTCATATATTATGTGAAGTTCACTACCATAGGAAATCAGAGAAAGAGAACTGATATCCCCTGCTGTATAGAGTTTCAGAAACTATTCTATTTTGATTTATGTCGGAAATAATCAAACAAGATCTGCTATTCACTACTGTAGAAATTTAATGAAAAATATGTACAATTCACTGATGTACCAAATTACATGAACAGAAGGCTGATATCCACTTGTTTATAAAGTTGCAGAAGATTATCT
This sequence comes from Wolffia australiana, assembly GCF_029677425.1. Lineage (NCBI taxonomy): Eukaryota > Viridiplantae > Streptophyta > Magnoliopsida > Alismatales > Araceae > Wolffia > Wolffia australiana. The sequence goes on along the minus strand of NC_135839.1, from coordinate 9,219,172 downwards.
TATTTTCACCTCTGTAAAAAATTTCAGAAAAGTTGCAATTCATTGATATATAAAGTATCAAGGAAATTTAATTTTCAATTCTTGAGACAAATTATGTAGAGATGAAATTCTACCTACTGTTAAATTTGAATACAAATTTAGTAGTCGGCAGTGTAATAACTTCTAGAGATATATTTAAACTCTTAATGTAGTATAATATTTCAGATAAAAATTGGATTTGGTAATATGCACATTGTTTCAACAGAGATTAAAGAATCAATACTTTATAAAAGTGCCATGAAATTTCAAAAACTAATTTTGAAATTACCCAATTTATATTTTGAAGATCTTATTCATTAAAAAGAAATATCTGAGATATTGTGAATTGAGAAAAAAAGTAATTTGAAATAAAATGATTGAAGATGTATATTTGAAGTTTTATGAAGAAGGAAGAATAAAGCATTTCTGCCTTTTATTTCAAAATAAAAAATTCATCCTCAAAGAGCTACATAGGTTATGAAAGAAAGAAATATCAAGTGTTATTCAGAATAGCATCAAGAAATGGAAAAACAAATGAAAACTAGATCTGAAATAAAGGTTTAAATATCTGAGTTATTAGCTCTTAAATTTTACAGATAAGGAGAGAAATAAGAATGCCAAAATAACATAGCTTATATGAAAATTATTTGTCAAAAGAGAGACCAAAATGTATCAGAAATCCCATACTTAAAGAAATCTTTCACCTCTATTCCTTTCCCATCATCCAACCAAGTTCAGAATTCCCAAGAAAGACACTTTCCAAGCTTAGACTTCTTTCCCATATTATAGCCAATAAAACCAAAGGGAAGATAGACTGTAGAAATAAATATCTTTTATATATTTTAATATGTCCCATGACATGTCAGACTACTTGGCTCATTTAAAAAATAAAATTCTCCCCTTTTAAATAACCATTTGAACTATGAACTCATATAGCTAAAAACCCCAATCCATCACATTATGAAATCTCCTCAAAAATAAATTTAGACATCTTCCTCATTTCTAAAAAATCATAAATGCAATGAAATACTCAAAATGAAGCATCTAATAAATCAAGTTATTTCACAAAAAATAATCAGTGGTATTCTCAGCAATCTCTTCCATGGCATGATTACGAAAACTACGTTGCTTTCCAGAAGAACACACAATCTTCACACTGCATGTTATTTGTCTGAAGTCGATAAAATATTGATGTTTTGCTTTTTAATCTCCAGGAAATATGTCATCCTCCTAAGAACATGCATGGACTACTGTTTTTCCTTTGTTCTAAATATTTAGTAAATTGACATTGCGGAATCTGAACAGAGTGAATTGTTGGTGTTTGGAAATGTTATATACCTATTTTATAGTTTAAATATGATACTAAAACCTTACTTAAGAGTAATAAAGTGAGATTTTTTTGGCTTTGAATCCTCACACATAAGCATACACCAAAGAAACTATGCAAAAGACTAGCATCTTCCTTACTGATGTGTTCACTGTTACACGAAAGGTTCATTTCAACTTGTTCTGTTCTTCGATGGACACATATTCCGAACTAAATTAATGACACTTGTCATATAACTCAATAAAACTTGTTTTCTAAATCAACTCCATGTTATTTTAACTGATTTTTAAACCAGAATGATGGAGAAACACGCAATATTTCCCCCCCATTTTACCAATCCACTTTTATTCCATTAGACACTGAAATATTTCAGGTTTTTGTCTTGATAGTTATATAGATTTTTGGTGTATTTGTCTTGATAGTCAAACCATCACAAATATTTTTCTTATTTTCAACATGGAAATTACTAAGTTTTTTAATACATAAATGTGAGTTATTTAACTACAATAAAAAATCACATTTCAAATCTACTTGGAATCATTTGAAATAAGTTTTATTGGAATGTTATTTGACTATTTTAATAAAATCAATACGACCAACATGTGCACATTTTTTTTCATAATGTACTCCTTCCTTAGGGTAGCAAATAAAATCAATACATAATCATTAATTTTAAGTAATCTCTGGGCTTTGAGCTTAATCAATAAATTATAGAAATAGACTTGGTCAATCTTTTAGATCAAGATAATGATGATGGACCTGCTCCATTAGATTTGGAGATTAGGATTTAAAAATAATTTTATAGTAATTTAGAAGTGAGATTGGATACTTATCAAATACGAAATAGTGGGATGAGTGATATACAAATATAATAAGTAATATTTATAATATATAATGAATGATAGAAAATAATGATTTGCAATGTACAATAGAAAAGAGGGGTGTACAATAAAGATGGTGATGGAAGATAGAGGGGGAATCGAGAATGTATCTTAATTTTTTAAGTTTTTTTTGGATCTCACAATAAGTGTTTGGTCATTTCTATGGATCATTCCATAATTATCGGATCATTTTCATATTTATTGGGTCATTTCTATGAATTTTTCATTAAATAACTATATTTTCATTTTATCAAGCATAAAATTATTAGATCAGTTTTGAAAATCAAATTTGTATTCTTATAAATTTAGTGGTGTTGTATGGCATTTTCTGACATCATGTTCATAAAGAAATTAATTTTTATGCAGAATATTTTATAATTTTTTTAAATTATATTTATGAAGACATTAGTTTTTTAACTTTAATAATGTGTTCCAGTCTTAAAATTGCTCACTGTTACGTGTTGCTATTCAGTTGAATTGAATGGTGACCAAATAAGAGCTTTGACGATGATTAGTGAGACTAGTCAATGTCAAAAGGTGAGATTATGCCGTAATGGCTAACCATTAGCTGACAGATTTTAGTTTCTGTTTAGAGAATATAAGGAGGAAGATCAATAATGTAATAATTATCTTTTGATGAATTTCTTAAAGCTATAAAATCAAAACAATGGCACAGCATTATCATACTGGCAGAGAAGAGATAAAGGTATGACATGGCCTGGAAATATGCATGGCCAGGTCATTTCTAAGAAGTAATCATGGAGATGCATTGGCGTTTCAGTGAATGAATTAACATAGAAAAATATGCAAAAAGAAAAAAAATGGTTGACCTGGTTCATTGTGAAACATTATCACATCTCACACTGATTGAAGGGCCATTTCTTTTTTGTTAAATGAAAATGAAATGGATCAGTGTCTTTTTGAAAATCACTTTTGTCTTTTTCCTCTACGCACGCATATGGTGCTCTCAAAACAATCAATCGTGAAAAAATTGACTATTTAAATAAATCACTACTTAAGGTTTCAAAGTAAAATTCATGGTCAGGATTTTTCCCATTTCAAAGTTGGTGCTGAAAATCTAGAAGGCAATGGAGCTTAAATTTTGAGGGTCACTTTTGTTTGACGCACGCTTTATATCCATGCTCTGTGATCTATAAATAGAGGTGTTAATTCTTTTCAAAATTTTCCCCTTAACTTAAATCCTACATTCGTGGGCTTATCCAAAGCTATTGAGTGTCTATGATGTACCAAGCTTGGTGTATTGGGTGTGTGAAAAGAGGCAACATAGGAGAGGGGAAGCTTATGTACATTCACAAATCACTATGAATTTAGTGGAAAATAAGGATCCATTGATGGTATCCTTACCCCATATTGGTTCTTTTAAGTATCACCAGTAGGTTCCAACTATTTCAGCATTCCATTCTACCTTTATAATACACCTTTATACCCTTTCATCACATTATACCCATTTCTGATGTTTGTATCTTCATCAGCTGACCCTACATCCCCTTACCGGACTCGTTCAGTTTATTTCGCCACTCCTGTGTATTTACTTTATTATCTTATGACCATCACTCATTCTTCTAATACCATCATTATCACTATCTATCATCTACAATAGCATTATCATCTTTTACATGTAACATATTTACATGTAGCATTATCGTCTACTATAACTGACATGTAACATATTTTCTTCGCTCTCAATCTCATATTTTACATGTAAGTTATCTTATCTTGTTAGTCACTATTTGAAGAATATTAAATCCCTAGTTACCATTCATTGGGGGAGATGATACATGCTCATCACTAGCTAAATTTACTTAGGCAATTACAGGTTCAATTTTTATTGATCAAACCCAAAATCATGGATGAGGAATGAAAACCCAAATCATTTAGTTTACCATCCAACACATCTATGAAGAAGTTTTGAAGAGGATTTTTACAGAGATCAGCCCCTCAATTTACAGAAAGAAGGGCATTAGTAAAAGTGTGAGAGAAATGCAACTCTTCGCTCAAAGCTTCACCTCAATTAACATTTGATTTTTTCAGCATCAGTGCTTGAAGTTAGTGTAATCTTGCCCCTTGATTCCATTAGATACTCTCTTACTCTTTGTCAGTGCCACTATTGCTTCACAATATTTCGTTCATGGTTATATAACCTCCAAAGTATCAAAATATTCCTCTTAAATGATGATGTATGGTTGACATGTTGATATATAACTACTATTGAATTTGCAGAGACAGGACACTATTGCCATTTAGTTGAAAGCCCGCGCCACCATTTTGGAATAATTCTAAATTATGTTGCATTCTGGTGATGTCAGTTTTGTCATGACACCAATGTCACAATATTCCTTTTAAATAATGTAAATGGGTGACATGGCGATGATGAAGCACGACGTGATGAGATCTTTGCTCGGGTTACACCACGGGGAATGGGCGGATGCAATGCAACGAATGAATGATGTAGCTGTTAAAACAACGAAGAGTGTTTTGGTTGCCACTGACTAGGACCTAAGACCTAAAAGATGACACGAGGGGTCTAGGGATTGGGCAGGCTCCCAATGACCCGACGGATCGGCTCAAACACTGACAATATGGCGAGGCAATCACTGGCCATACGTGTCCCCAGCCGTTATCGGTAGCAAACCTAATCCAACACCTAAGAACAAGCCCTGCCCTCTTGTGAGTGGCTACAACCTACAACATAGTTCTCTGGCAGTGGAGCAATGAGATCTTTCATCGGCATTGAAACAGGTAATTAAGCTGAAATGTAAAGGGGAGTGAAGGGAAGATAAGTGATGTGCGAGTAAGTTCCTGGAAAAAGGTAGGGCACTTGGGACTCCAGGTGTAGAGGAATCCATCGGTAGACTCAAGCAGTGAACGATCAATCTTCACGGATCTGGTGTGGTCAGCGGACGGTCAACTATGGACCAAATAGAGGAAGTCCAAGGGCGCTCCTAGAAGGAGAGGAGCAATTTCCGTGGGCCAGCACAGACAGGTATGGACCAACAAGACTTAATTTAAAGAGTAGTGTAGTAAAATCAAGCCACGTACCCTATATCTGTTATGGAGATATAGCAGCTAGGATTAAATATAAGTTTAAACATAGACGAACAAGATCAAACATAGATAGGAATTAATATAGCATTAGGATTAAATATAGATAGGCGACAATCCAATGGCTATGTTTTTTTTTAATATAGCTTTTATATATCGCTATAAAGGTTATGATTAAAACATAGTAACTAACTATGTAAAGACTACTAGTTATTAGTATAAATACGAACACCCTGTTAAATAATACTTTGCGGAATTAAACACGATATTCGGCCTAGGCCGTTCCTCTTCTCCATGTCTTCTCTCTTCTCCCTTTCTTCTACCTCCTTATTCTGCGCAAGATCTCAAGTTCGCACATGTTATCATAGCCAAGTATGATTACCAACATGATGGGAGAACATTCATCCCCTGCGTTCTCATCATCTTCAAGGGAGATTAGCTATTCTTCACAAAGCATGGGACAAGTCCCAATTGTCATTCCGACTGGAGAAATGGTACTCAACAAGCTCAGCAAAAATAAATTCAGCATTTGGAAGAGTACAATGCTTCATCTTCTCCACGGGTATGATCTCATCCGCTTTGTTGAAGATTTCCCTCCACCTGTCTCAATTACAGATGATCACGGAAACATCGTTGAGAACCCACATTTCAAACGTTGGTGGAGAACTGATCAGCAAGTGCTGGGGTTTCTCCATCAAATAATATCCGAGAGCATTGCTCCCTACATTAGCAAACCCAGATCTACAAGGGAAGCCTGGGAAAAGCTAGAATCCATCTATGCAGGATGGAATCAAATCTGGATAGTGGAGCTCTAGTGACATTTCCACAACATGAAAAAAGGTATAATGAATACTGATGAATACACAAAACATTTCAGATCAGTCGTAGAAGGCTTGGAAGCAGCTGGTCAACCACTATATCCTTTTGCTACAGCCAGCACTTTCCTGGGCGGGCTAGCTGCAACATATGCACCTTTTGTGGTGAGCACAAATGCTAATTTGGGGCATTTGAATTTCGATGAGATCATTACAAACCTCAAGTTCATGATGCTTACATGTCGTTTACACAAGAAGATGACTATTGCAAATTTCCCCCAATTGCCAACAATGCTCAGACTCAAAGGACTCAAGCACCAAATTCTTGGCAAAAGAAGGAATATCATCAAAGCTGAGGAAAATTTCCAAATGGTAGCCAAGGGAGGCGTAGGAATCAAAAATACCAACCTCGTTGTCAACTGTGTTATAAATTAGGGCGTAGAGCAAATGAATGTCCGGAGCTTCAGGGTATCTTTCAAAATTGGAAAGCCTCAAATAGCCATAAAGAAGGACATATGGCACCAACCTCCAAGGATTCAACACAACAAGGCTGGTATCCTGACAGTGGTGCAACACATCACATTACCTCCAATCAAGACAACATCACGTTGAGACAAGAGAATCATGAAATGACACGCTTCAAATTGGTAATGGGAGAGGTTTGAAAATCCTTTCTATTGGATCATCTAAAATTTCTACTTCTAATCGTACTTAAGATTTGAAAGATATATTACATATCCCTGATATTACCAAAAATTAGCTATCTATATAAAAACTGACCATGGATAACAACATATTCTGAATTTCAGAATTGTTTTTGTCTTGTGAAGGACAAGGATACACACCAGACCCTTCTTTGGGGAGCAGTTAGAGATGGTCTCTATTTTCATAGTCCTCCACCCTAGAATAAAACTGCATTTGTTAGGGAAAAGGCTTCTGCAAAGACACAACACAATAGACTTGGACATCCTCAACTCCGTGTTTTACATTCTATTGTTAAAAAATATGTCTTGCCCATTGTTTTCTCAAACTAAAACTTTTGTATGTGATTCCTGCAACATTTCCAAGTCACATATACTTCCTTTTTCTACAACTAATCATGTGTCTTTAGTTCCAGTAGAAATTATCCACTCTGATCTATGGAGACCTGCACCAATAGTCTCTCATTCAAGATATACTTATGAGTGTTCATAGACATTTGTAGCAAGTACACCTAGCTATATCCTTTAAAAAAGAAAAATGACATTTTTGAAACATTTATTGATTTTCAAACTAGAATTGAAAATCAATTTAATTCCAAACTTCGTTACTTACAATCGGACTGGGGAGGGGAATATCAGGCTCTTCATTCCTATCTTAAAACTAGAGGAGTGGTCCATTGAGTTTCATGTCCCCACACACCAGAACAAAATGGAACCGCCAAAAGAAAACATAGGCATTCGGTAGAAACAACCTAATCCTTACTTAAAAATGCTCACATGCCCTCCAAGTTTTGGGATGAAGCTGTCTCTACATCTGCATTCCTCATAAATCGAATGACCATATCGAATCTTAAGAACAAGTCACCCTATGAAATTCTATTCAAAACTCCGCCAGATTATAACTTCTTGGGGACTTTTGGATGTCTATGTTACCCTTACTACCGACCCTCTTTTGTGAATAAGCTTGATTCCAATTGAGAAGATTGTGTTTGTATGGGATACAATTATCTACACGTGGGATACAGATGCTACTCCCTGGAATCCGGTAAGTTCTGCATCTCTAAACGTGAGATTTTATGAACAAACTTTTCCATTTTAGCATTATACACATTCTGAGGAGAGAGGTATACCTAGAGCACACCCAATTCGCAGTCATCATGCTGCACATGCAGTTGCTCTTCCAATTCAAGACCCAAACTCTGCGAATGCATCTACAACAGCTGAGTCTTTGGAATCCTCAGATACAGGTGAAACTTCAAGTGATGGTCTCAACGGAAACACACCTCTAGGTACCCTAGACTTTATAAAAAAATAAATCTGACAACCTCAAAGCTAGATTCCATGAAATAGCTCCCACCTTAGATCAGACACCTGAACTTGGAGTGGTTATGAAGACTAAAACACATCAAACCATCTACAACACTAATGATCTCACACTTGACAATTCTAGCTCATTTAATATGTTTTCGATCAGACATCCTTTCCCAAAGTGTTTTACCTCTAACATTGCAAACATCATTGAACCTACATCATTTACATCCGCATCTAATAACATACATTGAATGCAAGCTATGAATGCGGAATATCAGGCTCTACTATCCAATAATACATGGACATTAGTACCACGAAATGCTAATTTTCATGTCATTGGTTTTAAATGGGCGTATAAACTTAAATATAAACCTACAGGGGAAATAGACAAGTACAAAGCCAGATTGGCTGCAAAGGGATACAATCAATAGGAGGGGTTTGACTTCCATGAGACCTTCAGCCCTATTATAAAGCACACAACCATTTGGTTATTGCTTTCCTTGGCTATAAGTAACGGGTGGAAGATTCATCAATTAGATGTATCTAACGCTTTCTTGCATGGTGATTTACATGAAACTATCTATTATGAGCAACCCCCAGGATTTAAAAGCAAAACACACCCACATCGTGTATGTTATTTATGGAAATTATTATATTTGACTCAAACAGTCTCCTGGAGCATGGTTTAATAAACTGACTGAATGTCTGTCTGAACTTAATTTTATTGCTTCCAAAACTGATACTTCTTTATTTTTTAAATTACAAACAAATCCTATTTTCATTTTGATATACGTTGATGATATCTTGATTATTTGTTCGGACATTTCTGATATTTATACACTTGTGCGCCATTTGAACTCAGATTTTGCAATTAAGGACTTAGGACAAGCACATTTCTTTCTGGGAATTGAATTGATTTCACCTGAACAAGGATATATTTTATCCCAATCAAAATGCATTGCTTCTATTTTGCAGAAAGCAACAATGGAACATTGTAAAGCTTCACCAACCCCGTGCGCTGTCTCACCGGTTGTGAACAATTAGACCTCATCCAATGATGTTGTACTCTATCAACAACTGGTTAGTTCTCTTCATTATCTTACACTGACCAGACCAGACATTGCATTCGCAGTTAACAAGGCATGCCAAAAAATGCACTCACCATCAACCGGTGACTAGCAAGCTCTCAAACAGCTTATACGATACCTTAAAGGGAGTTGTGGTCTATTAATTCACAGTAACTCAAATTTCACCTTCAATGCTTTTAGTGACGCAGATTGGGCAGGAAATAGCTCTGATAGGGGCTCGACTCGAGCATTCTTACTCTACATCGGGAAAATCTCGTATCCTGGAGTTCAAAAAAACAGCCAATGGTTGCCCGCTCTAGTACCGAGGCTTAATACAAAGCATTGGAATATTGTGCATCAGAAGTTCTCTGGGTCTAGTCTCTTCTAAAAGAACTCCACCAGTTATCACAAGCTAATCCTATTATCTAGTGCAACAACATTGGAGCAATGTATCTTGTGGCCAATCTAGTGTTTGATGCCAGGACAAAACACATCGAACTTGATTTCCATTTCATTTGGGAGCAAGTTGCAAGCGGCAATATCCGCATCTAGTTTGTCAAAAGTGAAGGACAACTTGCAGGCGCTCTCACTAAGCCTCTACCCATGACTAGATTTGACCAAATACGAAGCAAGCTCAATGTCATCATTTCTTTGCTGATGAGTTTGAAGGGGGGTGATAACAGAGTTGAAAACTCCTGACACATCAACACCAGATCGATAGAGTACGTGGTGCCAGATCGACAGGTATGGACCAATAGTACTTAATTTAAAAAGTAGTGTAGTAAAATCAAGCCACGTACCCTATATTTGTTATGGAGATTTAGCGTGTAGGATTAAATATAAGTTTAAACATAGACGGACAAGATCAAACATATATAGGACTTAACATAGTGTTAGGATTAAAAATATATAGGCGACAATCCAATAATACTGTTAAAGGATACTTTGTGGGATTAAACACAATATTCGGCCTAGGCTGTTCCTCTTCTCCGTGTTTTCTCTTTTCTCCCTTTCTTCTACCTCCTTGTTCTGTGCAAGATCTCAAGATCGCACAGAGTGCATGAACGAGGATCGCGAGCAACCAATGTTCTGGCGTTGAGGTCATCTCAGCATCGACCGTGGCAATCATCTGATGTAGATGATGGACAGAGGCTGATTCCACAACCGGCACAACAAGGCAGATCACGAGACCGCAATGAGGATGGTGGAGTGCGTGTTCGAGGGTTGCATGCGGTAGGAGGCCATTGAGGAGGCGTTCGAACCCATGAGGAGAGCTGCTCTACCATGAGCAGAGATATCTGCGATTAAGGTCGTCATTGTAGTGGCCATTGGCATCGTGGAGGTGGACCGCGGTCAGAAGTCACAAAAGTTGTAGCTGTGGCGGCATCCAACATAGTGTCGATCACAAACAGTTGTGGCTAAAACCAGCTTGCTCGTGGCTGGCTGGGAGGATCGCAAATGTACCAGATGGGTGACAGCAATAGTCAAAGGTGTCGGCGGCCAGGCACAAGATGGACAGCCCACCCATTTGCATCCTGTCGATCGGCACGCCAAGGCGTTAGTGAAGATGCCCGAGTTAGAGTATCCGGGGTCAAATCACGTCTATATCTTTCTCTTGTTTTGATTTCTTTTCGCCTTCTTCATTTATTCGTGTTTGTGTTTCATTCATGTAGTGCTGGTCTGTGTCGTGTCATGTACGTGTTAGTATCGTCGCATGTTGTGTCGTCCCGTATCGTTAAGGGCACGGGGAGAATAAAAATTCCATTAAGGCAAAATGCATAAATAAAGGAAATTTCGGGATCGATTGTGAAGCCGTATACTTGAAGCTCAGGTGCTTCACGTCAGCTCGAGCTCCACGATGTGGCTGCTGACGAGCTTGAGCTGGGTCTTCCCAATAATGCTCCATCGTCCTCCTTGAGATCGAGGAACTCGACTCTGACGAGGTATAGCCAAAGATATTGATGGAGTGCACCACCTTACTCCATCATAGACGTCAGCGGAGCTGCCGTCATCATCGTGGACAGCCCACCAATTTGCGTCTAGTCGATCGGCATGCCAATGCATCAGTGAAGATGCCCAGGTTAGAGTATCCCGAGTCAAATCACGTCTATATCTTTCTCGTGTTTTGATTTCTTTTCACCTTCTTCATTTATTTGTATTTGTGTTTCATTGTCGTAGTGTTGGTCTTTGTTGTGTCGTGTAGGTGTTGGTGTCATCGCATGTTGTATCGTCTTGTATCGTTAATGTTCGCATCAAACATATTTTGTTTGATTTTGTTAAATGGGGGGGGTTCTATGTATAAGACCCCCCCTCTACCCTCTAGTAAGAGCAGTTGTTCCCTTACTAAGGGCTCCCCTGCCTTAGTAAGGGCCATCGTACCCCTATACAAGGGGCACGATGAAGGCCTAGCCCCTCCAACAACGACCTATTGTTGAAAGAACTTGGTTCATCCTCTTGACCTTGCAAAAGGAAAAAAGAGAGAGGAGGAAGAAGTGAGGGGAGGAAGGAGAGGGAAGGCGGAAGAGGGAAGAAATAAGGACAGGTCATCGTTGCCTCCTCCTTGGAAGCCGCCGCTGCTGTTCGGGGATTTTTTTGGACGTCGTCGTCGACTCCGACCCGTCTTCTTGTCGGCTAGCATCCTCTCTATGTGCTGCATTCTCGAGTGGTACTCTCTCCTCAGCTCGTGCAACGCCATTGTACGTCGCCCATGGGCCCGAGTGACAGTCCCCCCCCCCTCGACAACACCATTGCACCCCGCGACTAGGACGCCGTACGCGTAGCCTACCCACCACTGTTTGGGGCCGCATTTGCTGATTGTGACTGCTGTCTGACGTGGACGCTGGCCGTCCCATTTTGCCGACGTGGTATAATGCATTTTTGAACAGATCAGCGTGGCTTGCGTCGCACCTAGTCCGCAACCGATTTATGCTACGTTCGCACCACACATTCCACCCCGTGTGCCTGTCCTGCATCCCCCATACCGCTGTATCCCTGAGGTCTTAGCGATGTCTCATGTGAGCCCGATTATTGTGCTGGTTTGGCTTCTGTTGACCGCGATCACTGCCCCGGTAAGGATGTTTGACTAGCTCACCTCGCGGACGTTGCACGATACTACCCACAATTAGTCTGCGTGGCTAGCATCGTGGTAGTCTATGAGCCTCATTCTATAGTGTATGTGACCTACATCCAACCCGCCCGTGTACGTGGCTCTAGCAGTCTGCGCCTATGCAGCCTAGCGTCACCCAGCGTCGCTGCGCCCTTCGAGCTGCCGACACATCTGTTCAAGCCCACGCTCGTGCCCTTCTCTGCACAACCACGACCGCTATGTGCGCCTTAGTTCGCGCAACACCTGGAGTCAGCCTGTCACACACATGCTACCAACTGGCGAGTTCCACCCCCAAAATCGCAACGCTTACCATTCTACCAAGCTGCCGCGTCAACTCACGGCACACTAATACCACTATTTGTGCCGCCTGCATCAATAGCGGTGCACCAACGATCGCCACACTTGCTGACTCACCTTATGGCCATGCCTGATGACCCACATCTGAACCCCGTGCCATCTGGCACGCGCTCTTCCTTCATCCTCGACTCTGACCTCCAACTACTCCTCTAGCACGGCACCGTTGCCATACTACTCCACCGTACCTGCCCGCACTGACCGTTGCAGCGATGAAGACGCTGAGGACGATTGACACCACCAACAAGGTACGTTGTTTCCCTTTGCTGATCAGTTATATTACGTCTTCCAGTATATTTTGGCTGCGCTCCACAGAATATATTAAGAAAACTATGTCAGGAGTGAATTCTCAGGTACGAGTCGAGCCATTCTCTTACATGCGAGCATCAACGGAATTATTTCATTTGACATCGTAGTCACCATCATTGCTCCGACGAAGGTCAGAAGGTCACCGTCACTATCACCGGTCGCCCACCCATGAGCTCGAACCTTGGCGAATCCCCACGAATCGGGGCCTGCACATACCTCTGCCTAGGGTTCATCCTCTCACATAGTTACATATCCCATTAGGGAATTATCAGTTGAACGATGTCACTAACGACGTCTGACATCATATGGGTATCCGAGTATCATCTCGGTATTGACCGAACGACGTCATCGATGATGTTTGGCATCAGATATTGTCCAGAGGCTGGATGAGCTCTGGTTGTCATCGCTGAAGGTCTGGCGCTGAGATCCATGTGTCATTTAATGATAGTCTACCCTGGCAATGAACCAGGAACTTGCGGTCCTACTGCTCCCTTGTAGCATTAATTACCTCGTGTAGTATGGGCTCAATACGCTCGTGCCTCAAAGGGGATAAGATGAGGGGAGATGGATGGTATCCCTTGCTCTCATCACTGCCAAGGCTTGAGGGGCTGTGAGGGTCCATAGTTGGTGGCATAGGTGGTTATTGGACTGGGTCATTAAATTTGAAAGTGGAATAGATCCCCCAATTAGGTGGTATGCCCACAATGTAGGCATTTTCACTAATCACATGAGCTATCGGGAAAGGCCTGACACTACGAGAATGAAGCTTCATAGCGATCCCTATAGAGTATCTCTCAAGTCTCAACCTGACCATAACTAGATCTCGCTTAGTGAATCTAACTGACCTATGACCCACATTGACGGCAACCTTGTACCTTTCATGTTGTGAGACAACGCATGAATGAATGTCATGATACAAATCCCTAACATGTTGGGCGAGTGCAAGGCCACCCCTCGGAATTCCTAGTATGAAGATCTATTGGAATGAGGCCTAGGGGCCTACATTGTATCTGGCCATATACGATCTCGAACGGAGTACGCCCGGTGCTACGATTTACTGACGAGTTAAAAGAAAACTCGGCTCTCGGGATTATGCAATCCCAATAGGTGAGGTTATGCCCCGCGATAAAACAGAACCAATTCCTTAGGCTGCGATTCACCACTTCCGTGTGTCCATCCGTTTGCGGATGGTAGGCAGTGGAGAACTTGAGCTTCGTCCCCATCAAGACCCATAGGGTCTTCCGAAAGTAACTCGTAAATTACATGTCATGATCAAACAAGATAGATTGGGGCACCCTGTGCAGCAGACAATCTTGTTGAAGAAAAGTTGCACTACTCACGACGCATCTGTTGTCTTCAAACATGGTACAAAGTGCGCCATCTTGGAGAATCGATCTACGACGACCATGATAGAGTCATGTCATCCATTGGTCTTAGGTAGATTGAGGATGAAGTCAATGCTGAGATCATCCCAAGGGCATGTCAACTTAGGTAGCGTTGTATAGAGACCAACATTCTGCTTGGTCATTGTAGCCATATAGCAGGTCAAGCATCGAGAGACGATATTTTCGACATCCCTCTTTAGGGAGGTCCAGTAAAACTGGTACTTTAGGTCAAGGATGATCTTGTTGATGGAGCGCGCCAACCCGTTCAACTAGAGACATTTTAAGAGCCACCATCGTCATCATCAACAGCAGCGGCGGTTCATGTCCAGCCCTACCTACACACCAAGGCGTCAGTGGAAACACCCCGGGTCAAATACCCTGGGAAAGCACGTCTGTATCTTACTCGCATTTTGATTTCGTATCGCCTTTGTCACTTTATCATGTTGGCGTGTTTGTGTTGATCGTCGTGTCGTGTTCGTGTTCGTCATGTGTCACGTCGTATTTTCGTGCTGTCGCATTCGCGTTATCGATCACATGTCAAAATATTTTAATTTTGTATTAAGGGGAGTCCTATGTATAAGACCCCCCCCCCTTAGTGAGGGCACTAGAGCTCTTAATAAGGGCTCCCTTGCCCTTACTAAGGGCCATCGTGCGCCTATATTAGGGGGCATGATGGAGCTCTCGAATTTTCAGACCAGAATTTTATCATGACATAATTTACGTCCATCGGCTGGTCTCAACGAGAAGAAGGGAGAAGAGAAGGAGAGGAAGAGGAAGGAGGATAGGAAGGAGGGGACCAAGAAAGGGAGAGGAGAGAAGGGGAGGTCATGCCAGAATGTCACCGCCATAGAGCGCTACGCCATCAATTCCCTAGGTTTTTGTGGCCTTCCTGCACGTGAACCACCGGCGTCGTTAGAACCCCGCTATCAGATGCTGGTGGTCGTCTCACATGGTGCTTGTCGTCTCACACGATTGACCGCACCTGTTGCATATGCTTGGACTTTAGCTTGCACGATAAACTGCTTGCACTGCAGATTTGTGCCGACCGACGCCCGTCCTGGCCTTCGCGAGTATGGCTCATGCCAACTGCTGCATGTGTTGACTCCATGCACCAAGAGTATCACCTTCACGAGCTGGTCGCATGTTGTTGGGTGACGACATCTGCTGAGCAGCCGACTCGCGGTGCGGCTTCTCTGGTTGCATCATGGCTAACACACGGCCCCGTGATTGTGTTGCTGGCGGTCAGATTGAATTAATGTGTGTGTGCGACGGTCTGTGTGTTGACCGCACACGACCATGAGGACAACATCCAATGCCGTTGTTTGCCTTGTTGCGTCACTGACCAGACCACGCCAACGTACTGCCAAGCAAAAAGTGATACCAGTGAACGGGTGCCCACTGCTTTCTCCGAGCCATCATGTGCGTGGGACGTATCACCCCTATACGTGCGCTGGTGTAGGAAGCCGCCTGCGTCAGCCTTAAGACTGTTATACCACCGCACCAACCGCGATCGTACTACGCCCTTTGATCCACTGCCCAGGACAGTGTTACGTGTCGCGCTCAGTGCCACCATCCCTGTCTGTACCCACATTCGTGCCATCGGTCGCCGCTCGCATCCACTGCGTGATTCTGCCTACGCCAATCAGCCTTAAGGTCGTGCCCATCAAATTCAGCCGATCACTCGAGCCCCTTTGCCATTGCATGACTCTCCTCCTCCGCCTCGACTTCCTCTCGTACCTCACTCTAGTGACGTATCCCCACTGCCTGTTGAGCAATGCTCAGTCCTTCTCCGGCATGACTCCACCGAACCTGCTTGCACCAGCTATCGCCCGACGAAGACTCTGACGACAATCGACACCGTTGACAAGGTACGTTGTTACCCTTGCTTGTTAGCTATATTATGTCTTTTAGTATATTTTTGGCTGCACTCCAACACACTAGGGTTAGTTTAGGTGAGAGATTATATCTTGAAAACTAGGACTTGAGTGAATTTTGTGGTACGGGTCAAGCCTGTCCATTACGTGTGAACGTCCAAAGAATTATTCTGTCCGACACCGTAGTCGGCGTCGTCGTTATGACGAGGGTCTGGAGGTCACGGTCATTGTCACCGGTCGCCCACCCCAGAGCTCAAAGCTCGGTGAATCTTCACGAGTTGAGGCCTGCACGTACATCAGCCTAGAGTTCATCGCATCACGTAGTTTCATATCCCTAAGAATTTATCCGTCACACGACATCATTGACAACACACGACACCATATTTGTATCCAAGCATCATCTCGATACCCGACCGGACGATGTCCACAATGACATTTGACATCATCTTGATATCAGAGAATCATCTCAATACCCGACCAGATGATGTCCTCGATGACGTCCAAAATCATCTTGGTATCAAAGCATCGTCTCAATACACGACTGGGCAACGTTCCCTTTGACATCCGACATCAACTTGGTATCAGAGCATTGTCTCGATACCCAATAAATGATCTCCCCGACAACATTTGGTATCACTTGTTGACACCAAAACTTCTGCTTAGACCACTCGTGAGTCTCGTAGATGAGAAAGTCTTGCAGGAATATGAGTGGCATGCACAACCTATTCCCATGGAAGAGGTAACTGTTTGAGATGTAGTAATTGTGGTATTCAGACCTCAATCTGTCCTGAATGGTGCTAGCTATCTTCCTGAAGCTGGGGCAATCAGTGTAGTCCTGTGGGAGCTGGTCGAACCCTAGGTCTTGCGTCCCCATCACATTGAGGACGAGTGGCCTCCTGCTAAGGGTATTCGCCAAATAACGAAGGTCTAGTCTTGTAAGTAAGCGATCCAACGGGCGTGTAGATCGCTGAACTTCTTCTGGTCGTGCAAGTGCCGAAAGGCACTATATGGTCTGAATAGAGCACGAACTCCTTCAAGAGGAGGTAGTGACGCGAGTGCCAAAGCAACTTGACAAGGGCATAGAATTCATGATCATAGTTTTCATATCAGTGCCTCATATTGGTCAGCTTCTCGTTGAAGTACTCCAATAGATGTTCATCTTGGCTAAAGACACAACTAGTACCAACGCCGAAGGCATCACATTTGACTTCAAAAACCTTTTTGAAATCGAGCATTCATAGTACCGGAGCCTCGATCATGAGGCATTTGACCTCTTCAAAGACCTTCTCAGCAGCCTTTATCAAGGCATCACAC
The DNA here is from genome assembly GCF_029677425.1 of Wolffia australiana. Taxonomy (NCBI): domain Eukaryota; kingdom Viridiplantae; phylum Streptophyta; class Magnoliopsida; order Alismatales; family Araceae; genus Wolffia; species Wolffia australiana. The sequence goes on along the minus strand of NC_135839.1, from coordinate 9,201,647 downwards.
GCGACTTCAAAAACCTTTTCGAAATTGGACATTCGTAGTATCGAAGCCTCAGTCATGAGGCATTTGACCTCTTCAAATACCTTATCGGCAGGCTTCGTCCATATGAGCTTCTCGAGTCTGATCAAATCTGTGATGGCCGCGATGATGCCACTAAATCCCAAGATAAACCTACAATAGAAAGTCGCCAAGCCCATGAAGTTGTGGACATCATGGACGTCCTTGGGCCTTGGCCAAGATGTGATGGCCTTGTTCTTTGCCAGGTCGGTTGAGATTGCGTGAGCCAACAGGAGGAACCCGAAGAAAGAGATCGCGACCATGAAGAAGCTTCATTTCTTTGGGTGTTCATTGAGCTTCTCCATATGTAGTGCAGTGCATGCCTCTTGTATGTATAGTAAGTGGTGTGCATGGGAGCCACTGAAGACCAATATGTCATCAAAGTAAATGACGATAAACCTACCAGTGAATGGGTGCAAGACCTCGTTCATCAATTGTTGGAACATGCTAGGGGCATTAGAGAACCCAAATGGCTTAACGTTCCACTCAAACATGCCATCCTTGATCTTGAAGGCCATCTTCCATTCATCTGCGGATTAGATGCGAACCTGATGGTACGTGCTGTGTAGATCAATATTCGAAAGCCGATGTCAGATTGACCAGGCTAGATAGAGCCGGCGTTCGGGCTGATGGATACCGCAATAGGTGCCATCCACCATACATGAACAAGCACGTGTTCGCTTGGCCTGCTAGTTGGGCGTCGTTGTCGAATAGCCAAGGCCATCTGAATATGATACTGCTGATCTTCATGGGCAGCACATTGCATAACACCCTCTAGTCGTAGGTGCTCATCTTCAACGGTATGTGGCATTGAGACTTCACCAGGAGGGTAGAAGCATCAATTGATGAAATGTTGTAAGGTGTCGGGTGTGGTACTATTGTGAGGCCTAGCCTGGTGGCAGATCTTGGGAGACTACATTGATGTAGCTCCCACTACCTACGATCAACTTACATGTACACCCTCCTATCTTGATGTACACTTAGAAGATCGACCCCCTTGATTGAGCTCAACAGGGGTGCGCATCTAATGAATTGATGGTGGTGGCAGTATAACCAATGTTATAGGGTTCTTTGGTGTGGGGGCGGTACCACGGGGCTATGAGATCAAGCGCATTGTTTGCGCTTGTAGGGCTTTGGTACGACCATCAGAGTGGCGGGTCTTGGTATAAGTGGTGTGACCCATCCTGGCCGTTGGGCTCTAGGGGTCTCCACACCTGGATCATTCGGTTGGATCTGGAGGTTCACCACCTGAAAAACAGCCACTAGGGTGACAAAAGTGATCTAAGTATATCCATGATATCCCTCACATGCATCTTTGTCAGGGCACTTATCTGTATAGATATCGACCTCCAAATCCTCATCTTTCAGAGGGTTGATCGGTTCCCACAGATCTTGATGTGTAAGAGGGAGGCATAGTCAGTCTTGCCGTGCCCAAAACCCTTGAACTTGAAACACGGGATCAGCTCGCAGGTCGTTGTCGGGGCACAGACAATTAAAATGACCAAGGAGGCGGTCAGTGCTGCAACGACCATAGTTAGAGGTGCAGCAAAGCTCCTAGGGGTAGTGGGAACCCCTTTCGTCCACCTAGTGGTTGGGGATGTCCTGATAGTCATGGTTGAGGCAATGGAGGTGGCCAAGGAGTTCAGGGTTGGCGCGGGAGTCGCATCCTCGAAGGAGAGCTCATTGCTCTCCACCATGATGTATGCCTGATCGACAGTCGATGGGTTCGGCTCTAGTACGGTAGCACCCAACTCAGGTTGTAGGCCGTGCAAAAAAAGTGCAATCTGGATCTCCGCGCTCCCGATAAAGTAGAAGCGCATGCAAAACTCCTCAAAATCCTTGATGTAGTCGTCTAACTTGCGTTTGTCATGCTTGAGGTCCATCCACTATAAAAGGAGTTGGTCATGTAGAGCTTGATGTAACACGATGTGTCAGGATCGACGGCTCGTATCACACTACTGGGGAATGGACAAGAATGTGTGATGCAATGATGGCAAAAGACGCGTTTATTTGAAAAATCAATGTGAAGAACAATGGACAACTAGCCAATTTGGGATGTAGGCACAAATATCGACACGAAGGGTCAGGGCACGGATAAGCTTGCAATAACCAAAGGGATCGGCTCAAAGGCTGACAGAGCGAGGAATGTTCATCACCCATGTGCATCCCCATTCGTCTCTACAAGCGATGTCGACTCGACACTGATGAAAGGAAGTCCCTAACACAAGTACGATCACTAATCTTATAACACATATAGAATCTCTTGAGGCAGCGGAGCAGATGAGGATGACACTCAAGGTAGTAATAATACTGTAAATCAAGGAAGAGGGAGAATGTCACCTGTGGGCTCGGACCTGGTTGATTGTCCTGATTGAACAATCATTGGGAGATGAGGAAGCTTAGAGCCTAATGATTTGCAGAGCGCACCAGCGATAGTCCAGGAGCCACTTGGTCTATTGAAGGTGGCAGTTTAACGTTACACGACCGGTCAACTTGTAGTATGAACCATAGAGACACTTGTAGGGCAGTTTTAAGATAGGGGCATGAGTATACAATTCAAGGCTGGGCAGCACGTGGTGCACTCCAGCAGCGGTCGGGCGTGCATGATTGGCATGACACCAATTGAGGGAAGCCAACCACGGATGCTGCTAAGTGCACACTGTTAGTTGGTAACCGTTGATGGTCTTTTGAGAAGATGGGTTGTCGATGGAGTGACCTAGGAGATCGGAAGACTGAAGTCTTAGTGTTAGGAGTGCAGTCGACAAGGCCCCCCTTCCCTCAGTTGGTAGGATTCATACATGCAAGCAACGTGGTCGTGAACGTCGGTGTGACATTTGTGGTCAAGCATGTTGTGCAACAACGATGGGGTGTGTGACGTTGTTGAGGAACATGATGTCGGCAGAACCCTAACGGGAAGGTGGAGACCACCAATGAAGCCGCCAGGCTCCCAAAGAGGAAGGTCGGGAACAAAGGCGAGGGATTGGAATCGTAGCCCTGAGCTGGAGTGGTGGACGTCAAACCTGTTGACCAGTATTGTAATAGACGGGAAGACATGTACAATGGGTGCTGACAAACGGAAGGCCTACCAAGAGTCAGGATCAATCGCGGGGGAACCCTATAGAACCAAGCAAGACCCAACCTACACATTACAGAGGATTGATCAACGATGGCAGACGTCGACAGTGGTGAAGCTCCAGCAAACTTTGCGCAGCAAATGTAACCCTAAAAGAGAAACAAAAAGCTATCTCCCCTGGTGAGAGAAATGGGAGAACACTGGTGTAATAACAAAGAGTTTTATCCCTTTGTTTTTCAAAACAATCTTAAGAAAAAGCATTAACCTCCCTCCTTTGATACTAAAAAGGGGGTGGGCTCCTTTAGGAGAGAAGCCATATATGGCCTCTCCCCTTAAGGGTTTAAACAAAAGAAAAAAAGCACAAACATTTGGGAGGCCCGTACGCACGCATGAGGGGCTTCCCTACAGTCAAATGGAACAACATAGGCACAAAATAAAATGACGATGCACAAAATAATGAGGACAAGAGGCTGTAGTCAAACCTGATATCGGAAATTCTGGTTCTTCGTGTTGATTCGGACTCCGCAACGTGGCTGTTGATGAGTCTGAACTTGGTCTGCAGCATGGTCCTCCATCAGAGCTTAGGGATATACTTATCCTTAAGCTTCCTCGACACGACTTTCCAAGTGATCAGCGGGTCTCCCCATCCTCTCGCAACATCCTTATCGTTCTTCAAAAATATCTTGGCCTCGCCATCAAGTCTAGCCTTGGCGTACACAATGCATAAGTCATCGTCCATGCAGTAATGATGAGTGCGCGACATGGAAAAATATAACCGACCCACATCAGCACATTTCATGAATTTGACCAATAGCATTCAAACACATGACGTAATTGCTACTTAAATTGCAACTGGATTACTGTAAAATAAATCTACAACGTGCTTATGTGGTTTCAGTATGACACCAATGTCAAAATATTCCTTATAAAAAATTATGCATGTTTTACAAAGTGACACCATCACATGCCGTGTCAGCACCTTTTTCGATTGATTAAAAAAACTTTATTGTAGTGATGTGGTTTTCCGCATCACATCACCATGAACCTATTCCTTTTGAATCATCGTAAATTTGTGAAGTGGGCCAGATATCACCAAATGCCACATCAACATTTTTTTGGAATTTCCAAAGGCCATGCAGACATGTCATTATTCCTTTATAAGTTACAAGTGGAATGACTCAAAATAAAGCTACACTGTGGTGATGTGGTTTTTGGAATCATACCAATGTCAAAACATTCCCTCTAAATAATGATGAACGTCTGACATGGGGAGATTTCACCGCATGGCACACCAGCATATTTTTAGAATTTGCCCAATGACATCCAAACACCTGTCGTAATTGGTCTTAAAAAGTTCTTGTGGTATGAATAAAAATATAGTTATAATGTGGTGACTTGATTTTTGTCATCACACTAATTTCAAAACAATCATTTGAGATGATAAAGACATGTGACATTACATTGAATGACTTCATGCCATATCACTAGATCTTTGGAATTCCCTATATCACATGAGAAAACATGCCATGACATGAAATGTGGTGATCTTTAAGTTGAGACATGAAAGAGATCTTGTGGATTCATAGCTGTTCTTTGACTATGAATATTAATCTAAATAGCGTTAGCTTAGGTGCAGAAAGAAAAGGCAATATGATGAAAATGATGTGATCAACTCCTTAGCCAAGGCACTAGAATATCATAGAAGAGTTCTCTAATGATTTTTGAACTGATCAATACTTAGTCGAATGATTGATTAGGGTTGGATAGTTGATGATAACCTATGTAGTAAGAGAAGATACCAATGGCAAACCAAATGTACACAATAAAAATGGGAGAACGGTTCCATGACCGAGTTAATAAACTCTATTGTGTCTTCTACAACACAAGGTGTAGTATGGCACACCACAGGCTAGAAAATCAACTTATTGATTGGGTGAAATTCATCCATGATTAAATGGTCTATATAATCAAATAGATAATAAATTTGGAAGCCCGATCCAGGTGATTGGGATATTGGAGTTTGATTCAAGACGACGTTGCTGACATCATCCCAAGGGGTATCGAGACGATAATCAGGTACCGAATGATAACACTGACGTCGTTGAAAGATGTTGTCTGTCGGACCTGCGGAGATACGACTATGTGATGCGATGTAACCCTAGGTGACGTTACGTGCAGGCCTCGACTCGTGGGGGTTCACCGGGCTCTGTGCTTCGGTGTGGGAATCTGGCGGCAGTGACGCTGACCTCCTGACCCTCGTTAGAGAGACAAAGGCGTCTACGGCACCAAACGGACTGAGTCCGTTGGTGCTCTCACGTCATAGACAGGCTCGGCCCGTACCTAGGGAAGATGCTCGTTGGACGCTCTCACGTGTCCGTTTATACTCTCACCTAGTCTGTCCCGAGCGTGGTGGACTGTAATCGTAAAGGAATACGACGAAAGATAATTAACGGGCGGGCTAGAGGAGTGAGGTACCTCTTGGTTATGTGGTCCTAGAGTCGTACGCCTATCGATGCAGAGATACCAACGGGCAGGGTTGGTGGAGCTGTGCCAAAGGTGGCACATCATCACTTGACTGGCGGCGTGGCACGACTCAGGAGCGATGGTGCAGGAGTGGAGTCAACAGGGGAGGGGCACGGAGCGCGGGCAGCTACGACGGCTGTGGCGTGATGACAGCAGCAATGCGGGTGGCGACGGCACGAGTAGCAATGGCGCGGATGATGAGACGGCGGCGGCTGATAAGCCAAAAATAGGGGTAGAAATTATGCAATTTTTAGCCCTTGTCGTTGTAAATTTTAGCTTATGCAATAAAATTTATAAGAACTCTACTTAGGATGTATAGTGATAAGTACAAGTGTCGTCCAAGGGAAGCTAGTAAGGAATTCGATTTGATGATTGTATTGGTAGTTTAACCCTAATTAAAGTGAATTTGATCTTTAATGAGGACCAAATCACCCTGATTAGAGGAAAATTTAGAAAGGAGGGTAGAAGAGATGAGATGGATAGAAGAAATGGAGAGCTCTAAATTGGTTTCTTTGATCCAAATAAAAGGATCCAAGAGGTCAATTAGAGAGGTTAAAAGGGAAGTTTTGATGTGAGTTTGGTTGGTTTTTTTAAGTTTGATAATTCAGAAATAAAATATGGGTAATTAAAATTCCTAAAAATTAAGTCTAAATTTTTTTAGAGTTTTTTCTTGGAAATGCAGCTGAATGCCTAGTTAAATCCCTCAATTTCTCCTCTCAATCCTAATCAGGGCTTGTACATGCCGCTCAAGCCAAGCGATTTAGAAGTTCAGATCAGAATCGAGAAGAAGGAACAAACAACTTAACTAATTTCATTCAAAATGCATCAAAATTCAAATACAATGAAGGGAAAAAGTACCAAACAGGTTGATCCAGGCTGGGGCTCCTCTCTGTCTTGCAGCTGTGATAGAGAACCATCCAGAATGACCCCTCCCTCTCAAAATTCGGCTTTTATACCTAGGTAAAATGGCAAAAATTACCATTTTACCCCTAATGAGTAATTAAATTTTATCTATCAATGCAGGCTTGATCTCAATAATCCAACCATACAGATAGAATGAGGGGATCAAGACGAGAAAATCCATAAAACAAATCATCTCAATCGGACTTCTGGATTAAAAGTTATGAATAAATGAATTTAAACCAATATTAGCCTTGGATTAAATTCATTTATTTAATTTTTTTTCCTTGTTAACCGCTCGCTGACGTGTTCTTTTTCTATTGGCAGCGGCGTTTGAACTTCTCCAGGCGGCCGTCTCCACGTTGCACCATGTACCCCCTGCGAAAAGAAATAAAAATAAACAGAAAAAGGCGGGTCGGACTATCCGTATACATTTAGCTTGCACGTGGCGCGTGGTTTTTAAACCGCACGGATGAATCCGCGCGCACCACGTCACTGCCCGTGCGTGCGCTTCGCATGCGCCGCACAGGCGGTGAACTTACCTCCCAGAGCTTCTCCCTCTTCACGCCCCGTCGGATTCTCATCCGAAGGCCATGAAAGCGCCACGTCTACATGCGGCAGATTCCTTGCTCTATTTCTGACGAACCCTTTATAAAATAAAAAATTGTAAATGAACGCCGCCCAAAAAGTATTTGTGTATCTGTCCTCCCCGTGTTCTCTCTCCTCCGCGTTTCTTCTAAAATATTAAAACAATAAATAATGTAATTGCAAGAAAACCCTGGAAGATTTTAAATTACATCTTTACGCTTGCAGTGGTGACCGAGAGCTGTTTTCAGGGTCTTTTGCAACAAAACTTTGCAAAAAGGCCCTTCAAAGTTCGAAAATGATAAAAATACTCTTTTTTCTCTTATAAATATACCTTTTTTCCTTAGAATAAATACATTTACTTATCAAATAAATCTCATAAAAATCCTAAAATTTGTAAAAATGTCTAGAAAATTCACTGATTCATCCCCATGCTGATAAATGTCAAAATTAAATATTAAATTTGCCATTTTCATTCAAAAATAGTTATTTCAAGCTTCAATAAATCCTTTAAAATTCATAGAATTAACAGAAAATTAGGGAAAAATCAGAAATCACTTGAAAACACTCATTTCATGTAAATATATGATAACAACCCCATTTTAAGCTTTTTAAATGCATAAAACTGTGCTAATAACAAGAAATAAAGACAGAATTTAGGGTGTTATCAGCGGCCCTTGGGGCAGCGGGTCTCGAGGCAGTGGCCCTCAAGGCGACGGGCCTTAAGGCGACCGGCCTCGGGGCGGTGAGCCTCAGGGTGGCGGGTGGCGGGCGGCGGGCCTCGGGGCAGCGGTCCTCGGGGCGGCAGGTCTCAAGGCGGCGGGCCTCGAGGCGGCGGGTCTCAGGGTGGCGGGCGTCGGGGTGGCGGGCCTCAGGGCAGCGGCCCTTAGGGCGGCGGCCCTTAGGGCGGCGGCCCTAGGGGCGGTGGCTCTTGGGGAGGTGGGCCTCAGAGCGACGCAGGGCGGCGGCCCTCAAGGCGGGGGCGGCAGGTCTTAGGGTAGTGTGGGGCGGCGGCCCTCGAGGCGGCGCGGGGCAGCGGTGACGGCACAAGTTCAGGCTAGAGTTCGAGCGGCAAAGTTTCGACAGAACGGTAATCCGACAGAACGGGAGCGGGTGACGGCTGTCTGCCCCGTTCCTGTTTTGTTCCCCTCTCTCTATTTCTCTTTTTTTGTCCCTTTTTTCCTAATTTTTTTCTTCCTCTCATAAGAGATCCTCAGACTACGTTTTTTTCCAAAAATTCACAAATCTCCTCTTTGGGGTGCACTCTCCTTCACTTATGTAGGGAGGGTGATGGGCCCTAAGGAGGGACAAAAATAGGGGGGGGGGCATTAGGAACGGGGTCCCCTCTCAGGGCCACAAATATAGATGTTTTAAACAAAGCAAAAAGGGAAGAGGGTTCGAAGGGGAAAAGATGAAACAAAAGGGCTTTTGCGAGGATAGTGGCCCGAGAAAATCAAAATTATCTAGATAACTTCGCCCTCGCCTTGGTGTGCCAATCTGGCGGGGCTCAAGCCAGCGGGTGTGGTCGATGACGGCGTGGGTTTCGGCATTGTTCTTGATGGAGCAGTGCCTCGTGCTCCATCAGAGTCAATAACTAGACTGTTACGTAGGCCTAGAGGGTCACACATAAATAGATTTTTTTGACATCGGCAGATATACATAAAATTCAGAGGTTGGATGAAAAATCCACATCAAGTATCAAATACGGATGTTCCTGAAAAAAAATTCATTCACTTCATATTTTTTCACGTCCTCAACCTTCATCTCCCTTGGCCCCTTGGCTCCTCTCCACTCCTATTCTGATTGGAACGGGGATAACGATGATGGTAGATGAATAACTAAACTCATCATGATAGAGGATGAGGTTTGATATGCCAAGGATTATGTGGATACTAGAGGCTTGCCGAATGAACAGCTCAGTACATCTCACTACAGGAAATGAGGAATTACGGTGCTGATCTGCGCACAATCGATTTGATCATTGGTTTTAAAGTACCTTTACGATTCTATTTTAATACTTCATCTACACCATTTTTGTAACTTCTAAATCTGTCACGTCCGTATAACGCACAAATTATCTATACGTGAGAAAATGAAAAATGGAAAGGTATTTCATGTTCATCCATCAAATTACATCTTTTTCACATGCACGGGTCCTTTGAAAGCAAAGGTGCATTCATTTCACATTAAATAAACATTTAAAGTTCAAATAGGCCACTTGTTTTATTGGCCGCAAGCTTTTAAGTGAAAAAAATTATTGGTTGTTTTCACTTAAAATTGTTAAAATAAATCACATATTTGCCAAAAATATTTCTAACTCATAAAATTAATTTTCTCAAGAATTTCAAAAAAACTTCTTCTAAGAAACTAAAATCTTACAAAAAATCAGAATTTGACTCTTAAATAAAAATAAGTTATTTTAATTGTATGCTAACATGCATGTATGATCATTAAGCAGATAAGGAAAATTAAAGATGTGTGATAGTAATAGAAAATTGCATGTATTTGTGATTATTTCCCCCTACTCGATAAGTAAAATAATATATATAAGAATCAATGTTAATGTGAACACTATATTATTCTCAAGCAGAAGATGATTTCTTTAATAAACTTACAGGAGTACTGAAGCATGAGACGCTGAAGTTGATTCACAATGACTTGGGAGGGGTGACCGGGTGAGGGGGTATTTGCTTAATCCATCACTTGGTGAACAGAGTTTTACACGTTTTTATTGATCACATACCAAACAAAATTGGGTCTATTTTGTTCAAAATTTATTTTTAGGTTCTCATGATCTTCAAGGTTTGAAAGAATCCAGCGATGGTTGAGACCTGCTGTAATGCCAGATAATGCTGAGGAATATGTGAGCCATAACTTCAAGAAGTTAAGTTCTTTACCTGAGATTAAAATATGGAATATAGTTTGAAAATGACTTTAAAAAATGGGGTTAAGAATTGGAACATAACCTTTAATGCACATTTTTGGAGTATAAGGTGCATACTTTCTTGCCACCAATCATGGGTAGATGGCGAGTTGGAGTCATATGGTGCCACCAATCATTTGGATGAATGGGTGTGTTTGTTCTCGGCCATGCAAGCCAACTACACTTAGGAGTTAACGTCACTATTAACGGAGAAGAAGAGCACTTAATAACAAATGGAGGTATGATATCGAGCAAGAACTGGATATCAGTCATAATCACAAAAAATACATTTTTAACCAGCTAATTTACTAGTAATTTCTTGTACTTAAAAAAAACACATCAGCTAATTTTCCATTTAATCATTACTTACATTTTTATAATAAAAGTTGATTTTTTCCTGATTATCTGGTAGTTTTATGGAGACTTCTCACAGAAAATAATGTTATATCTGAAGTATATGATGTCAGATTTGTTCAACTTTTTCACAGGTGATTATATCTTTTAATGATATCTGATTTTTGTACTTTTATGGAATTTAAGAATTTAATGTTTCAAGAAAATAGCTTTATAATTTAGAATGTATGTGGATTTTTTGGACTCCTACCCAAGTAAAAATCTGATTTTTTGGAGTGTGGTTAATGATTGTCAGCAACCAATAATTGGTAAGAGCCAATGATTAGTTTATTTCCTTCAAGCTAATTTTTATAATTACTTTTATTTCCCGAAAGCACACTGTTAAGAGTCCACCAACCTCTTAAAATTAGCATGTAAACATATTTAATGTAATTTAATAATGCAGAAGCCACAATGATTGTGCCAAATTAGTTTTCAATTTTCATCATCATTGTACACACAATATAAGGCTAATACTTGGCACTTTGAACAGAAATCATGGGCATATTGACATGACTGATTGGATCATCTCCTTAGTACAATATTTCCCTATTTTGTGCCATGTTGGCAATCCATGATGAAAATAGAGAAAGTGATAGGGTTACTCCAACTTATAATCCCAATATTAAAAAATCCCAAATAATTTTTGCACATAATATTTACGATCAATGTAATCTTTTCGTCGTCCCTCCATTCATCTAGGATCTACCTAAAAACCATCATCTTCATATTAAGGGAACCCTTAGATTTTGATTATAATTATGATTAGTAGGGTGATTTGCTGATTCAGAAACTTGTTTGAGCTCGTTTAGTATTATTGAGAGCAAATGATTGGAGTGATGATGTGATCAAAAGCTGTGAATAAAAAAACACGACTTTGCTCATTAGGCACATGAAGATGATGTTATCGTAATATTTTTCTTTCTCAGACTCAGATATTGGAATCTTTTATTATTTTATTATCATTAAGGATAGCTTTGCTTTTTTGCATCCAACATGCCAGCACCAAGTCTGCTACTCATTGGTGTATAATGGGTACAATCTCAGCCATAGTTCACAATTATTAAATCACTTCTTTCTATTCACCAGCATCACATATGCATGCCATGACTCCCTAGTCACTCAGCATTATCAAAATCTCAGTTAACAGAATTTTAGTTATTTTAAATTTTCACTAGAAAAATAGGATAAATATTATTAAGATAATACTTAAATTGATTAGTTGGATAAATGGGAAAGTTACTCTTTATGTCATTTTTAAATTAATTTCCTTAATTTATTTAATTGGATTAAAGTCTTAAAAATATACATAAATCCTAAAAATATAAATCAACTTTAAAATTATTTATTTAATAGCTGCTCTGAATGTAATTGACCTGTGCTTTCTCTGTGTTTGTACGCAAACTGGTCCAATTTGTCTACAGCTAAGAAGGACTAAATGATGAAATTAATCCAAAATTCTGGTTTATGAGGCACCATATAGTACTGATTATGAAGGGGTATCAACAATGTGAGGGTAATTAGTGCATTCAGATTTTATCACCTATTTTGGATCTCAATAATTTGGTGTTGGTGCTCGTCACTGTTTCAAAAAGTTATGTTCTTTCAAGAAACTTTGTGTGAATAAAATATTTCGTTATGGTGACTTGAAGGAATGAAAATGTTTGAAAATGAATGTTTCCTTTATCAGGAGGAGGACCTGTGAAAAATGAAGAGGATTATATGGGTTGAAGTATGCATCATGGTGGTGGCACAATCATTTTGAGACCTTTTTTAACATTAAAAGTTTCACATGATCTATGATGGACCAAGCCTGTCACTTGAAAATGTTTAAAAGATGTTATACCATAATTAATAATGGTTTCTCTAGACGATGTGTTGATTTTAATTTCACATATGAAAGAGGAATGACTATAATGCACTATCATCCGGATGTTTGGATGGTTTGGGATGGATTTTGGTCAACCAAACTATCTTTTTGGGAAGGATCTCATCCAAGAATAGACTATAGGTCTGGGACAATAGACAATTGGTCACCAAAAGTCATAAATTCTTGCTGCTCTAAGTATCTCACTGAGACATCGGAACCTAATGAACTTAGCTTTAAACTATCAGCTTTGCCACTTCTTGGCGCTCAAGACTAGGCTCTCACTTTGCTTGGCTCCCCTTCCTCTGAGCTCTTACTCTTTTGTCTCATGTATGCCAGTCCTGCTTTTTTTACTCTCTCTCCTCTAGGCTCTTGATTCTTTTTTTCATAGGGTCTCAACCCTTGCTATTTCTCACTCTTGTCCCTCAATCTTATGGGCTCTTGGCTTGCACTCTGCTTGGTGAAATATCTTTGTACTGGGATTTGACCTCCTCAGCTCTTGACTCTCGTCCCTCTTTACTCTTGTCTCTCCTATTTCAGCTCTCTAATTGGGTAATTTTTTATAAATGTTCATGTTGAAAAATACTGTTTCATTGAATGTCAAATATGCTCTCATTTTTTCATGAATGGACTAAAATAGCATCCCATGGTATGTTTAAAAGATGAGTATCCATCTTGTCTTATATTTGAGCCACAATAAGTGAACCCTTTTTGTCTAAGGATCAAAGGAAGACTCCCTACATCTCTGTGTGCTAGAATCTTGAGGCTAAATAAGTCATTGGAAATTGTTTTACCAGAAATTAGGGTTAAATATGTCATTTCAGGCTTCTGGTTTATACAACAATATTTGTAATTCCCTTACGAGCATATAGAAAGGGTTGAATCCACTGGGAGCAAGTGCTGAAGAGCTAAATTTTTATTCTTTATTTCCATTTTTTAGAACTTTGGTATCAATTTAAGGAAAATACATAATTTAATGAAAGCAGGCTAGTGAAAATCAATTTAAAATAATTTTAGGAAAGTCAGAAAATATTAATCCTATTTAACCTAATTTATTTATATCTTATATAATACTTTTATAGAGTTTAATATGGCTTATAGTAGAAAAAATATTCAAGGCTCATTTGAAAATACCTTTGCCCACACTTTGGGATCGTTAGGTGATGGTAGACGGAGATGGACATGAGTGGAGTTGAGAAGATGAAAGAGATATTGTGCTGATTGCAGCGGAACTAGATTAAGAATTTTTAGAGGAGGGTAGAGGAGATGGGAAGAATAGAAGAAGGAGCTCTATATTGACTTCCTGATCCAACAAAAAGGATCTAAGGAGACAACTAGAGAGGTTCAAAAGGAGATTTGGTTTTAGATTTTTTTAGGGGAATTAAGTATTAAATTTTACTAACTAATATCTCATAAACAGAATCTAATCTTCCTAGAAATTAATTTTTTTATAATTTATTTGTTCTTAATTTGTGATTGGAATAGTTAGATAAATTCAATTCTTACTCCTCTTAATCCTAGTAAGGACTTCAACATTCCACTCAAGCCTAGTGATTAGAAATTCAGATGAAGATCAGGAAGAATAATAAAAAATTTCACTGACACTTTATCCAAATTACACAAAAATTCAAATACAACGAAGTACAAAGTATAAAATATAGGGGATCCAGGCTGGTCATCCTCTCTGTCTTGCAATCTCGTTTTGATATAAGCTTATACAATAAATCTATAGAATTCCCTTTTTCAAAATATAGAAAGTTTAGGATGAAAAAGGGTCGAACCTCAGGGAAGCACTTTGCAAGACTTTCTATCCTAATTCCAATAAATTAATTCAAGAATGAATTAATTTCTGCATTTAATGGGCCTTATTGTGTTTAATTTTATTTTGTAAGTATTCAAAATTAAGCAAAAGCTTAATAGTGATCTTAATATGTTCGGTCAAGACACTCTAGATAGGATAATTTTGATTCTTGTATCAGATTAATTTGCATTGCCAATAATTAAACCACAGGCAGGCACTATGCAATACTTTCTATCCAAATTGCAATGAATTAATTCAATAAGTAATTTTTTTCATTTAATGGGCCTTTATTGTTTTAATTTGTTGTGTAATTGATCAAAATTAAGAAAAAGCTTAATACTGATTGTAATATTTGCACACAAGACACTCTAGATAGAGTAATTTTGATTATTGTATCAGATTAATTTTGATTGCCAAGATGTAAGTAAATCTGATTGATCAACACATTTATTGTATTAAATTTGGGAATTTATAAGCAAGAAAGGGATTTTGAAGTTGGAACTGAAGATGGACTAACTTTTCAAGGAAATTTTGGATTTAGATATTTTATATGTATAATTGGGTTTTCAAACAATTAATTTCTAGATCTAGAGAGAGAAATTAGACGAATTAACCCAGAGAGAGAAAGTACAAAAATTGGGGGAAAATGAATTAAAGATGAAATTCAACCCTAATCTAGAGATCTAAGGTGCAATATGAGACGAGAATCAATGTAGAAATAAGATGCTGATTACCATTCAAATCAACTCCAAAGGCACATACATTTCGCCCATACCTTGGCGTTTTAAAATCGTTCAAGAAGAAGTTCAATAAGTGAAGAAGAAACTTCCAACTTTGATGCTTGATTCAAGATCTGTCGACTTCAAAAGCAACACCTGTGTCCTTTCTGGTTAAATTCCTGGGGGAGAGCATCCTCGATCATTTTCCCCTTCTTCCTGACCTCCGATTTATAATCCAATCGTATGGATCATAGAGCGCAATCAGACTAATAGATCTCAAGATGTCTGAATTTTAATATCACTTAACCTCAGACCTCCGATCATACTTTATCCCTCCTCCACGTGGGTGCCAGCCAGGCAAAAATGGCGCTTCCTGATTCACTGCCTTGTTTTCTCCACCCTCAGATCACACGCTGCCACATTTTTTTGCACGCTAAAATGGCTTTTAAGAGAGAGACAATATTATGCTTCTTCCATGGGTGAGATGGTGCCATGTCGCCTCGCTTCAGCTCTTGTCTTTAAAAAAATGAAAAGAAAGAATCTTTACCATTTAACTAAATGCACAAAAATATTGATTCGCTGTGTGCATTTGATGCACACTACAATTGATTCTCTGCGTGCATTTATTGCACAAAAATGCAAAAGAAAGCACAATTTTACTTTTTTCTCGACCCGCTCGCACCACTTAATAACTGAGATAGTGATTCGCTAATTATGGCATCGCGCATTGTGATGCTATTATTAGCCTATGACAAACACGCTAACGGCATTACAAATTGCACACGTCATTCACCCGAATATAAAAAATATGGAAAATTATTTATTGGCTATATAATGGTAGAAAAGTATTAAAAATGGAAAAAATCAAGAAAAATTAATAAAAGCTTTAACAACCTCTATCCAAGTATTTTATGCTGTTAAAATAAAAGTCTTCAATGAACTGAGATTAAATGTCATGCAAACGTTACTAACAAATTAAAAACAACCATAAAACTATAGTGCAAGCTGTTTATGTCCATTTAATTATGATAACATGCAAATATGGCAAGTAAATTACATATATGTATGTAATATTCATCAATTTAACATTATAATTTGCAAGTTATTATACTCCCCCGCCCACTTAAATCATTGCTAGTCACTTATCAATGTACCATTGTTCCTTTAGATTACCTCTTCATCCATCAATCCTCATTCATCTGCATGAAGTGTTAGAGATATCAATAACATGCTCAAACGGAACTCCCCTTGACAATTTGGACTCCACCTTGTCAGGAATGTGGTCACCAACCCTCTTGGTTTGTATAGAGCTAATGAAATGAGATCAGAAGATGTAATTCTGTCCAGATTTTACACTATGATCTAAAGGTTCCTCACTACACTCTTTAAGTGGCGGGCCTCTCGCCTCTCATACCAAGGCCACTCTCTTAGGGGTAGCGGCTACCTGATGATAAATTTCTCCCAGTAACTTTCCTCCTACTTCTATGATAAAAGCTAGACATTCTCCGCCTCCCACGTATCAACAGAATATCAAGATATTATACAAGGGATATTTGTGTTATGAGGTTTGCTTCATAAAGGATGGCATGGGTAAGAGAATAAGAAAGAAGAAGAATACTCAAAGGAAAGGAAATGAATTTGGATTGTTTGGTTTTATAATGGTTATATATCATTTCAGGTGGCCTTCTCCCGAGACTTCGACAAATGACATGACATAGAACAAACTGAATGATGGTGTGTGATGCCCTCACCAGAATCAATGTGAAATATCTTGAATGCAGATTGATGCACTAAGATGCCTATCAGAAGAAAATTCCCTTATTTTTTTAGGGCTACAGAACATAATGAATAATCGTATATGAGAAGAGGGTAATAATCAACTCTAGTGAGGGCATTAAGCAAAATCATAGAAGAGAAGAAAAGGTATTAAGAAGTTGAAGAGAAAAATTAGACATAAGTGGTGATAGAGGTGGGATATAAATGATGATCCCATAGGATGGGAGATAGAATGGCTTGGGAGATGGCTACTGTCCATGAGAGGCTGTGGGTTAGAGAAAGGTTCATGAGAATGGAATGATAGGTGTATGGAATGTGGAATGGCAAATGAGATGACATGTGGATGCAGAATCAAGGAAAGGGAATTTCTGTGCTTTAGGACTTATAGAAAGGCCTATCTTCCACCCTAAAGTAGGATTGACTCAATGAGAGAATAAACATTAAAGTGAAAGCATAAAAACAAAATGGAAAGCTAGCATAAATGGCTAGCTAGACGAATGTGACTATTTATGGTCATATGAATGGCTCTATAATGAACTTTGGAATCCATAATTCCTTATCTGATATTGTTTGAAAGGGTTATAAGATATATTTGGGAATCCATACTCTTCGCTCCTGATTTTTGGATTGAAATAACCTTCATCCTTAATGACATATATCGCATAGGAATCCATCTCTTATGCTCATACATCCTATGACCCCCTAAATACTTGCTCCTATAATCCTCGTACCTCCTCATCATATCAAGATTTTTTATCTTCATCCATCTATAGCTCTATTTTACTTATTTGGTAGGGAGGCTAACAGTATTGCAGCAAGCTCTTTAGTCAATGATTCATTTTCCATATTGAACTTTTCCATCCTTTCATGCATCTCACTCTTTTGATCATTTAATTTCTTGATATCATTTTTCAAGTGGAGGTTAAATATTTTTAAAGCAAATAGTCCCACTTGAGATGATATGCACGATGGTTTACAAAAGTTTTGAGAAGATGGACTAATGGATGGTAATGATGAACCAACAGTTTTAGGGATAAAACTAGTTTGGAAAAATAAATCGTCTATCTCAGACTCTTCCTTAGGATTTTTTTAAATTTTGTCCTCAAAGTATACACTTCTGCTATCATAAATATTTAAACTAAGGGACACATTCTTATCTTAGTTTCTAAGGACTACCTCTCCATCCTCAATATCAATCAGAGCTTTAGCTGTTTTCAAAAAAGATTTACCAAAAACTAAGGGTGCTTTCTTTGACTTTCCCTAAAGTATCAAAAATCTGATCTGAATCAACACCCTTATATATTAATGCAACTATTGGAGATTTTCCTTCTATAAGCTATCTGGACTCCATCAAAACAAACAACATCAGAAGAGGGTATTACCTTTCCTATAGGGTGTCTCTCTCAAACATAGAAGAAGGTATGATATTCAGGCTGGAACCAAGATCTATAACTACATTCTTGAAATTTGTTCCTCCAATTTCACATGTAATTTTAAACTCTCTTTGTTCCATTGTCTTCTTATATAAGTTCCTCCTCCTAGGAGGTTTCTCTAAAGGTTTTTCTAATGTAACTTGAGGGTTTTGGAGTGCTGGCTCTCCTACTTATCTCCTAATTTGACTAATCCTCCACTATCTTCTTTGTTTATCATGTCACCTACAGTCCTTGACATCTATCATTCTCTATTTTTTTAATTCTTTCAATGAACTCCATCATATGATCCTTCACATGAGATAACAAGGATGTCACAATTTGGACAAGCGTAAATGTTTGAGAATGATCAGGGATAGGAGCACTCAAATATGATTCCTTCGTTATCGAAGACCTTGATCTGGTAGGGATATTAGTAGTAAGGATAAGAGCACTCAGATATATGCTTCTAACATAAGAAATTATACCTTGAATTATGGCTTTAGGAGATGATGACTTCTGATATTTAGGATAATCAAGAGGATCCTCAAACTCAAGATTTGGGTTTTTAAACGTTTCAGTTTTTTTCTTCTTCAAAACCCTTCAAGTTTTTGCTATGATCATCTCTATGATTCCCTGATCCATGATTCCTATAAGACTTTTCCTTAAGTGCAATGGATTCTTCAAACTTGCTGGATCATATAATCTCTAAGTTTTCTATGAGCAGTATCTCCATGGGAATCTAATGGATGTGTAGAAAAATTTAAACGGTTATTCAATTCCATGATTTCCCTTATTGGTTTACGATGCCCTACCTTGTCCTAGGATTGCATTGCTTGTCGGACTTCTATTATGTTCCATTTTTTTCTTTGAGATGTTCTTCCCTTTCTGTAATATCAGAGTGTGAGAATAAAATATTGAAATAAAAAAATAACCTCAATGGATGCCTAGAAGTCCCAAATGTGATGACCACGTTCTTTCATAACACAACCATGCAAGAACAAGGTTAGTTCATGTTGGTTCAATGAATAATAAAATATAAAAATCTATGATAGTTTGTTTTGAGGACAAGTCAGATTATCTCAACAAAAAATTGAAAAAAAAAAGAGAAATGACAAATTTGGATTTCTCACTAGCCATTTAAAAAAAAAAACAATTCTGAATTAACAGCAAAATTTGAATGCAAGTTCATAATGTAGCAAAAAAAAAAGTCATGCTCACTAGACATGTATATTCTTGGTGTATAATTTTTTATATTCACTGTGCCTCCCTGGTGCAACTGATAAGCCTAAATTTAAAGTTTAGAAATGTCATTTTGATTTAAGCTTATGAAATAAATTTATAGAATCCCCCTTTTCAAAATATAGCAAGTTTAGGATGAAAAAGGGGTCGAACTACAGGGAAGCATTTTGAAATTGTTTTTTATCATAATTCAAATGAATTAATTCAAGAATGAATTAATTTTTGCATTTAATGGGCCTTAATTGTGTTTAATTTTGTTTTGAAATTAAGCAAAATCAAGAAAAAGCTTAATAGTGATCTTAATATTTTTGGTCAAGACACTCTAGATAGGATAATTTTGATTCTTGAATCAGATTAATTTGGATTATCAATATTTCAATCAATCTGATTTATCAACACCATTTTTATTTGTTAAATTTGGAATTTATAAGCAAGAAAGGGATGTTGAAATTGGGCTTGAAGATGGATAACTTTTACAATGAAATTTGGGATTCAAGTTTTTTATATGTTCAATTGAATTTTCAAAAAATCACTTTCGAGATCTAGAGAGAGAAAGTGAACAGATAAACCTGGAGGGAAAAAGTAGAAAATTTGGGGGGGATATGAATTAGAGATGAAATTCGACCCTACTCTAAAGATCTAAGATCCAATTTTAGATAAAAATCAATTAAGAACGGAGAATAAAAACGAGATCCTGAATCAGACTCAAATTGTAATGCTAATCATCATTCAAATCAACTCAAAGGGCATGTACATTTTGCACATGCCTTGGTGTTTTCAAATCATTCAAGAAGAAGTTCAAATAGTGAAGAAGAAACTCACAACTTTGATGCTTGAACCAATCTGTCGACTTTAGAATCACTACCTGTGTCCTTCCTGGCCAAATTCTTGGGGGAGTGTGTCCTCGGTCTTTTTCCCTTCTTCCCGATCTCTGATTTATAATCTAACCGTATGGATCGTAGAGTGTGAAAAGACAAATCTACCCTCAAAATTTGTGCACAATCATACATTTAGATCTCAAGATATCACCATTTCACTGGCAATTAATCCTGGCCATTTGATATTTTATCTCTCCTCCACGCAGATAGAAAATGCCCTTTTTTATTCGTCGCCTTGTTTTCTCCGCCCTCGGATCACGCGCTGCCATGTCGTTGTGTGCAGAAAATAAGGAAATCATTACCGTTTTGATAAGAGATCAGATTATACCTTTTTGGCGGCTGGGAGAATGCCACGGTGCGTCCCCTTTTGTTTTACCAAAAAAACAAGAAAACAGTAGTATTACCTCTTCAGTAATTGAACGCGGAGTACCGATTCACCGTGTGCACTTTTTTCACGCGGCTATCAATTCTCCACGTGCATTTAATGCACGAAAATGCCAAAAAAACAAAATTCCTTTTCACGTTTTTCCTTGAGCTGCCCGCACTCAGTACTCATTGAACCAATGATCTACTCATTATGGTATCGCGCATTGCGATGCCATAATGAGCCTATAAAAGGCTTATTTTGGTGCTTCCAGTCATTCGCCTGAATTTTTGTGAGAGTGACTTGGACGCCACATAATTTTTACTAAAAATGATTTTTTTTAAAATTCAAACAAATTCTTGAATATGTTATTTGAATTCAAAAAATAATTTATTGCCTATACAATGGTCAGAAAAATATAGTGTCATTATAGAATTTTTTTTGAAACATTAGTAAAAGTCTTAACAACCTTGATCCAAGTATTTTATGCCCTGCAATAAATAATTCTTCAATGCACTGAGGTTAAATGTCACGTTAAAATTACTAAAAATTAAAAACAATTACAAAACCATATTGCAAGCCATTTATATCCATTTTATTATCATAACATGAAAATATGGCTAGTAAAACACATTTATGTAATGTAATATTCATCATTTAACATTATAACTTGCAAGTTATCATAATTATTGGTCCTTGGTTGTTTATTCTGACTTTCTAAATTGAAACGTCATAGTGGAACCTTGCTAAAAATGATAATTGTGTAAAACAATGAAGAATTAAATCACAATACATGCTGGGGTGGATTAAAAATCTAATTATATTTCATAAAACTTTAACATTGAAAATTAATTTATCTTTGAATTTAACATCATAGAATAGTCGAAACATCTATAAAAATCAATCAATATGAATTTTAGAATTAATTTCTTAATAAACTTTAATAAATAAAAACTTGAAAATACCAAAAAATATGTAAAAATTTTAAAATATTTTTTATTGTGTTTAAGCCATGATGACATGCAAATTTGGGTATCTAGATTCTGATATTTGTACAATAGATGATCTTTCCAGTTTAAATTTTTATGGTATTACACTCCCCAACTTTAATCCTTGTTAGTCCCTAGACGTGGGCTGACAACTGCATGGCATGCATTTCATGTTAAAAAGGAAAAATTGGACAACAAAATGTTGTTGTAAAATGTATGAGGTCTGTATAGACAAAATGTAAATGAACATGAAGATGTAATTCTCTTAAGAATTGATATTGTAATCTTAAAGTATCTCACTTCTCTGTACGTATGCTGGATCTTATATCTCTCATAGCAAGGTTACTCTTTCCCAGGTGACATCTACTTTGTGCTTTATCTTTCATAGGCATCCATCCTAGCTGAAAGTAAAAGGGTAACTGTCTTCCTCATATTCATTACATGATACCAAATGTGATCCTAATAAATGTTGTACTGAAGATGAATATTGTAAGGAGATATAAGGTGACAAGGTGGGAAGAGAAGGAAGGTGGGCTGAAAATAAATGTGATGAGGGGGTGATGGATTATTGCTAAGATTTTGTGTCACATCAGGTAGCCTACTCCCAAGATTTAGATGAATGAGAGTGTGATAAACAAAAGGCAAAAAGTAATTTATAGATGTTCTCGCTCGACTTATTAAACATGTCAATATCTTTTGATAATTTATAGATGTCCCCACTAGACTTTAAATTGACGTCACTTTAAGGTGTAATGGCTAAATAATGGGAAATGACTATTGTAAGTAGTAAATAAGCCCGAATGTTGCTGCAGTGTGGCCTGGAATGTCACACTATGCCTTTAATAAAAAAATTTGTTGTAGAGGTCTAAAAACTAAAGTGTATCCAAATCGTCAAGTGAGTAGGTCTTGAATTGTCTGCTTCAAGATGGTGGTCAATGAAGAAAAAAAAGAAGCTCGCGATTGACATAAGGCAGGAAACACTACCCATTCACCTTAAATTCTTGACCACTCCTTCACTTTTATCTAAAACTTCAATGATGGTGAGTGATCCAGCCATCTGACTTTAAGCTTCCCTAGAAAAATAATAGCCTAGAAATATGAAGCCACACCTCTTGCCCTTGTTGAAAGGACCAACGGTTGAGGAGTTTCTCATTAGTATTTTCAAATCTTTGCCTTTTAATTATAGAATTATCACAGGGCCCCTTCTTCAATTGCTAGAGCTCATGCATCTACAAAAGAATTTTTTCTCCATTTAACATATTTTTATTTTTTATAGGCTAGTGGGCGGTATGTTAAATTTCGAGAAGAAGACATAAATTTTTTCAAAAAATCAACCTAACTTAGGTTTCCCCCAAGTTGCCTTATAGGTGGTTCAGTCGACCAAAAAGTATCATCTAAACAGCTTGGATAATTTACTTCATTAGACCTAATACTATTTTTAATGCTTTTTCACCTAACTTTTTAATTCTCCATTCTTCCATTGGGATTGTGATGTACAACAAATCATTCATGAAAATCAACATTTTCAAGGGATTATGAACTCATATAATGAAATGAACATGCATTTTTATGTTAAATTCCATTTTTATGCAATTATTCATTCATTATCTAAAATATCCTATTTTTAAACGGTTTTTGCATTGCTAAAAACATAATATGCAACTCATTGATATATTATAAAAAAGGAAAACTATAATATATAGAATAAATAAATATGTCCAGAAGATAATAATAAAAGGCTCCCAAGGATCTGCCAAGGTGCGCAGCCAAGGCCACACCACAGGCTTCACCCACAGCCGCAGCCAAGGCTATCCCCTCAAAGCGGCTCCACGCTAACAATAGTCAGCGCCTGAGGTAAGTCCATGATGTTCATGTTATTTCATGTTGTTATTTTGTTTGGAGTTCATATACCACTTATGATTTCTGAGGAAATACATATGGGATGAACAAGTTGGAATTGTTCAGAAATTCACTGGCCGAGCTAGAACGAATAATAGTATTATGAGAAGGCCCGTGGCCGCAGCAGTAGCGCTTAAGAGAGAATGACAACGATGTGCTTGGAGTTAACCAAGCCCAAGCCTTAGTCAAAGTGGGTTTTCTTAAAGTCTGCGTTCTAATCTTGACCATTGATCTTCATTAAGAAGATCGAATGGTCAATATCACTATTGATTTGTTTTAATATTTTTCTTCTATTTCCAGGAAAAAACTCAGAGAGGAGCACCGACTTAGATGAATCAAACGTGAACATGTGGATGATCAACGCTGACGTGGCGTTGCGGACGGAGCAGGGTCCACCAGAACTAAAGGGGATCCACGGCTACGAATAAATCGTATACATTGAACCCTCAAGGCATGGAGCCAATGGTACATGGGCATTCTTGACTTCTTCTCCCTCTCGCCGCCATCTCTGTCGCCGGAGAAGTTGTTCTGATGATGAGAAGGTGGATTTCAATGTCGGAGACGATGGGAGTAAAGTCCCATATCGGTCAGGAAGGGCTGTAGACCATTCCTGACCTATAAAATACACTCTAAATAGCCTGAAAACTATCTTTCATTGCTGAATTGTAAGAGGGGGCCCCTTTCCTAATGGGCTTCCCCCTCTTTTGGTCCCACCTTAGGGCCCAACACCTTCCCTACTAAAGGGAAGGATAGGGCGCTCTAAAGAGTTAGAAGACTTTGAATTTTTGTAAAGAAAGAATAGCCCGACGACCTCGTGAGAGAGGAAGAAAAAGAAAGTAAGAAAAAAAGGAGGAAAAAAGAGAGGACAGAAGGGGAATGGGGCAGAAAGCCATCACCCGTTCCCCATTCCGTGGGGTTCCCATTCCACCGGATTCTGGTTCCAGCAAGACTCCGCCGCCGGAACCCTTGGCGGCCGCCGCTCCACCGCCGGAGCCCTAGGCCGCCTCTGCCGTCGATTCGGAGGCCGTCGCCCCACGCCATCCTGAGGGTCATCGCCCCGAGGGCTGCCGTCCCGCGCTGCCCTGAGGGCCGCCGCCCCGAGCGCCGCCACCCCGCGCCGCCCTGGGAGCTCCCACTCCTCGCTGCCCCGAGGGCTGCCGCCCTGCGCTGCACCAAGGGCCGTCAACCCCCCCGCCGCCCCGAAGGCCACTGCCCTGCACAACGCTAAAGCCACCTGATCTGCCGCCGTCAAATCTGTCGCCACTACGGCCGACGCGCCGCCGCCGCCGTGAGGACGCCGCCACCGCCAATAGGCTGCAACCAATGCTGAATCGCCGCTGCTGGATCCCCACTGTTGCCAGACATCCGCGGCTCGTCCGCCGCACTCCGCACCGGTGTCGTATGCCGCCGCTCGCGCCGGTGCCGCTTCGCCGCTGCCGCTCGTGCCGCCTTCGCCACGCTCCTGCCGCTCGCACCGCCGTCGCCACGCCGTCACCACTCGCACTGCCGCACGTGCTGCCCTCGTCGCCGTCGTCACCCGTACCACTGATGTCCGCATCACCACGCCATCTTGACGTCCACGCCGCTGCTGCTTGTGCCGCCGCCGCTGCCTGCGCTCTGTGCCTCTCCCTTGCAGACTCCGCTCCTGCACCACCACTCTTGAGCCATGCCACGCCGCCAGTCGAGCGATACCCTGCCATCACAGGCACAGCTCCACCGACCCTGCCCGCCTGTCCGCATCGACAAGTGAATGACTCTAGGACGACGTCGCCAAGAGGTACCTCGCTCCTCTAGCCCGCACGTTAATTATCCATTGTTGTATACCTCTTCGATTTGCACTCCAGTGCGCTCAGGGTAGAGTAGGTGGGAGTATAACGGACACGAGGGTGTCCAAAGATCGTCTTCTCTAGGTACAGGCTGAGCCCGTCCGTTACGTGAGAGCACCGACAGACTTAATCCGTTCGGTGCCGTAGATTACTTTGTCACTCTGACGAGGGTCAGGAGGTCACCTTCACTGTCAACGGTCGCTCGCCCCGGAGCACGAACCCCGGCAAACCCCACGAGTTCGGGCCTGCACATACCGTCACCTAGGCTTGCATCGCATCACATATCGCATCATGATAGGTCCACACCGACGGACGCCGTCTTCGACGACCTCCGTATATTATCTCCCTCAGTATCCAAGCATCGCCTCGGAGATCCCCCCCCCCACATCAGGACGACGTCCAGGACGTCATCCTGCTCTCGCCTCGGCACCCAACCACTTCCAGACTACGACACCGTCGTCGTCCTTCATAAGTAACATTATTAAAAAAAACCCCTCTCTATATTCCCCTAAGTCAGTTAAGTTTCACTCTAAGAGCCAATCCATATGGAGACGACCTTACTCCCACTTATACATAGTTTACAAATTTATTATTGTATTTGATTGAAGAGAAAATAATAACGCGGACAAAAATTTAACACCCCTGCTTTTGCTCCATCAGATTGTAACCCAAAGGTTACACCCAATATATTTTTATGAATGGAACCCCGTTGAAAATTATTTAGTTGATTATCCTCATCACTTATTATGGCTTTGGGACAGTCCATCCCGAAAGATATTTAATTGAACAAATGTAAGAACACTTTGTCGTCAGTTATCCTGTCGGGAGTGGTCTGAATCCATCTAGATATGTTGTCCACGCCGACTATGATGTAATAATGTCTGTTAGAGTCCGTAGAGTCAGCGAGATGGTCCCATAAAGTAGATTCAACATATGTCAAATATTGTTAAGTCAATAATATTTTGAAGGGGGATTCAGTCTCACCAGTTGATGTTAATTTTAACCTTGAATCTAATATAACTTGAAGAGAACTTAAATCCATATAAAATAAATTGGGCCAAAAGATTTCCCTATCTAGAACTTAAGTGTTATAATCCAAGAAATTTAGCATCCTATGCACAATCAAGAATGACAACTAGCTAAGATTCTTATTGTCTTTTATTTGGAAACACATATAGTAAACATATGGCCCAATATCGTTTTCAAGTTTTCAGGCTCCACATAAAGTAAAAATTAATATCTTCATTTTTTTTCATATCAAAATAATCTACTTTTCTATAAATAAACCAATGACTATATTATTCATGACATGAGCATAATAAGGGATGTTTTTAGTATGGATTTATAATATTTTTTATCTTGATATTCATTCAAGATAGTTTCGGACACATCAGAAATTAATCTAGAAATATGATTTTCCACAACATTGTCTACTGATACCCTATCTCGATTTATAAATCAAACTCTTGAAGGATGAATATCCATATAATTGATATTTATCGTATTTTTTGTATACGAGTTTTGAAGAATGTTCAGAAAAACTACTTGACTACCTAATAAGTATAGAATTTATCTAAAGCATATAGGTTCACAAAAAAATCATGTTTTGAGTAATTAACCTGAGTTTCAGCCAAGGCTTTGTTGGCCTAGGAATGGCTTTTGTCAATCATTTGACCTAAGATAGCTCCCATTGAAAAGTCAGATGTAGCACATATTAGTTCAAAAGGAAGACTCCAATTAGGAACTTGTAAATTGGGGCCTGAATAGTCCTTTTTATGGATGGAAGAAAAAAATGCATTATTATCTAAAATAAAACTTTCTTTGATACTAGATGGGTCAAATGTTTGGAGATTTATGCAACACCCCTAAGTCCCTTTAGGGTGGTAGGCAGATGAAGACTCTTGATGATTTCCACTTTTGCATTGTCCACCCGTATCCCATCTTTCTTAATATGGTGACCTAGAAGATCCCCTCCTCCATATGGGTCTTGACTTGTCTCTTCTGAATCTTGTTTAAGTTAGCTAAAAATTCATCAAATTAATCTCCAAAACCAAAACTTGTCAATAAATATATCTAAATAATCACCTCCTAAATCAGAAAACATAGCTTCCACACTGATTTGAAAAGTAGCTGATAAACTGCATAAAACAGGTGACATTCTCTAGAACCCAAATATAACTTATTAAAAGTAAATTATTTTATTTTGATTATTTTTTTTTGAATTTCAGTTTGATTGCACCCTGAATATCCATCCATAAACAGTGTATTTTTTCCATGTTAGCCTCTAAAGATCTTGGCCAATCACCGGTAAAAGGCATCTTCTCCATTGAAGACATTCCAGTTTTAGTGACATGGTTTAGCTTTCTATATCAGTACCCACTCTCCAACTTGAAGAAATTTCAGTTGGACCTCTTCTCCCTTCTCATTATGTGGAAACGTAGTTTTTGTCTTCTTTGGTACACCATGAATAGGATGGACCCAAGGACTGTCAAAAGAGAAAAAATGAACACAGATTTTACCCATTTCCAGATTTGCTATTTCACAACCTTAAGGATGTGACGTTAAGCCGCCTTTGAGGTTTCCTTGTATAGTTAATTTTTTTGCATTAAATTGGTATGCTCACATACATTTGGTAAATCCCTTTAGTATCATCAATTATCCATCATATTTCATGTTTATAAGATAATTACAACATGAGTAATGCATGTTCTTGATTGAATAATTGATAACATGCATTTCTAGTGCCTTATATGATTATATTTCTGCATTAAATTACCCCTATTTGCATGTTATTATGCTTAAAATGATTAAGTCTATTTTTAGAACACATTTCTGAGTTTTATAAAATTTTTGGGAAGTTTCTACCAATATATTCTAAAAGAATATAATTTTTGAGACATAATATGATTTTCTGGAATTGTTCAACATTACATTTGGAAAGATATGAATTTTCTGAGTCAAAATATATATTTATATGCATTTTTTAGGATTTTATTTTATTTAATATGAGTTTTTAAGTATTTTTGGTTTTTCTTGGGCAAGGTGACGTGGCACACTCCCAGCCACTCATTTAAAACAAAGAAAAAGAATTAAAAAGAGGGTGGCGTGGCGTGCTGACGCGCTGCCACGTCAGCCTAAAAAAACACGTTTTTAATGTGTTTCTTTTTTTTCTTCTCTCTTTTGTGTTTTTGTCTTCTTTCTAGGCGCACGCGGTGTGCAAAATGATGAGCGGCGTACGGAATAAAAAAATCACAGAATATAAGGCGCTTTGACTTCCTAACGGGCAGGAAAAATGAGGATGTTGATGAGGAGAGAGAAAAAATCAAGGGCTAGGTTTGCTCCAACTTCAAACGGCCATAATGTTTGGTTACAACTCCGATTGAGCTGAAAATTTCAGCGTTGCTTTGCTTCCCCTCCTCTTTCTATCCATACACTCTGATCTATAAATAGAGACCTGGATCATTGTGAAATTTATCTTGAACTTGCTTCCTACTTTTGTGGGCTTATTGAAAGATAGTAAGTTTAGAGATCCATCAAGAGTGTTCTTGGCGTGTGGGGAGAAGCATTGGAGAAAAGGGGAAGCTTATCGGCACTCCTAAATAGCCGTGATCCTGGAAGAACGTAATGATCTAAAGAAAGTATCTTTGCCTTACGTTGTCTCTTTCCCGACGCTATAGTTAACGTAAGGATCTACTTTTGTGGGCTTATCATCGTTCTTGCACCTTCACTTTACTCTCTTTTCTCGTCTCTCCATCCTCGCTACCATACCACTCCACATCCAATCGCTATCATTGTTC
Source organism: Wolffia australiana (assembly GCF_029677425.1). NCBI lineage: Eukaryota > Viridiplantae > Streptophyta > Magnoliopsida > Alismatales > Araceae > Wolffia > Wolffia australiana. Next base: position 9,172,629 of record NC_135839.1, on the reverse strand, counting down.
AAGCCATCGTCCATCATCATCTCCGTCACGTGCATTTACTCTTCTCTTTAAGTTAAATTAACCTGTACCTTCCGTATTTTTAATCGATATCACTTGCTTACATCCTCGAACCTTGTTTTCATTGATCCTCTCGTTCATCTTCTCTAGTATAAGAAAGTAATTCTTTAGTCATCATTCTATGTGGAGACGATCCGTACTCATCACTAATTACGTATTTTTAAGTACGGTTAAACATATATTTTAATTGAATAATCTAAATCACCAATGACGAATTTCAATCCTGAAATTGAGATTATCAATAATAAATACAATGATATAATGAAATGATTAAATTTATCAGGCTCTAAAAATGCATACTTCAGAGCGGAAGGTAGTGGATTAAAATTAGTATGTGAATATAAAGAAACATGAGGAGGCTTTGGGGATGATTCGGGAATGAAATAATTTGTTTCATAAAAGAAATTGATAAACACATGGATCAAAAAGATAATCTTCTTCCTAAGGGTACTTTATCCTTAGGACACGTCCACTCAATATGATAGGTGCATGACTAAGACGCCATATTATTTTACTATATGTGACAATAATAGCCACAGGAAAGTGTGCCTTTCTATAATCACTACAAACGCGCCAACTTGAAGATATTCCAGTTTGGACCTCGTCTCCTTTCTCATTGAGTGAAAATATAATTCTTGTCTTCTTTGGAACAACATGAATAAGATTCACCGACTGACTATCAAAAAGGGAATAAATGCACATAATTTTTACCCATTTCCAGATTTCCTTTTTCATAATCTTTAGGATGCAAGGTTAAGCCACCTTTGAGGCTGCCTTATATAGTTCAAATTTTTCGCATTAAATTTCTATGCTCACTTACATTTTTTCTAATCCCTTTAATAGTATCAATAGTCCATCATATATCATGTTTATATAATGATTATAATATGAGTAATTCATGCTCTCGATTTTATAATAAAGATAATGACATAACAGAATGATAAGATCCATAGAGCCCTAAAAATGCATATTTCAGAGCGGAAGGTAGTGCATTAAAAATACTCTGTGAAGACGAGGAGGCTTCGGGGATGATTCGGGAATGAGGAAATTTGATTCATATAAAAATCATAAACATATGGATCAAAAAGATAATTTTCTTATTTATGTCACTTTATTCACAGGACACATCCACTCAATATGATAGGTGCATGACTTAGACACCCTATTATTTTAGTATCTGTGAAAATAATAGCCACAGGAAAGTGTTTAATTAATAGTTCGCAGTGGTCTCTTTTCTTCCAAGGAATCTCAGTCAATAAAATTGAACGGGTATTCTCGACCTTGCTTAAGGTGATAGGAAGCAAGGTTCACCATTTGAGACCTTGGACTGGTCAGACTGGGTCACTGGGCCAAATTGGGACTGTCATTCTTCCATTTCAGTATGGACTGGTTGGTGGGTTGGGATCCTTTCTGAGGGTTAAAGTGGACGGGGATAGATTAGAAAGTAATACATAATATGTATTCATTTTTATGAGTGAAAGCTTTGGGTTGCCGTTTACTTGGATGACGTTGATGAGCTTGATGGCAAGAGTGGAGTGCCTTGTGGTTGCCTCTGCTGTGGAGAGGAAGGCCGCTGGTTGACATTTGGGTGGGATATTTGTCTTGGAGCAGCATTCTACGCGGTAAGTATCAAAATTTTCAGCTAAAGAGACTCAAAGATTTGCAAAATATTTGGGAAGAATTTGTGGTGTATGGTTGGCTCAGGAGTGGCCTTTGGACTAATGTCTTGGTGCATTCAAGAAAGAAGACCATTTATCTTTCCATGTTTAGTCCAGTGCTGCAAGTCAGCGTTGCTGTCCTCACTCGCTAATGCCTGATCAATAAAATAGAGGATTGATTAAACAAGAAGGAAAATGGTAGCTGATAGACTGAGAGAAGGTAGGGCAAGAGGCATGCTGCCTTTTAAAAGGGCCCATCATTTCCGATAAAAGATCCAATGGTTGACCAAATTAAATGGGCAGTTGATAGGAAAGCACAGATTAGGATAGTCAAGTGCATCCTCTCGGGCGGCATTAGTCGCTTCAGTCAGCTACATGCATTAACTATGGAAGTACGTGGCTGGCAGAGACGCGGGCAAGGGCCATGGGGTCGTCGATAGGCCTGTAATCAATGCCTTGGATTTTATCAATGGGGTCGGGCTCTAATATTCTTTCCCGTCGTGCCCCCGAAGAGATAGAAATCCGCGAAGGAAGACAAACTGGCGCGGATAGCGGCAGTCGCTTCGTCCTCCCAATTCTCCCGGTTCATTCCTGGTTATTAGTTTTTCTCTCTTTCGTCTTGGATGGAAGGAAAGCAGCTCGACCTTGACGCCCCCCTTCTCTCCGTTCGTCGGATGATCGCCGCGGCTGCGCCGGAAACCAAAGGTCGGCGTTTTCCAAAGTACAGGTCAGGCCCGCTGGGCACCCCCGGCGTGGTTCCCTTCGTCTGGGAGGAGCACGCCGGCCGGCCAAAGGAGGAGAGACAAGAAGCAGCTCCCACGGCGGCCATGGATAAAGGGCCGAGCTTGGATACAGACGACGAAGAGGAAGGGGAAGACGCGTTCACAGACGCGGGGTCGTACTTCATGAGTTGTAGTAATAGCGGCATGGTTGAAGATATCGCCGGCTCCGGCGAAGTGCTGGATTCCGTGATGGGTCGCTTCCTCCTTGCTGCGCAGAAGATCGCCGCCGCGTGCCCGCAGAACTTCGCCAGGAATTCCCGAGAATTATCTCGGCGCGTGGCTGCTCAACGCACCTTTTCCTTGGACGAAAAATACGAGGTAGGAAGACCCGGAAATCGCCTATCTTATTGTATGTCCAGAACGGAGCGTGATATCCTTTTACGTCCATCCATGAACCTTTGATCTGTTGCCTTCGTCAGCGGTACTGATTGTTAATTTCTCCACGCAGGAGGTCTGCAAGGTAGAGGAGGATGAAAGCAGCAAGAGGACGAGTGACTCGTACATGCAGTCTCTCTCGAGCGATTCCACTGTTGGAGGCCATTCTCCGGTGTCTCTCGGGAACCACGTTCTTGGTAAGAACTGTAGATTCGATGGCGGAATTCGACGACGTTACAACTCGGCGAGAGTGGCTGATGTGGAGAGCTTCTTTGATGGATCGAACCCACCAGTCATGGACAAGAAAACGGGTGCTGGATTTGAAGGCGATGGGTCTGAAGTTTGGAGAAGATGCATACATGAAATGGAAGCTCGCCCCCCGCCTTTGCCAGAGTCTCCCTCTGATTCTTGGCTGCGCCGAACCTTGCCTACCATAGCGTCAAAGGGCTCCTCTTTGGCGTTTCTTGATACCAGACATTACCTGATAAGACAGACATCGAGAACGTCGTCACCAAGAAGTTTAGGGGCAGGGGACGAAGGAAGACCTTAGGTGAACCTCGACAATTGGGAATAGATGTAAATTTCTCACTCATCCGGTCACTTTCGTGGCTGCGCTGGGATGTATCCTCCTGGCTTTTGATACAAATTAATCAGAATAACAGTAGTCATTTGACATACATATGGTTTTTAATACAAGTTTTATAATACCAGGGTTTTTGAGAAAAACAAGATATAAACCTTATTTATATTGCATACGTTAGGAAATACTGTATGGGCGGTGGCCCATTAAATTTCAATTTAGTTTTTGCAGCTTACCCTTTTGTCAATATCCAAAGTGCTGGGGTGGGAAGAGTTTGAAGACTTTACTCTCAACTTCCATGTCATAGAGATTGCATGGAGAATATGGATGATTTTTTTAATCAAAACTGTTCAGTTATTGCCTTCCATATCATGATATTAAACTACAATTTTATCCCCATCTTCCTTTGCTCATAATTTCATCATCTTCCAAAACAGTAATTTGATTTTTCTCTACATATTCTCTAGAAGCTTCATACATTTGCCTATAATTTCAGCTACTAATAGGTATCATCTAGCTGAAACGCCACAAGACACCTAACTGAAAGAAAAAAATCCAGATCATTTTTGAGCAAATGAGGGTGTTTGGATTTGATCAATAGGTATCATCCAGATCATTCTTCAGGGAAGGACACGGTCCGGTTGTGGTCCGGTTTTAGGAAAAACCTAAACCAGACCTAAAGTTTGATCCAGTCTTGGTTTGGTCAGGTTGACTATTAAGAAAATTATTTAAGCAAGTTTTAGAAGGTATTTTTAGTCAAACTTAGTAAGTATGTTCACATTTTTAGGTATTTCACTGAAAGTGGTCCTCCTTTCTCCTGCTCAGCTCGCCTTTGGGAAAGCGAGAGAGGGACCAAAATAAAGTGGGAAAGGGAGAGAGTAAGAAGGGGGAGATAGTGAGAGAGGGAGAAAGGGAGATAGTGAAATTAGGGGAGAGGGAGAAAGGGAGATAATGAAAGAGTAAGAGGGAGTTAGTGAGAGAAGGATAGAGGGAGAGAGCGAAATAGGGGGAGAGTAAGAGAGGAAGAGAGGGAGAAAGTTAGATAGTAAGATAGGGAGAGCATGAGAGTGAGAAAAGGATAACGTGGGAGTGGGAGACTGAGAGAAGTACATTAATAAAGGGAGAGAGTGAAAGTGTCAATTTGACTTAGATCAAGAGAGAGAAATAAAGTGAGAGGTAGAGAACGAGAGCTAAAGTGAGAAAAGGAAAGAATGAGAGATAGAGGGAGATAATGAGAGGAGGAGAGAGGGAGAGAGGGAGAGAGTGAAAGAATGAGAGAGCTAGATACTGAGAAGGAGAGTGCAGGGGTGCAAGACGAAGAAATAGAGAAGAGAGTGAGAAAGAGACGTGCAGAAACGGAGAAAGAGAGAGAGTGTGTGAGAGACGTGGAGAGGGTGAAAGGGAGAGTAGAGTGGTGCAAGCGGGAGAGGGGAGGGAGTGAGACCTTGAGACAAGAACAGATAGAGAATGAAAGTGAGAGTGTGAAATAGAGAGATAATTATGAGGGGGAGAGAGGGAGAGTGTGAGAGCATGAGAGGGTGTTAGGGAGAGTCAGAGATATTGCGAGAGGGAGAGGGGAGAGAAGGAGGGCGTGAGAGGGGTAGCAAGAGAAAGGGTGAGAGATAGAGAGAGGGATGAGAGCATGAAAGGGTGTTAGGTAGAGATTGAGAGCAGGGAAGAGGGGAGAGAGGAAGAACATGAGAGGGAGAGAGAGAGGGCGCAAGGGAGAGTGGGAGAGGGAGGGAATGAGAGCGGGAGAGAGTGTGAGAGAGAGAGACCGACAGAGGGAGAGGGTAAGAGTGAGACTGAGAAATAGAAAGCGTCGAGGCTCATCCATACCTTGCAAAGTAGATAAGAATAAGATAGCGAGACAAAAAAGAAGAACTTGTAGAATAAGAGAGAGAACAATGATCACTCTATGGTGTATTAAAAGGAAGAAGTTTTCCCACAGTTTGTTGATGTCATTACAGTTAGATTTTATTTGATTAAGTACAGATACAACTAGCCGTTTATAACGGCTAATTCCTGATTAATCAGATTTGTCTATATGAATAGATGACCGATTAATCCTACCCGTTATAGCTCATGCTAATGGCTAGTATGCGTGTAATCAAAGCCGTGGATGCTGGTCTGATTTACAGAGATTGGTTACGTGGAGCGTGATTATTTGCGGAGTTGTTAAGATGACTCTGATTGGTGGTCATCGGAGGGCGCTCCAGATGATATGGCTTCAATACCCCCCCCCCCCCCCCCAAGCTAATCGACGACGACGCCAGCAAAAAGACGTTGAGCTTGTTGTGAAGCCAGGAGAACCAAAGCACGTGGAAGAGATTTGGTGAGAACATCTGAGAGCTGATCATGAGAGGATATGAATTTGAGAGTTAGAGACTTGGCGACGACTTGATCCTGCACGAAGTCAAAATTGATTTCGATGTGCTTCATCCTGGCATGGAAGATGGGGTTTTCGGCGAGATAGGTGGCGTCAAAGTTGTCACACCATAGAATGGGAGCTGTGGTCGGCTGAAGATGAATTTCTCGAAGAACAGATTGGATCCAAATGGCTTCAGCGGAGGCATTGGCGAGAGCTTTGTATTCATCTTCAGCTCTGGAATGGGACCACGTAGACTGCTTAATAAAGCTCCGAGAGACCAGATTCCCACCCAAATAGATAAGAAAGGCAATTTTAGAACGACGATTGGTCGAATCGCCAGCCCAGTCTGCATCACTAAAGATATTGAGAGAGATTAGACTGAGAATGAATTAATAAGCCATGAAGAATGGATCCCTTGAGATATCGAAGTAAACGTTTGAGAGAGTGCCAATCGACGACTGTTGGAGCATGCATTTTTTGACACATGAACGAGGGAAGAATAAAGAGGAGCTGTGGGTGGCTGTAGGTTTACAATACAGCATGTTGGCGCTGCTGAGGATTTTGGTGATATTTTTAGATTGACAAAGGGTATAGCTGAAGGAATGTGGGATGAGGTCAATGCCAAGGAAGTAATGGGCTGGGCTGAGGTCTTTGAGAGCAAATTCAGATTGTAATTGAGATACAACAGTCGCGATGGCTGTGTACTCGGGGAATGAGGAGAAAAATTGGAGAGGATAAGGAGAGATTAGAGAAGAATCCATTTTAGAACCAGATAATCCGTGTAGCATGAGAAAATTGCTGAACTGGGTAAATCAAGCGCAAGGTGATTGTTTAAGACCGTAGAGAGATTTTTTAAGAAGACACACACAATCAAGGAATTACAGGTCATGGAAGCCAGGGGGGCAGTCCATGTAGACTGTTTCGTGAAGGGCACCACAAAGAAACATGTTGGATACATCCAAATGGTGAATGCGCCAATGGTGGCTAATGGCAATGGATAAGAGAAGTCGGATAGTAGTATGTTTGACAACAGAACTGAACGTATTCGTATAATCAAACCCTTCTAGTTGACTGAAGCCCTTGGCAACAAGACTGGCTTTGAATTTGTTAATGGCAGCAGAAGCAGTATACTTCAAACAATATACCCACTTGCAACTGATGATATGGAGATTGGGCTGATGCGGAACTAAGATCCAGGTGTTGTTAGATAATAGGGCTTGTATCTTGTATCCATATCTTGTATCCAGTGGGGATCTTTGGCCGCAGAGGTATAAGATGTGGGTTTCGCGGGGTTTTGGGTATAGGAGAGGAGACAATTGGGTAATGGATATTTAAGAAAAAAAAGTGGAAGGAGGTGAGGTTGGGGTGTTGGAGACATAACAGAGATCTTGGGGAGGACATACCTTAACGAGACCCCAGGAGTAGGAGAGTGATCCAGAGTGTTGAGGAGAGGTAAATCAGGGGTAGACAGACAAGAAGGATCAAAGAGCGAGGGAGATAAGGAACTAGGTTGGAGATTTGTCGGAGGAGGTGATGGAGAGGGAGATGAATCAGCGGATTGAGGAGCAGATTAGTGGGGTGAAGTGGCATTAGGTGATGGATTGGAACCAGAGAACATGGATGGAGTGGCCCAGGATGATACGAGTTCAGAGGGGGTGGGATTAGAGTTGAAAAACCCAAGCATTCCTGTATTAGAGTTAGTGATAGATGAAAAGGGAAACATAGCTTAGAAAAATTACATGGCGTGAGATAAAAAAATTACTTGCATGGAGAGACAAGAATCGATATCCTAAGTGAAACATACTGTAGCACAAAGAAATACACTTCTCCGATCGAGTATCGAGTTTATGTTGAGCATAAGAACGTAGAAATAAACAGCCAAAGGTTTGTAGGAAGGTATAGTTAGGATGTCGATTTGATAAGACTACATGGAGGGATTTGTGTACGAGGATGGGTGTTGAAGAAAATTAATTAAAAATGCAATGATCAGTCCAAATTTAGGGGATTTATGTCGTTGTTTTGATTTAGACTTAACTAACAATATTTATGAAACTTTTACACTCAAATATTCTATAATTAAAATAGGGAAAGTAAGGGGTCGATCCACTGAGAGGCATAAATTTAATTCCAGAACTTTTTCTTAAGCTAGGGATGACGAAATTGATTTTAAAATTAAAAAATACAATTTATGGAATTTTTCTACATTTTATGTAGTTTATATAATTTATTAGCATTTAAATTAAAGACAAAATATAAATAAAAAAACAAAAGAATATTTTTACAGTAATTTTCCTAATTTTTGTAACAAAAAAATCAAAAATAAATATTTTTAGAAATTTTGGAATTTAGTTTAGACCAAAAACCACTAGAACTATTAAAAACGAGAGTTATAGATTCTTGAAATTTGTTTAGATGTTAAAATGACTGTAAATTGATAATACGAATTTTCTGGATTTTTCTTATTTTTTTTATTTTCTAAATGCAGAAAATATTTTTTCCCTATGTTTTCTGATTTTTAATAACATTTTAATATTAAAATATATAAAAATTACCTGCAATGGCGATCGCCAGCAATCGCCGGTGGCGATGGCGGTGACGGTGATAGAGTAGCGGCGGCGACTACGGCGACGGCAACTGCGGCAGTGGCTGCAGCGGCGGCACACTGGATGGGCCGGCGGGCCTGGTGTGGCTCATATAGGGTTGGCCTTAGTGGGTCTATCCACTAAAGTTCAGCCAAATTTGGCTAAGTCATGACTTAGCCACATGGGTAAGCCCCATTGGGCTTGACCCAATATGGTCAGGACTTAGGTGATTTGGCTAAGTCCCGCATAGGGCTACCCTGTGCCCGGCGTTCGTGTGTGATGCCTGTGCGCAGACAGGTGGGCAGAAGGCTGTCTCTGCCACACAAGTACCACACGACACCATATGGCAGCCCACGGTGGCGGCTAGGAGAGGGAAGTTTTGAGTTTTGAAAGGATAAAAAGTGATATTTAAATGCGACTTTTTTGGGATTTGAAGTAGGGAATGCTTGAGGATATAGAGAGAGATAGGGAGATATTTTAGAAAGAAAAATAAATGTTTTTAGAGAGAGAAAAGGTTAAAATGAGAGGATAGATAGAGAAAATGGAGAGATAGAAAGAGAAAATAAATAGATGATGTAGAGAGACTTTGAGAGGGAATTTGAATGTTTAAAGTGGATAGAGAGAGAGAAAAAAACCAATTCTAGAGAGAGAAAATAGAGAAAATGAGTGTTTAAAGTGGGAAAATGATGGATTGTAAGGGTGAAGTGATGGATAATGATGGATAAAATAGAAATCTAAGATCCTAAAACCACAATGCAAGTTCACTGAACCCTCAATGCTTCCAATCAATTCTATATCTTTAGAGTTGACCAGGATCACACGTTTTTTAATGCAAAAAAGAGATGGGATCAAGAGAAAACTTCAACAAACTTACATTTAGCAGGATGAAGAACCTAGATTCTGAAAAATACCTTGTCCTGGTGGCCAGCCACTTGCTAGAGCACTTCCAGAATGAGGGGAAATGAGAAAGAAAAAGTCTATTTCTAAGTTAGGAGAATTACTAAAATACCCCTTTGGGCATTTTCTATTAGCTTTTCGTGCCATTTTCCTCTTTTTCTCCATTGGTTGAGAACTCCCCCTTGGAGTCTTTAATTTATTTCTTTATAAGGCTTTTGAGAGCCCAATGGGCGGGTCAGGTAGTGGCCCATCTTCCTAAGACCTCTCTTTTGAAGGTGCACAACTCCACTTGATCCTTTCAGGCTCCTTTGTAGAATCACTGAGATCACAATAATTCTTCAACTCTTCAAGAGTTACAATCTTCTCATTCCTGTAAATTTATGCACACGTGAAACTTTAGAATACTCATCAGTACTAAAATTTCTTAACTTGAAAGAAGTCAAGGAGTTTAGTCAAAAATAACCATAATGTGCAAAAATTAGAATTTATAGCCAGTGCATAAATATTTAGTTTATTTTAATGATAACATGATAAATTCTAAATTAATGATACCAAAAACATCTAAAAAGGTATGAAAATATACATGTATTTATCATGTTATCATACAGTAGTGAAGAAGGGGTAGGGCATCAACCACATGTCTGTGATTTCTTTTAGCTATGTCAATTTGTTCACTAGTGTGAGGACAAGACACTCATTGAACAATTCCTTTAGATTGGAGGTAGGTGTGGATAGCTTGATACTCTCCACCCCAATCAAATTTCAGGTACTTTGATTGAAACAGAGAACTGGTTTTCTACTTGTTTTTAGACAGTATGAAGTACTTGAAGAAGATCACTCTTCCATTTGAGCAAGTAGATCCAGGTATATCTGTTAAAATCATCCACAAACTCAACATAATATGCCAAACCAGAATGAGATAGGAGAGGTGCAGGACCCCATTAGTCAGAGTGAATGATCTCCGGACGATTGCTGGCAGACTTTCCAGTAGATGTAAATGGTAGTTTGTGGGATTTAGAAATAATAAAAGAGTCACAAATCAAACCTTTCTGAAAATGGGAAAGGGCGAGTCCAAACTTGTGAATAACAGAAATTAGCGTCTTCATTTGGGGATGGTCAAGCTGGGCATGCCACGTGGTTGGTGATGACCGTTCTCGACATTGATGGATTTGGAGGATGGTGCATGAAGATAGTAGAGACCATCTTTACTGGTTCCCCAAAGCAGTACTGGGTGGGTTGCTTTATCCTTCACAAGAGAGTAAGAAGCATAAAACTCAACGTAGATGTTATTGTCAAATGTTAATTTTTGAATGGATTGGAGATTTTTTGTGATTTCAGGATTATGTAGAATATTACAAATAAGAAGCGTGTTATTTCAAGTTGTGATTTTCGAAGAGCCAATTTCAGGAATGCGTAAACCCGTGCCATTACCTATGAGAAGATAATTGTTGCCTTGATATTCTTGGGACTGTTGGAGGATTTTTGGATTGGCGGTGGCGTGGTGGGCGGCTCCATTGTCGAGGTACCATCCCTGATTCTTGGCTGAGTAGGCTTGAGGCATAGACTTGGGTCTTAGCTCCTGTGAGGTGCGTTGAGAGTGTTGAGCAAGTTGAAGAAACTCTTGACATGTCAGGGCCCTGTGACCAAATTGGGAGCAGACTGGCAACGAGGCTGATACCGTTGGTTCCGCCTTCTGCCTCTTCCTTGGCCATAGTTTCTATTGTAGTTATTGTAGTAGTCCTTTCTGAAATCATTTTGATGGTTACTAGAGTATGGCTGACTTGAATTTCTTTGAGCCACGTTAGCCATAAAGGGAAACCACCGATGTATCCTTTCTCATGATGCATCGTGTGCTTTGAGGTTGGGAACAATTTGTTCAAATCTTCAAGACTTGCATTTTTGTTGATGACGAATGCGGAGTACTCACTACGTAATCCACATGGGAAGGTAAAAATGATGTAAGTTTCAATTATTTTTTCACTGACGGCTTCCAATGCTTCTACTATAGATCTAAAGTACTTCAGATACTCGTTAGTGGTCATAGAGCCTTGTTCCATGTTGTAGAAGTTTCTGAGCAACAACATAACTATTGAAAGTTTTCTGCTGGCAAATGTGTTTTCATGCTTTGTCCAAGCTTCCTTGGCGGATGTGGCTTAAGTTACACAAGGAAGAATCGTCTGAGTTATGGTCGTGTACAAGAACCCAAGTACTTGTGGGTCAATCTCCACCATCGTTGGATCTCAGGATTATCAATTGAGTTCCCTGTTCATCTGTGACAGAACGACGCCTTTCCAGGAGTGATAGTTGTCCGCATGCAACTTCATATGCACGATCATTCCTGGTGGAACTGCTCGTGACACATACCCAAAGTTGGCTAAGCTCAACAGGCTGGATGGTGTGAAAATGGGATTCCCACCCGCTGAGGTCATGGCTCTGATATCATGTCGGGACTTGTCCATACCTTGAGAAGTAGATATTAAGAAGATATCTAGAAGAAGAAGTTTTAGAAGAAGAGAAACAAGAATGGACACTCCATCGTGTATTAAAAGGAAGAAGTTTTCCCACACTTAGTTCGTTGATGTCATTATGTCTATGCAGTGTTCGCTTAAGTACGGATACAACTAGCTGTTTAAAATGGTTAGTTCCTGATTAATCGGGTCTGTCTATTTGAATAGATGACCGATTAGTCCTAGCCATTATAGCTAGCACTAATGGCTAGTATGCGTGTAATCAAAGCCGCATATGCAGCTGTGATTTACAGAGATGGAGTACGTGGAGTGTGCTTATTTGTGGAGTGGTTAAGATGACTCTGATTGGTGGTCGTCGGAGGGCACTCCAGAGGCTATGGCTTCAATAGTGAGAAGGGGTCTGCGAGAAAGAGGGAGTGGGAACGAGAGTGTGTGTGAAAGGGTGGACAGTACTATGAAATGGAAGGAGGGAGAGAGCGTGTGGGAACGACTATGGGAGGTGGAGAGCGAGAGAATAAGAGAGGTAGAGTGCTCAGCATAGTGAGAGTGAGAGAGAGCTGAGAGAGAGAAAATTTAGGGTACGCCTAGGTGAGGTTTACCCACTTAGGACGTATCGATGACAATGGTGATGACAAGTAATTATGGTAGTGGTGGCGGTGCCGTGGCGATGGTGGCGGCAAAAGGTGGTGGTGGCGAGTTTGGAAGAGAGACGATGAGGGAAGGGGGAATGGCTCAATGGAGCCAGAGAGACCAATGATGTGAACCTGCTGATGCGTTCCTCTCCCTCCATGTTCAATAATGAAAATAATATAATATTAATAAATTTTATATACCAGCTGTCCTTAGTCCACTTCAACGTGGTAACTAGGCCTGTTCCTAATGGTTTGGTCAGCCCTTAAAAGGCTGACTAACGGTTTGGTCAGACTAGTCTGGCCAAAGTTTGGTCAGACTGTATCCTCCCCTTATCATAGTTAATTTTTTCTATCACTAGTTTTGGCATGACCATTCAATAATTCGCACATCGCAGACAAAACATAATCATTGGTCGCCTTTACAAGAAATCAAAACGCAATGGTCAAATCATCTTTGCACAAAATTGGTTTGCAAATATTTGGTTTCTCAACTGAACCCTGTTTAGCTTTTCAAGTGTCCAGCCTCTAGTTGTATCCACATGATCCTCATCGCTTCTAAACCCCTCTTCCATCTCATCAAACCCCACTATGGATCCACATCCATATTTTTAGTCCAGTCAAATTGGGAAGGAAGGGCACCCAAAGAGAAAAGGAAGAAGGATGAGCATCTAAAGCATTTTGGTTTGGATGAACTTTGTTTAGGATTTTATGATATATATACTTCACTGTATTTTTTCAAGAAACCCCTAAATTTTAAGGACATCTTATGATTTAAAAGATGTTATACATGTATGACCCTCTAGGCCTTTGTATTAATCGAATTAAAGAATCCAGTCGTCTAATAACCTTTATTAAAGAAACTTATTAGTTATCTTTATTAACATATATATTGATTAAAAACTGACTCACTAAACTAGATTGAGAGTTTGAGTTAGCAGCCTGTGGGGTGCCAACGTACACATCTTTCTCTAAAAGATACAAAGGGGTATATCAAGTCTCACATGGAACCTCACAGCCATTGGTTACACTATGTGTGGAGTCCCTAGGAATGCCATCAATTGGAAAAACGGAAAGTAGGTGTGCTAATATGTTGTTGTTTATAATTTTTATTTAGTCTAATAATATTTAAGAGCTTTAAATCTTAGGCAAAGACATATAGTCGAGAGTAAGGTCGTCTCCACAAGGATTGGAACTTAGAGATAACATCAATTAAAGAGTTAGAAGAGAGGGATCAGAGATACTTGGATACTAATGCTAAAATGAAATTGTATTGTTATAAGGGCACTTGGGCCCTTACCAAGGGATCCTTTGCCTTTAGTAAGAGCCATTGTGCCCCTATATAAGGGGGCATCATGGTGCCCTAGTTTTCCTTAGACTAGAATATCAATTGAAGTTGTTGTTCAGTTTTTTTGGCCTTACAGACAGAAGAGAAAGGAAAATGTGAAGGAGGAGAAGGGGAAGAAGGGATATCACCTTGCACCATCGGCCATCATGGGGGGTGGGGGGAAGGCAACGTTGGCACACCACCAAGGGTTTCCTACTCCACGCGCTAGAGCAAAAGGTTTTTCTCTGACGACAGGTGATTGTTTGACAGTCGCCTGGCCCCATCGCGTGCTACAAGGGCTTCACACACTGACCCATGAGGTCACATGTTCACACACCCTACATCCCTCGCAGTGCAAATTTGGGTTGTTGCGCGGACTGTGGCCTTCGGCAAAACCGTCTGTGACCAAGGTCATGACTTGCAAACTTCAGCGATCATTAGAGACCTACGAATGGTGACTCGCTGATCGCGATCCTGACGAGCCATCGATCAACGATCAGCACTTTGTGTCCATTAGCTAGAGCGATGACAACCCCACAAACTACGACAGCATCGCCAACCTTTTGTCCAAGTCAACGATATCTGATGCCTTACTGTTAGTAGTCCGCCACCCCCAACCTCCACACTTGTTAGACAGGGCACCAGTTGATCACCATGCAACGACGTGATCACGATGACCACCAGACCACCGGTGCCAAGCCAACTGACGTGATGTTGTTGCAGTTGTTGCTCGAAGCTGTCGCTGCCACCGCTCGAGACCACCGCTATCGCCGCTAGCGTCTTCGTGCCTACATCATGGCAACCTCAAGGCTGATGTTTGCACCCGCATGCACACGCCACGTTCCACTCACGTTGACCCGCATCTAGGTCCTGCCGTGGAGCCTCAACTCTCACACGTGCTACCACAATCGCCACTCCGTCGAGCTCTCCTACTCGTCCTCGCCTGTCGTCAATGCCATGCTCCATCGCTGTGCCATCGCCGCCTGTCCAGCTATGATGTGCTCACCTCGGCATGCCTCCACCTCATCTGCCCACCCAACCATTGCCTTGAGGGATATACTGACGATGAGTGACACCATCGATGAGGTACGTCATTCCCCTTCGCTCATCAGTTGCATTATATTCCATAATATATTTTTGGCTGCACTCCACCGTGCTCGAGTTTGAATTAGGTGAGATTTTAAACATCAAGAACTATGAATGGAGTGAATTTCCAGGTACGGGTTGAGCCTGTCTGTTATGTGCGGGTGCCAACAAAATTATTCTGCTTGACGTAGTAGTTGCACTCGTCGCTGCGACGAGGGTCATGAGGTCAGTGTCATCGTCATCGGTCGTCTGCCCCAGAGCTCAGAGCTCGGCGAATCCCCACGAGTCAGGGCCTATACATACACCCACCTAGGATCACCACATTCATGTTGTTACACTCCCTTACAGATTTATCCGTCAGACAACGTCCCCCAATGACGTCCCAGATCATATTGGTACTTGAGCATCGTCACAGTACGTGTCCGACGTTGTCCCAGATGACGTTCAACATCAAGAATATAAATATGTATTTAGAAGGATGAAAGATTATCTGGATGAGAGAAAAATAACTGGAAAATATTTAGTAAATGATATGGAATTGAAGGTTTTTGCTAAAATGCCTTGAAGTAAAGAGAGGCGTTAACTAATATTACATTTTATGAAGATATTGAATTAAAGGGTACTATTTCTTTATTATGCGCATTAAAAGAGTAGGTTAAGATGGGTAATGATTTTAAAAGTTCTAGTTATATTTGGGATATTTTTATTGCAATTAAAATGCAGAGAAAAAGTGCTTGAAAAATCAACTTACAAGTGCTGATTGTAGGGTATTCGATAGAATGCCCATATGAGAATCTACAACTGTTTATGTGATATAATTCTGCCCTTAATCTTCAGGACTAGTTTCAAATAAATGAAACTTATATGCAATATTTGATCAAAGATGTACTGGATTTCATGTTCTCTTTATGGTACTCATTTGACTATCGTCATCAGCTTCGCACTGTCAGGCGTCATTTGTGGCACCATTTCTCCTTTGTCTCATGTCCTTCCTTCTGGAACCCACGGATGTTGCCTCCTTGAATTAAGAGGGTCAAGGGTTCAATGGAACCAGATGTGGATCTTCCCCACTTCCAAATTTAAGATTTCAATTTCAAAATTGGTTAAAAGATGAGTGAACAATCATCAAATTCAAAGTTAATGTGCAAGAACTCTTTAGGAGTCTCAACGGTTGATATATGATCATTCTCATGGTCCTCTGAATCTAGGCGGTGGTGTTTTTCATCTCCATCAGTGGAAATTGCTTGCCAGTAACAGACATGAACACCAGGGACTGTAATTGACAACATTGACATTGACCATTCAATCTTGGTCTAGAGGGTTCATCAAGTGTAATTAAATTGTAGCTGTGGATAGGTGTTGCTCTCATGGTTCTCTAAGTCATCAGCATCTTATCCCCTTTGGTATGTTCCTCTTTGTTCATGTCCACTACTAGCGCCGCTAATTCGTCTCATGAATGAAGCAAAAAGGGACAAAAATGATCAAATGGTCAGACATGAATAAGAAATGATGATTGGTTTTGATCATTCCATCTTCTTAAGGAAGATCAAACAATCAGGATTGAACAACATTTCTAGAAAAAATCCCTTCATGAAGGACAACGGTGGAGTCCTTGTCCCAATGGGAGTATCCGAGAGCGATGCTCGGATACCGAGGGTGATAATACATGGAGGTCGTTGAAGACGACATCCGTCGATGTGGACCTATTGAGCTGCGACTATGTGATGCGATGCAAACCTAGGTGACGGTATGTGCAGGCCCCGACTCGTGGGGCTCACTGGGCTCCGTGCTCTGGGACGGGCGACAGATGACAGTGACGGTGACCTCCTGACCCTCGTTGGAGCGACGAATGAATCTACGGTGCCGAATGGATTAAATCCGTCGGTGCTCTCACGTAACGGACGGGCTCAGCCGTACCTAAGGAAGACATTTTTTGTACTCTCTCTTCTCCGTTATACTCTGGCCTACTCTGACTCGAGCATGGTGTAGTGCAAATCGAAGATATATACAACAACGTATAATTAACGGGCGGGCTAGAGGAGTGAGGTACCTCTTGACGATGTTGTCCCGTAGTCGTACACCCGTTGATGCGGAGATACCGACGGGCAGGGTCGATGGAGCTGTGCCAGTGGCGGCACAGCGTCGCTTGACTGGCGGTGTGGTGCGGCTCAGGAGTGGTGGTGCAGGAGCGGAGTCAGCTAGGAAAGGCATAGAGCGCGAACAATGCTCAGGGCAGCAGCCCTCGGGGCGGAGTGGGGGCAACAGCCCTTGGTGTGCAGCGGCACGTCAGCACCGAGGGTGACGGCGGTAACGACGTGATGTGGCAGCTCGAGTTGCGGCGCGGGCGACGGTGGCGCATACAACAGCCAAGGGTAGCGGTGTGCGACAGCCAAGTGCAGCGGCGTGCGGCGGCCTAGGGTAGCGGCACACAAACCAGCGGACCAACGGCAGCTCGTACGGTGGCTGAGGGCAGCAGCGCGTGCGGTGGTCAAGAGTGAGTAGGCGGAGCGCAGCGGAGGGGCCAGCAGAGGTCCGATGGCGGGGTGGCGGCTGGACCAGCAGCCTAGGGCACTGATGGCGGGGCCTGCGACCTAGGGCGGCTGAGGGCGGTGACCTAGGGCGGCCGAGGGCAGTACTCTAGGGCTTCGAAAGCAATGGGGCACTCGGATTGGTGGTCTAGGGTGCCGGCGATAGGGTCCGCGGCGTAGGGTGGCCGAAGGAGGCTGTAGCGGCCAAGGGCGACGTCCGAGGGCTCCGATGGCAGAGTAGTGACCAAATCGGCCACTTGGGGATCCAGTGGCGGAGACTATGACCTAGCGATTGTGGCAGCGGAGGGTGGCCGAGGGCTGCGTCCTAGGGCTCTGATGGCAGACGGCCTAGCGACCGGCCATGGGTGGTTTGATGGAACGGAACGGGGAGCGGGCAACGTCGGTCGACCCCATTCCTGTTCCATTCCTCCTCTCACTCTCTTTTTTCTCCTTTTTTTTATTTGTCAAATACCTCCCTACTTAAACACTGCTATTGTCTTATCAATGGCATAAATAAACAGAATAAAAGATTCTAAAATTTTTATCAATTTGTAAGTGGAGCACTTAATAAAGGATATTCCACTATGATAGAGTCTAGGATCAATGTGAAATATAGTCTAGTGTCTTGGAGGTGTAAGTACTGAGGCATTGCCCACGTATTTATTTCAGTTTACTTGTTGATCTGAAACAGACATATCGATGTTCCAATTACTTATGAGTGTATTGTAAAAGTAGAGAGAGATCACCTCAACTCAAGCACATATTACTAGCCCCCTCCCACTACTAAGGATGGTGCGTAGTGTAGAAAGGGTGTTAATCCTCTACATAATCGGTATAAGTACCGTTGTTATAACACATGGGTGGCAGCATACAGTTTTTGTTTTGTTTGTTGCGTCCATACATAGTTACTCCCTTTTATGTACACAATGGCCTTTGCCTTATTGAGGATAGTTTTTGCCTACTTGGCAATCACTCTCTATTTTTAATCCAACCCATGTGTTGACTTAGTAGACATGCAGCTTATTCGATTGATTAATGTTTTGTATCCCTCAATAACTCAAGGAGCTTCACTCTATTGATAATAGTAGTGCTAGAGGATTGGCATGAAATCTACACATTAATGTATAAATTTTCAGGGGAGGTTTCGTTGGCTTAAGCTTGGGATGTGATGAACAAGTAAGGCGAGAGGCAGAGAAGGTAGAAATAGTAGTTAAGGATCATGAGATGTCTGGTTAGAACACTATGTGTTCTTAACTCACCCTAAGATAATATCTTAGTCCTAGTTCTTAGACACCAGCGCTGTCCACATTGAACCTTTGCAACTTAGGTTTCTCTCTTCACAATTTGCTAAAACATTTTAGATCTTCCTAAATATGAATATAAATCCTTCATGTACCATGCATTATGAACCGTCTAAGAAAGGAACTAATAAAATATTTTTCCTTCATGATGGGTTCTCCCCTTCCTCCTACTTATTTCATTTGCAGAAGTAGGTGTCTGAATCCAAGTAGTGACGTCAGGCATACATGTATTCTAATGTGATTGCTGCTTTGAGTGGTTTGATCTTATCTTATCTTATTTTTTATGTTATGCCTTGATGGTGCGAGGTTACTACGGCTTCATTCTTCTTCCATATAATAAAGGAAGAAGTAAATAAAAGAAATAAAAAAGTAAAATAAAAAAATCCTATCCTTTGTTAATTTATATGTTTTATGGACGTAGGTTGCTTGAGTCAATTGGTTGTCCCACTTGAATCCACTGGTTCAAGATTTACATCTTCCTTTTCCAGGATGGTTTTCTTTCAAAATAAGGCTTTAATATTTGCCCGTTAACAGTGAAATATCTTCTTGTTTTTGGGTCTTCAACCAGATTTGCGCCAGAGTCATATACTGTGAAATGCATGGACCATCCCATAAATATTTTTAATTTACCCTAGAAATAACAGTGAAATACCCTTGAAAGAGTTGGAAGCCAAACCTTTTCGTTAATCTTTGATTGTTTCATGAGATGATTTTATCATGATAGTTTATAAGTTTCTCTTTGTATAGTCTTTCCTTTTGATATGATTCATTCCTAAGCTCTTGTAGTTCATGCATCTGAAGTAGATGACTTTTCCTATCTTTATCAAGATCCATATTGAGGTTCTTAATAGCCAAATGCTCAATGTTTGAAGATAACAAATCTTGCCAACAATTAAACGAAACTGTGACATCTCTACAGGTGTTTTATACGTAGTTAAATGCCCACAATGCATCTGCAAGTTTTAAAGACCAAACCTTACCATTTGGCTTCACAATCTTTTGTAAAAGTTTATTGGTCTCCTGATTACTGACCACTGTTTGCCCATTGGTTTTTGAATGATAAGGGTTGAGACCTGGTGTTTAACTCCATACTTCTTTAATGTGATTTCAAAGTGCTTATTTGTAACATTTGTCTCTCTAACACTAATAATAGATACTGGGCATCCAAATCCAGTGAAAATAATCGCTGTCCCAAATTTTATAATAACTATGTAGTTGTTCTTTCTAGTCAGAACATACTCGACCCACTTAGAGACATAATCCACTGCCACTAGGATATACTCACTGCCAAATAAACAAGGAAAAGGTCCCATGAAATCTCTTCCCCATACGTCACAAATCTTAACTTCCAATATAGGCTGAAAAAGGCATCTCATCTATTCATGAAATGTTACTAAATGCTTGATATCTCGAGCATGCCTTGCAATATGATTTAGTATCTTCAAAGATAAAGGGCCAGTATAACCCACCCTAAAAAGCTTTTTCCAATTTTCTTGCTAGCCAAATGCCCACCATATGGTGAGAAATGGCACACCTATTACATATCATCATGTTCATTATCTGATACACATCTCAAAGCCTGATCCTACATCGCATCAACACGCGATAAGATCTTTAATGTGTCAACACGCTCTAAGCGGAGCCCCTATCTACACATCACCATAGCTTACTTAATATGGGAGATATGGAAAGAGAAAAATCCTTATTGGTTTTAAGGGTCTCCCATGCCTGCACAGGATGTAATGTGACGCATCAAGCAATGGTTATGATGCACTCACCACCTCATACATCTCATTGCTTGGAGATACGCAGCTACGTGCGATTCACTTCACACTTGGTGCATACTAGGGATCTTGACCCCATCACCGCGCGGTTACAAATTGTCCATTGGCACCCACCACCGTTGGGCATTCTTAAGCTGGATGTGGATGGTGTGGCCAAAGGACACCCGGGACCGGGGGTGGGTGGGGGTGGTGTTCTAAGAGATCAGACAAGGAGTATCATTTTTGCCTTTTCATATTTTGATATAGTCCATACTAACACAACAGCCAAGACTATGGCGACAAATTATGGTTTGCTCCTCTAAGAGGAGTGCAACCTTCACCATATCATCATTGAATCGGAATCACAACTGTCGGTCAACATGCTCAGTGCAGGCTCCTGCTCACAATGGCATGTCTGGAGCATTTGTCAAAACATCATGTGGTGTTGCCATCACGTGACCAGCATTTCCCACCAGTTGCCCATAGGGAACCCCACGGCAGATGCTGTCACTAACCATGTGATAACATACATTTTTAGTACCTTATATGATCATGTTGACAGGTTTATTTGCATTAAATTACTCATATTTTCATGTTATCAAGATTAAAATAATTAAATATGTTTTTAGAATGAATTTATGAATTTATGCATTTTTTGGGGTTTTTCTAACAATAGATTCTAAAAAAATATAATTTTTGAGAAAGAATATGATTTTTTTGGAATTTTTTTGACATTAAATTGGAAAGATATGATTTTTCTGAGTCAAAATATATATTATATGTATTTTTTGGGGTTTAATTTTAATTAATATGAATTTTTAGATATTTTAAGCCCTTTTTATTTTTCACCCCCATGTGTCACTGTTTGATTCGTCGAACGACAATGAATTAGAAGTGATTGTGATGATTGGCGATAACCAATCATTAACTAATTTAATGATTGGGGGCAGCCAATCATTCCATGACACAATCATGGCTTCGCGATTCACGAAGCCATGATTGCAATAATAACTGACAAATCATTTTCAAATTTCTGATGCGGGGGGCAACATGGACAAATGAAAAAAAGCTCTTTTTTTGCACTAAAGGTACGAAGACCGAGGCACAAAAGTCAAAAAAAGACTTTCCCTTTCTCTTTTGATTTTGGGGCAGGGTAAGCTGGTGCAATCTCGTCCAAGTATTTAAAATTGAAAAAAAAGAAGAAAGAAAAAGAATAGAGAGAATCGGGTGGTGTGGCACTTGGTGACCCGCCGCCATGTCAGCCTCGGGAAAATTTTTTTCATGCATTTTTTCTTCATTCTTTTTTCTCTCTTTTGTCTTTTTCTTCTCCCTACGTGTAGGTGGTACGAAATACAACGAACGCCGTGCAGAATATGAAAAACGTGTAATGTGGAGGGCAGACTACTACGGAATCCATCCATGAACCGTCACCCCGGTCACCTTTGTGACACTCAACGGGAAAGGAAAACAATGATGATGCTGAGGAGAGAGAAAATTTCGAGGACTATGATTTCTTCAACTTCAAACGGCCATAACTTTTGATCTACAATTCCGATTGATCTGAAATTTTCATCACTACTTTATCTTCCCCTCCTCTTTCCATCCATACTATCTGATATGTAAATTAATGCCTGGATCATTGTAAATTGATATTGAACTTGCTTCCTACTTGTGTAGGCCGATTGAAAGATATGAGTTTTGAGATCCATTAAGAGTGTTCTTGGTGTCCTAGGTGGGTGGGGAGAAGCATTGGAGAAGAGAGGGAGCTTACCGGCACTGGTAAGTATCTTCGCCTTGCGTTGTTTCTGTCCCGCCACCATAGTGTACGTAATTAGCATTTATCATCGTATCTTCACTTACATTATACTCTTTTCTCTTGTCTCTCTATCCTCACCATCGTACCATCCCACATCAAACCACTATCCTCTTTCATACCAATCTTCATCAGCATGTACATCACATTCACTTACTATTTTCTTTAAGTTAAATTAACATATAACTTACATATTTTTTATCAATATCACTAGCTCATATCCTCGAATTTTGTCTTCGCCTATCCTCTCGCTGATCATCACTAGCATAATAAATTAAATCCTTAATCATCATTCCGTATGGAGACGATCCATACTTATCACTAAGTATTCTTAAGACGGTTAAATATAATGTTTATTGGATAATCTCAAATAAGCCCCTGAAATTGAGATTATCAATTGGCGCCGTTTCTGGGGAATGGTAGCCATTAAGAATTTGATTTATTTTATTTTGGTGATTTTCTCTATATTACTAATAGTGATCAAAATAGTGCAATCAGCTCCACAAGAGTGACAAAGACACGAAGAAAACGTACAACTCTCATCCTAAAGACTCTATTATTTTTACAAATTTTAAGGATATGTCTCATCATGAACGGTAGTCGATCACTAAAACAGACTGAGAATGAAAATGAGGAGATAAAGGAGAAGCTTTGAATAATCAAAACAACCACCTTGAGAATTGTGTTATAAACGAAGGAAATAAACGACATGGATTAAATGAATTTTTGGCCCTTTAGGATACAATTCTCTTACTAAGATTATTGCACCTATTGATGATGGTTCAAAATTTCAAATTGATGATCATATAATTCAGTCGCTCCCTAATTTCCATGGTTTATCTCAAGAATAGCTGTATAAGCCTTTGAAAGAGTTTACTTTGATTTCTCAAATATTTCACTTCCGTAATGTTACAACTGAGGTTATTAAAATGCAGTTATTTCCTTTTCAATCTTAGAGATAAATCTAGAAGTTGGTTTACATCTCTATCTCTGAATTTCAATTCATGGAAAGAGATAGAAATCACATTCTTAAAAAAAACTTACTGAGTTGGAAAAAAGAATTCATATTGACGAGCAATAAGAAATTTTTTTCAAGGGCCTACGAATCCTTAAGAGAAGCATGGGAAAGGTTAAAAGAGTTAACTCAAAAATGTCTACAGCATGGCAAAGAAGAATTGGAGACAGTCCAAACATTTTATGCAGGGTTAGGAGATAAAGATCTGCAGATAATCGAGGCGGCCAGCGGAGGTACTTTCATGCACAAATACTTAGATGAAGCAATTGAAATTTTAGAAACCGTTGAAGAAAATGACACTTGTTATGCCGCCCTCAACCGACATGGAAAAAATCCAAATGCTAGAAGAGATAGAATTATCGAGCTAAGTGCAGTTGAACCTTATTTACGTATTGATAAATTAGTTAAAACATTTTCTGACCTAACTAGTCAAGTAGATAAGATAAGCTCTCATGAGGAATGACATAACACAATGGACACCGGCATCGAATGGCTCGTGCCACATTGCATGGAGGGCGATGACAATGATGTCATGTAGGAAAGCTGACTAACGTGGACGTCATGCAAGTGATGATGCAACGATGAAATCACTGAGAAGTATAAATTCGAGGTCGACGTACACCAACGACCATTCAGCTACGCTAAATGTGACCTGGAAATGCCACTAGGCCCTGATGATCCAGACGTCGGGTTGAAGGCCGACGGTGCGAGCTCGGCTACTACCCCTTTTGTGCACACCCTCGACGGTCTCAACTACAGATGTACCGATTGAAATCCTAATCCTTGGAATGTGAATCCTATCTATCACTAATCTAACCCCGACGGTGGAGAAAATGTTCGAAGGCATTGAAAGAAATAATATAATGCTAAGAGGGAATTGATTAGTGTACCAGGAGCGCTAGGCCTGAGCGATGTCTGATTCAGCAGCAGTGTAAGGTGAGCAACACGTAGGCGTGATGATGACATAGGTAGGTGCGGTAATGCAAGTAGGCGTGGCAACTCAAGTAAGCGAGGCAGTGTAAGTAGGTGCGGCAGCGCAAGTAGGTGGCTATGCATAGATAAGGGCGTGACGACAACGAGCTCATGACAGTGGCTGCGGCTAGCCGAGATCGAGATGGCCAAGAAATCTATGACCCAATTGTCTGCTAGCGGCTGCAACGGGCCGCTGCAATCACTGGTGTCGGTGCGGTAGCAGCGAGCTGCGATGATTGCAAGGATTGTTGTGCGACCGAGCAATCTGCGGGGCCGTTAGGATTGTAGCAACTATGGGCTGTTGCGGCGGTCATGGCTGTGATGGCTGCGGCGGCTCCAACAGCTTCAGCGGCGCGGGCTACTGCGGCGGCCGTGGCGGATGTGGCACTTGCCTGTTGCTGCGACGACCGTGAATGGCTTCGTGCACAGCGGTTGCTATAGCGGTCTTGGGCGGCAGCAACAGTCGCTGGCTGTCGCGGCGGCTGCGGCGACCGCTGTTATCGTGGCGGCCATCGGCTGTTGCGTCAATCGTAGGGTTCTGTGACGATGCTAGATGCTACGGCGGCACCGAGCGGTGGCTTGCGGCTGTTGGTGGTGGCGTGTGGCCATGGCAGAGGATTGCGGCAGGGGCATGCCGCTTGCAATCGCAGGCAGGGGCTTGCATCCGCGGGCGATGGCTTGCAGCCTCAGGTTGCCGCTTTTAGCCGCGTGTGGCGGCTTGTGGCTGCGGGCTGTGGTGTGCGGCCGCGAACGGTAGCTTGTAGTAGTGGGTTGCGGCCTGCGGCAGCTGCGACTGCGGCTGTCGCCAGAATGTCGTGGCGGTGGCGCGATCGACCGCACAAATGGCAATTACGGGTGGGAAGGATGCCGATAGCGGCCTCGGAGCTTCGACGAAGATGGCGGTGGCTGCGGTTTCTAGTGAACTCTATGGTTTTTTTCTCTCTCTATTTTTGTAGTGGCATTTTTAGAATATGACAAACTAGAAAAAAGTAAAGAATCAGGAAAAATCACTAAAAAATCACATTTTCTTCTCTTTTATTTTGTTCGCTCTTCCTATGGGTGGGCCCCACTATTTATATTTGCAACTATGGGCCTCCCCCTTGAAAATAAAAGGGAGAAGGTTAGTTGGGGCTCCCTAATAAGAGAGAGAAAACTACTAACACGCCCACACATGGTCTCACACACGTGCAAAAGTGTAGGTCCATAGAGCAGTCCAAATCTGTGCCAACAAACAGAAAACAAACACGTACGTGGTCGACATACAAGGCCTACTAAACAAAGAAAATATAAGGAAGGATAACATCAAACCTTTGTGGCGTGGTGACGAGGCTGGGGTACTCCGAAGGTTGGGTCTCATGCGTGAGCCCTCGCTCGATGAACTGGTTCGATGGGGTCTTCAAAGGCTGACAGTCGCTCATTATCCTCCCAGCGTGGGGAAAGCTCAACTGTGTCGAGCTTAAGGCCAATCGCATCATGTCGAGGGGAGAAATCACGCTGGACGGGTTGGCGGAGCTCGTCTTGTGTATCCACGATTGCTTTATGGGCCCGGGGGGGGGGGGGCTCCTATGGAACAAGGAACAATCGTTCTCCTATGGGCCTCCAATATTTGCTCTACGTTCTCATGCCTAAGTGGGGCGCAAACTAGGAAAGGTGGACTGAAAAACTTACTCACCAATGACTCTAGACTACTAGGGCCAAAAGGGGACGGCCTTTTGGGGGAGAAAAGAGGCAGCATGGCTTGGTATGACTCAAGGTTGGACACGCTGACAATGGGGCATATTCCCCAATTAGGGGAAATACTTGCAATGCATGCGATCTTCCCAACCAACTAGACTATCGAGAAAAGCCCGGCACTATGAGCGCAAAGCATCGTAGCGACCTTTGGATAGTATCTCTCAGGCCTCAACCTATCCATAACCAAATCACTCTCACAATAACTAAATGGGTGTCGATGTAAATTGACAACGAGTTCTTACTTTTCATGTTGGAATGTAATGCATAACTAAGAGGGTGAGGTTAGGTGGCTTACATGGTATCGAACATAATCAACTCTGCCTAGGGAATAATCCATTCCCACATCATGGGATCTCTCGTATCACAAGAACATACTAAGTTATTTACAGGAGAGAAGTCTACCTCAGTCCATCTATCCATGGTAGAGGGATAAGTCATAATAAGACCTACTCGTGTATCCCGGAAAAGCCACATCAGCTTTCAGAAGTACCTCACAAATAGAACATCATGATTAGAAAGGAAATACGGAGGTGCATCAGATCTCCTCTCGTGAATGTGATTCGCGTCCATGGGGACGCAGTATTTAGGTCTTAGCCCAAAAAACACGGATATCACCATCTCAACCGTGAGGTCAATAATGCGCGTCCATAAGCTCTCTCAAAATATAAACTGGAAGCATGGCAAAAAGTGGGTCTACGTCTAGATTGATACTAAATCCAAGCTGCAAAATCAGCACATGTAGAGGCTTTTTTGAAGGCCCTACCGGGAATCAATAACTAAAGGTAACCAATGGTTCGCCTAACTCTAGGACTATAGGAACCATATATAATAGTGTGTGTAGTGGCAGGGGCTCTTCCGGCTGCTCGTTTGGGAATTCATCACTAGACTTAGCCACGAGTTCTGCTAGATCGGGCATATCGCGAGAGGTAAACTGAAGTTTCTTAAATAGAGGAAACTCTCTCAGACGGTCTTCTGGGAAATCATAACATCTCGTAGCATCGAGCTCTACTATCTCCAAATCACTAGGTAAAGTACCCCTAACAGTGTGCTAGGACGGAGTTTCTATCGGAGTCTCTATCAAGAGGTCATCACTAGGCATGGCATCTCTATCAAGAGGTCATCACTAGGACGGAGTTTCTATCGCATCTACGTCTGGCTCGATAACGAAAGTAAACTGTAGCCTCGGCAATGTAAGAGGCCCTTTTGGAGGATCTACCAGGAAGGTAACACTATGGGCAGTCTTGAGCTCATCTAGCTCAGGCGCAGCAAGGACACATGCAACTGGTGTGGACTCAGTAGAAGTTGTGAGCGTACGTGCATCTGGTGCATTACGAGCACTTCTCCTATTCCTCCTTGTGGTCCTAGCATGACGGGGTCTACGAGGAGGCTCCCAGTATCATGGTAATACTCGTCTTTCTTCAGTCGCAAATAGGAATCATCATACTGTGGACCATAGTAGTCCTCATAGTTCTGCGGGGGCTCATCATACCGAGTGTCATACTCTGAAGCAATGTGAGAAGGCTGATATGTGGCCGGGTGTGTATAAGTCACCTGAGACACATGCGGTGCCAGTGGAGCATATTGTTCAAAGGAAGTCCACAACACAAAGGACATATGGTGCGGGCACAACATGTGGTGGTGATGGCGGTGAGGTCAGGTAATACCCTGTCGGTGGCGTAGATGGCGCAGAGTGTGCAGTTCTCGTATAAGGCGCAGGCAGCTCTAGTGTACCATTCCGCCCATAAGGAACCGGCGGTGCCTGTGAGGCAAACACAGTAGGGGAGGAACGGTGGGTACAAATGCGGATGTGGCATGTCGGGCGCAACATAGGGTGCGGGCTGCGCATAGGGCATAATAGGCACAAAAGACATGCTGGGTTGGGGACGCGAGTGGGGCCCCATAGGTGTGCACCGCAAGAGGTGCCTGTGGAGCGTAAGGCATCGGCAATGCGTGGGGGTATCCTTGCCCACGCGGGTCCGGGCAAACATAAGGGGGCAATGGTGGGTATGGTCCACCCGAAGCTGGATACTGGACAGGAATCGACTTGCGATTTAGTCTCTAGTGGTGTAGGATGGTCTTCTTGCCAGATGTATCTCCTGTTGTTGACGGCAATCTTCTTTTGGCCAAGGACAGTCATCTAGATATCCATAGTAATCATGATGCCGGCCGTAAGGGTCATCCATGCAGCGATCGTAAAGGTAGTGATCGTCTTAATGTCGGTAGAGATCATCATACTATCTAGGATCGTCATCTTGCGGAAGACAATTGTTGTCTTGTTCTCGATAACAATCATCTCAGGGGTGGTAGTCCTGGTAGTGATCATCCTGCTGGTGGTAATGATCATCTCATGGTTGATAGTGATCATCCTGGTACCAATCATCTGGATGGCGGTCATCCTGATAGTGACCATCCTGGTCGCGATCGGGTTATTGTCAATAATGTTTGGCTTGATGGCAATCACACCGGAAGCGGTCGTCTGGGTAGCGATGGTAATCGCCTTGATGGCGATCGTCCTGGTAATGATCATTCTGGAAGCAATTGTGATCATTTGGATGGCGATCATTTTGATAATAATTGTCTCAATAGTGATCATTCTGCTATTGATAGTGATTGTACTAACGACGATCATCCAAGTACCAATCGTCAGGGTAGGGATCATGATTGCTGTGATGGTGATCGCTCTAGTAACAATCATCCTGGTAGAGATTGTGATCATTTTGATGGCGATCAATGTGGTAACGATTGTCTTGCATGCGATATGGATCATTACGTTGTCAATAACGGTTGTCTGGCTGTTGCAGCACACGTCTTGGTTGAGGAGACGGTGGCGAAAAGATTGTCCTACCTGTTGGGCTCGCTTCATAAACATTGGTGGTAACTAGGTCAAGAGACTAATACCGCTGAGATGGATGCCAATGGGGCCAACTCATTCTCCGAGGTGTGGTAGAATCGTGAAAGCGTGATTCCCTATCATCTTGATAAGTGTCGGGGTAGTTTCTCGTCCGAGTGAGTGCATGAACAATGAATGTAATATTGATCTTCAATCGGAACATCACAATTGATGGGGTTGTTCTCCCATCCATGATCCAACGGGTAGTCCCCTCGAACACTACTATGTGAGTGTACCATTGTCAAAGCTAGACACTATGTAAAAGGAAGGGGACTCCTATTAAATGATGACATGATGAGTATATGAATGTATGTACGTGTAATGAATTTTGAGATATGAATGCGTGCAAGACGTGCAAAACTGAGAGAAATAATATATTTTTTCTAAAGGACCGACGGTGCTAAGCACGGAGGTTAGCACGATCAGCTCTGATACAAATTTGATGCAACACATCGGACGTCGGGATTGAACAGCTCATGTTACACCATAGGGAGGGCCATGAAAATCATGTCATGCAGGAAAGCTAACTAACGTGGACATCATGCAAGTGATGACTCAATGATGAAATCACTCAGAAGTATAAATTCAGAGTCGACGTACACCAACGACCATTCAGCTATGCTAAACGTGACCTGGAAATGCCACTAGGCTCCCGATGATCCAGACGTCGGGTTGAAGGCCAAAGGTGCAAGCTCGGCTACTGCCACTTTTGCGCACACCCTCGACGGTCTCAACTAAGGATGTACCGATTGAAATCCTGATCCTTAGAACGTGAATCCTATCTATCCCTAATCTAACCACGGCAGTGGAGAAAATGTTTGAAGGCACTGAAAGAAATAATATAGCGCTAAGAGGGAATTGATTAGCGTACCAATAGCGCTAGGCCCGAGCGGTGTTTGATTCATCAGCAGTGTAAGGTGAACAACAAGTAGGCGCGATGACGAAGTAGGTAGGTGCGGTGACGCAAGTAGGCGTGGCAACTCAAGTAAGTGTGGTGGTACAAGTAGGTGCGGTAGCGCAAGTAGGTGGCTATGTACGAATATGGGTGTGACGACAACAAGTAAGCTCGGGGCAGTGGCTGCGGCTCGCATAGATCGAGATGGTCAAGCAATTTATGGCCCGGTTGTCGGCCAGCGGCTGTGACGGGCCGCCGCAGCAATCACTGGGGTTAGTGCGACAGTGGCGGGCTGCGATGACTGC
The DNA here is from genome assembly GCF_029677425.1 of Wolffia australiana. Lineage (NCBI taxonomy): Eukaryota > Viridiplantae > Streptophyta > Magnoliopsida > Alismatales > Araceae > Wolffia > Wolffia australiana. The sequence continues at coordinate 9,142,601 of NC_135839.1, read as the reverse complement.
TAGGACTACTACGCGACCGAGCAATCTGCCAGGCTGCTAGGATTGCGGCGACCGTGGGCTGTTGCGGCAGCCGCGGCTCCGATGGGTGTGGTGGCTCCAGCGGCTCCGGCAGCATTGTTATTTTCCTATAAAATGTTGGATGATGTATTAGTTAAAATGGAGCATTGTTATTTTTCTATAGATTTTATAGTGGCTGATATGAAGGTTATTGAAGATCTTAGGAATGCTCCTATCATCTTTGGGAAACCTTTCTTTGTGACCGCTAGGGCAAACACAGATTGGGATAAAGGGGTTGTTTTATTAAAAGTTGTAAAAGAGAAGGTAGAAATAAACATGTCTAGGCTAATGAAATATCCAGAAAAATCTTGTGAAGATATTTGTTTGATTGATTCTAATGATGATCTTGCTATTATGTGTTATTCCTCTCATGATTTGAAACATGATTTTATTTTGGAGAAATATGTTTGTGCTATTGATTCAAAAATTGATTTGAAACTGTTACCATCTATCTTGAAAAATGCATTTTTGGGAGAGAACAATGATTTTCCTGTTATCATATCATCATCATTATCCTCACGTCGAGAAAGTAAATTGCTAACCATGCTTAGAAGTTCTGAATCTGCTATTAGTAGGTGTATTTCAGATATTAAGGGAATTAGTGCATCTACATGTGTTCATCTAATCTTTACGGAAGATAATGCTAATCCTACTAGAGAGTGTGAATGAAAATTAAATCCTATCATGCAAGAGATAGTTAGAAATAGATTGTGAAATGGTTGGAAGCATGATTTTTCTGTTCTATTTCAGATAGTCCATGTGTTATTCTGGTTAATGTTGTTGCGAAGAAAACCAGGATAACCATGACCAAGAATGAGCAAGGGAAGAGATTCAAACTAGATTACCAACAAGCTGGAGGATATGTATCGATTATTGGAAGCTGAATAAGGCAACAAAGAAAGATCACTATCCCTTGCTCTTTCTTGACCAAATCTTAGAAAAAGCTAGTGCTCAGTTGGGAAAAGCCCCGTTAATGGTTCAAGAGGAATAGTTTTGGGACATCTAGTCTGCAACCGTGGACTCGAAGTGGACAAAGAGAAAGTGGAAGTGATCCAGAACCTTCCACTTCCCACCAAGACCAATGAAGTTAGAGGATTCCTTGGCCACGTGGGCTTCTATAGACGATTGATTAAAGATTTTGCTAAGTTGTCTAAACAGTTGACCAATTTATTCACTAACAATGCAGGGAAGCACGCTTCCATTCAGATTAAGGAGGCTCTAATGAAAGCACTGATTCTACGAGCACCAGACCGGAGTCTTCCCTTTGAGCTGATGTGTAATTCTTCCGACTTTGCGGTGGGTGCACTTCTTGGTCAACGCATCAGAAAGAAGCTGGTGGCCATTTATTACGCTAGCAAAACCTTACTGGATGCCCAGGTAAATTACACTATGACTGAAAATGAATTGCTAGATATTACTTTTTCTTTAGACAAATTTAGATCTTATTTACTAAGTGGTAAAATAGTTGTCTTTGCTCAGCATGCTGCGATTCGGCATTTGATTAATAAGAAAGAAGCAAAACCTAGGTTAATTAGATGGATTTTATTTATGCAAGAATTTGATATTGAGATTAAAGATAGATGTGGATCTAAAAACTTTGTTTCTAATCATTTATCTAGATTACACATCAACACCGCAACCCCTATTTCTGAAAATTCTCCTAATGAACACATACTTTGCACACAGTTCAATTTTATTTTTGGGAGGATCGTGAAAATTTTCACTTAGGTGTAGACCAAATATTAAGACAATGTGTGCCCAAAAAAGAATATGGAAGTATCTTAGAATTTTTTCATTCATAGTTTTGTGGTGGTCATTTCTCTTCCAAGATTACAGCATCTAAAGTTCTTCAATGTGGTTTATTTTGGCCAATTTTTTTTAGAAATTCTTTTGAGTTTTGTAAGAATCGCTTGAAATGCCAATCAATGGTAAATCTTAAGATGAATGATGCTATGATACTCAAACCTACGATTGAAATAGAAATATTTGATTTGTGGGGCATAGATTTGATGGGACCCTTTCCACCATCACATGAGCAATAATATATTATGATGGCAGTTGATTATGTGTCTAAGTGGGTTGAAGCCAATCCCACGAGGACAAGTGATCATAAAGTCGTACTTAATTTTTAACCAAGAATATATTCTGCTGTTTCGGATGCCCGAGGGCAATCATTAGTGATGGTGGATCGCATTTCAATAACTCACATTGCAGATCCCTCCTCAGATTCATCATAAGGTGACAACTCCTCACCTTCCACAAACCAATGGCCAGGTTGAGGTTAGTAAAACTGCGAAATCAAAAAGATAGTTAAAAAGATCATACGGCCGGATGGTAAGGCTTGGAGCAAAAGATTAACCGATGCATTGGGAAAGATTATAAGACAGCCTACAAGGAAACCATTGGGATCTGTCATCATAAACTCATATTTGGAAAAGCATGCCATATTCCAATAATTGCAAGAATTAAGAAAATTGAACATCAAGCTTATTGGGCAATTAGAAAATTGAATCTTGCTATGGAATATGCAGGGAAAAGTTATATGTTACATATCCAAGAATTGCAAGAATTAAGAAACAAAGCCCACGGAAATTATCTAATTTACAAAGCTAAAATGAAAGCCATCCACGATAACAAGTTAAATAGAAGAAATTTTCATGTGAAAAGTATGGCTTTACAATTATTGATTGAAATTGTTTACATGAAAGCTTAGGAGCAGATCGGATGGTCCATTTATCATCATTAATCTGTTTGATTATGGAGCTGTCCTGAAATCAGATCCAAAGACAAGTAGAAAATTTAAGGTGAATGGACAAAAGTTAAAGCCATACCTAGAGTTAGAACGCCAACCTATTGAAGTAGTGATAGATCTTCTTGAACCAGGGGTTTAGCGTTGCATTAGTATTATTTGCTTATTTCCTAGATTTGGTTCATTCACCTTTTGACCTTTCATTTACTAATTTTCCATTTGATCTCTTTTAACTATCTTTCTAGATAAATTTGGTTTTTAGGAGAATAAATTGTGGAGACAAGCATATTAAGCACAAGGATCCACCTGACACTAGTGACATCACTAGCACAAGAATCACAGTTTGACAACTCCTTTCCTTACACTGTTGTTTCTTTCATTAGAGAAAATTCATATTTCAAGTGGTGGGGGGGGGGGATTTGGTGCCAAAATCATTTTATTCCTTACATGATTTCATGTTGGGGGGTAGCATATAATTGTATGAATTTAATCATGCCCATCTTGGAGAATCACTCACCCTTGTCCTAACAACATGAGTATAGAAGTTAGGCTCGTTTAGCGGATCAAATATATCTCTTAATGGTATGAGCCATGATCTAGATGCATGTGTCCTTCTTCCAAATGGTTAGGATATTGGGTAGGGTGAGGAACAAACCTGAAAATCAAAGGTTTGAAGTACTATCGTCTTAGGGGAATTCCGAGTAAGCTACCCATCATCAACCCACCAATGAGTTAATCATGTCTACTGTTTTATGAAGTGTATTTTAAATTACTCCATTTTTATGAAGTTTCTTATTATCTGATAATCTATTTACATTATAAATTTACTTAAATGATTATTTATTTGTTAAATAATATCTCAATATTTATTTTATAATTTATATTTGATGTGTTGATGTTAAAACCATTATTTATTATTATGATTTTTTCTCACTAAACAAAATCCTTGTGAGGCCATCATTTTGAACTATAGAATCTTTTGATAAACTCAACAAAAAAAATTTAAAATAATTATGGGCTTTAGAGTGAAATCAATAAAAATTATAAAAATGCTGTGCAATTAAATTTAGGTAGTTGTGGTGAGTAAAAGTCATCTCCAAGTGGAAAATATTTTAGTATTTTGGCCCTATTTAAATCATAATTTGAAAACAGACAAAAGGAGATACATTTTAAGAAGAGCAGATTAGGATGTGATGAAGGTGATGATTATAACTCTAAATAGAATGAGATGAAAAATGATATGAGAATAAATAGGAAGATGTGAGAATAAGGAAACATGATGATTGGGTGAGATAGAAGAAGATTCAACGATGTGATGATGGATGTAGAGTACGAAAAGGAAAAGAAAATGATAAAATGGGTGAGTTTATTTATATTCTGAAAGGAAGATAGGATATAGATATGGTATAAACTTTACGACGTGATATAGTGATGATAATACAATGTATGTGAATCTAACTAAATAAACTTAATGAAGATGTTCTAGTGTAAGGCAATAGTACTTACAATCCACTTTTAATATCATCGCTATATTTCATCAATTTTAGTATCATCTTTGAACTTGCTTCGTCCTTATGTTTTCCGAGGACCGGTGATTTGCTTATGCAGGCATGATTCTCCCTTTTATCTTTTGATCTTCAGAAAGCAATCAGGGAACACTTAGATGAATTTTCACAACCTCACTCTCTTTCAACTACCCTCTCTAAGGACTAAATGAGTTCAAATATATTTACTACAAAGATGGAGGCTCCTCTCATTGATTGAACCATATGCTAGATAGAGTAGAGAAAAACAAATCTGCACTTAAAATTTTAGCTTGAATAGGAATTCTATATGGTCAAATATCAAACCTTAATGTTGGATGAATCATGGCAGTTAATTTAGTGTAAAGTATTTCTATGTCCTTATTTATTTAAGCTGCTTTAACATCGCATATAGGCTTTAGTCCACTTTCGTGAAAAGTTGCCAATATGATTGGATGAGATGAAATCATATCATTCTCATTCCATATTGTACGGAGTGCCACTATACCCACCTAGAAAAGACAAAACATGTGCACATTTGTTAAAAATATGTCTAAAATCCTAGTTCTAAGGGCTGTTTTGTTCTTACAGAACTGTTCTTTCCTTCATAAGATATGAAGGGGTACATGGGCTAATCACACACTAGTTTTCTGTTCTCATAATTTTTACCCTTAAAAATTAGTACGGATAAGTATATTTTTTGATAAGGACTCCATTAAACTTTCACTTAGTTGGATCTAGGCCATAGCCATAAACAGACCTATGTCAAAGTAATCCTTCTTTGAAACACTTTAATATTGCTAATAGATCATGATTCGACTAATGATAATGAATCAGAGCCTCAATTCTGCAAAGCCTCCAAGTACTGAGCTTAGGATTTCTCAAACGGCGAAGCCTCACAGCCAATCCTTGCTCTCTCATTTATAATTTAAACTTTTATAATACAATATATTGAAATTTGTTACCTGTAACTCTAACTCCTATACACCATTTTAGAAAAAAGGCTAATTTCTTACTAAAATAGCTGCTTTGAGACCCTCGTTAAAACTATGACTAAAATCCTAGTTCTAAGGGCTGTTTTGTTCTTACAGAACTGTTCTTTCCTTCCTATGATACGAGGGGGTACATGGGCTAATCACACACTTACTTTCTGTTCTCATAATTTTTACCCCTATAAATTAGTACTAATAAGTGTATTTTTACCCCTATAAATAGATATTAAATTCGATTATAATCGGATTCAATATCTATTTGATTAGAATGAGAATGTGATATGGAGCCATATCAGTGTGCACCATGTACACGCTTCATATATTATTTTACAAATAAAATAAAGACATGCAGGTGCTGTAGCTTTTGACCAATTAATTTTTACCTCTATAAATAGATATTAAATTCAATTATAATGGGATTTAATATCTATTTCATTATAATGATAGTTTGATATGGAGATGTATCAGTGTGCACCATGTACACGCTTCATATATAATTTGACAAATGAAATCAAGACATGCAGGTGATGTAGCTTTTGACCAATAATAAATTAGGAAAATTTTTTATTTTTTACTCTCGTTTATTAGTTGGGAAATTTTAATTTGGTGCAAAGTTACATTGGCCTTTTTCTTTATCGACCCACATCGTCACGTGCAGATAAAAAATTAGGAAGGTTTCAGCCAATGATAAGCCATTATGGTATCATAATTTTCAATGAAATAATGACATATTTTAGCTGATTCATGTTGTAATGAAACAACTGAAACAACTCACTCCAAATCCAAAAAATACACTTACTAGTACTAATTTATAGGGGTAAAAATTATTAATACTAATTAATTGTAATAATTTTATCCCTGTAAATTAGTACTAAAACAGCTGATTTTGGATAATTTCTCATTATAATCAAATGAGAAATTATCTAAAATCAGCTGATTTCTCATTATAATAGATACGTCGATTGATTTACGATGAAATATCTATTAGATTGATTTACTAATTTGTTTCATAATTTGCAATGAAAATAATTATTTGTACTAATTATTAGTTCAAATGAAAACAGTTATTAGTACAAGAAATCCTAAGCTCAGTACTTGGAGGCTTTGCCGATTGAGAACTCCTCAGCTCAGTCCAAGGAGGCTTCGCCTATTGAGAACATCTCAGCAAAGGCAATGGAGGCTTCTCCGATTGAGAACATATCAGCAAAGGCAATGGAGGCTTTGCCAATTGAGAACACCTTACAGGTTTCGCCAATTGAGAACACCTAAAGGCATCGCCAATTGAGATCACCTTAGGCTTTAGAGACTTCGCCGATTGAGAACACCTCGAGCTCATTTACTCGTGGTTAAGCAAATCCCTAATTTTACAAGGGCATGTTTATACAACAAATTCCTATAGCATTCCTAATACATTAATGAGCATAATGACGAAACTTTCCCTTGTTAGCATACTGGCCAAAGCGAAAAGCAGTCCAGAGAAACTGTCCCGACTGTCCAACATTAGAGTTTGAAGCGACACTCGAGGCCATCGGACCGAGGGGACCCGAAGTTACGGTTTAAGAAAAATGGGTTTGGGTAGTTTTCTCCTGCACTTTTGGTGTTTCAGATCCTTGCTGCAAAAACAGGAATTGCATTTTCTGAAATTCGGGGAGACGTAAAAGGACATGCGGAAAAGGACAGGCAGAATGGATATGAGTGCGGATAAGTTACAAGTGCTGTCTTGGGGTTTGGGTTGCTTTTTTACTTAAATAGTTTGCCCAGCGTGGCCTGAGCAAAAATAGGTTAGCAAGCGGATACTTAAAGCAAGAGGACACAGAAAAATTGGAGCATTTACAGAGCGAGCGAGTGAGTTCTTGGGGCCCCTTAACATTACCAGTTCCTAACCAACAGCAACATCGGCTTCCAGCAAGGCAATGAATTTACTTGCACACGTGTGCATGATGCGCAATAGCAAAACATGGTCTAAAACTGGTGTTTTAGCCACAAAATGTAGTTTATATCATCGAAGCTGAAAACGGAGTAAAAATTAGTACTAATAATAGTACTAAAAAATACACTTATTAGTATTAATAAGTATAATTAGTAGGGGTAAAATTTTTAGATGATCAATGGGTATAGGTTCCTTTAGATCTTGTATATTATGTAATATTTCTGACTCTTTTGAGTTAAAATAATTAAGATAGAAAGGTTTTATTAGATTTATGTTAATAAATGAATTAATAATGAAGATGGGTGGTCCCATTTTTTATTACTTTCAAATATATAGGGGGTAAAATCTTAACGTATGGAACTGTTGTGATAAAGTTATCATGAACCGTATTGATAGGAGCACCAATTTTTACCCATATAAATTAGTACTAATAAGTGTATTTTTAAACAAATACACTTATTAGTACTAATTTATAGGGTTAATCACACACTTATTTTCTGTTCTCATAATTTTTACCCTTATAAATTAGTACTAAAAGTGTATTTTTTATAGGGGTAAAAATTATGAGAACAGAAAATAAGTGTGTGATCAGCCCATGTACCCCCTCGTATCATAGGAAGGCAAGAACAGTTCTGTAAGAACAAAACAACCCTTAGAACTAGGATTTTAGACATAGTTTTAATGAGGGTTTAAAATCAGCTATTTTAGTAAGAAATTACTAGGAGGCTATCCTTGGGCCCCTTTAGGGCAAGTTTCTATAACAAATTTTCTAATACATTAATGAGCATAATGACGAAACTTGCCCTTCCAAAAATAAGGGGTTTGCTTAACCACGAGTAAACGAGCTCAAGGTGTTTTCAATCGGCGAAGCCTCTAAAGCCTGACGTGATCTCAATCAGTGATGCCTCTAGGTGTTCTCAATCGGCAAAGCCTCTAAGGTGTTCTCAATTGGCGCAGCCTCCATTGCCTTTGCTGAGATGTTCTCAGTCGGCGAAGCCTCCGTGGACTGAGCTAAGGAGTTCTCAATCGCCGAAGCCTCCAAGTACTGAGCTTAGGATTTCTCAATCAACAAAGCCTCACAGCCAATCATTGCTCTCTCATTTATAATTTAAAATTTTATACTATAATATATTTAAACTTATTATCCGTAACTCTAACTCCTATAAACCATTTTTAGTAAATTTACGATTGATTTACGATTGCACTCTAAAATCAGCTATTTTAGTAAGAAATAGATATTTGATTATGATGAGAATTTGATATGGAGCCATATCAAATATATATTTGATCATAAATCGATCGGCGTATCTATTTGATTATAATTAGAATTTGATATGGAGCTGTATCAGTGTGTACCATGTACACATTTCATATATTATTTGACAAATGAAATAAAGACATGCAGGTGCTGTAGCTTTTGACCAATTAATTTTTACCCTTATAAATAGATATTAAATTCAATTATAATCATATTTGATATCTATTTCATTATAATGATAATATGATATGGAGATGTATCAGTGTGCACAATGTACACGCTTCATATATAATTTGACAAATAAAATCAAGACATGCAGGTGCTGTAGCTTTTGACCAATTAATAAATTAGGAAAATTTTAAATTATTTACTCTCATTTATTAGTTTGTAAATTTTAATTTGGTGCGAAGTACCTTGGCCTACCCACATCGTCACCTACAGATAAAAAATTAGGAAGGTTTCAGACAATGATAAGCCATTATGGTATCATAATTTGCAATGAAATAATGACATATTTTAGCTGATTCATTTTGTTACCACTTAATCAAATAATTTGGATAAATGCCAATATAAGTCAGCCATCGTAAATGAATTTTTTTCTGACTTAGAAAATAGGAATATGATATCCTGAGTAAAAACTTATTCTCTTTGAAAATTTGATGTCATAAAAGACCTTAAAATACCTGAAATCACCAAAATCAAACACATCATTTTAAAGTTAAATATAATCAATTTAGGACTAGTGACACACATATATAATCAATTTTATCCAGGTAAATATGTGAATTTGGCCATATTACCTTAATTAGTTTATGTGTTATCGGCTCACTCTTGGAACTTTCTAGCCTCTTGAAATCCAGTTCTGAGATCTATCATTTTCTTTCAACACAATCTTTCTCGGAACCTTGATGGATGAAAATTGCAATGTTAGTTTCACTGTCTTTGTAATTTGAATCTGCCCAAATAAAAAAGTGATATAGAAAACTCAGTCAGGTGTGTATAATCGGAATGAAGTAGTCTCCAAATGGACTGACCTTTAAAATTTGATCCAATAGATTAATTAGGGCAATGGAGAATCTAGAGTGATACTAAAGGCAGTTAAAGAGATTAGTTATAGTTTATTAATGGGAGTAATAATAAAAATAATTACAGTGAAAGCAGTAGAAAGCAATTAGTAAGTGGGAGGAAGTATTTAATGGATAAGAAAATTAAGCTGATACAAAATAAAGAAGGAATAGTAAATGGTGTAAGGGAGAACTAGAAAAAAAGAAAAACAATATAACATATTATTCATAATTATATATATTAGATAAAATAAGGAAGTAGGATATCAAAATAAATTAATGGAATTATAATTAAGGGCGATAAAATCATAGGTTTTGAATTAGTATCTAAAATTTGTAAAATATATAAGATAATAATATACTGTTTTTGATAGAAGATAGGTAGGATTTCTATTTTATAAATACTAAGATAAATAGATAATATCGGATAAATATAATTTTGATTGATATAAAGATTTAGTTAATAAAAAAGAATTTATTTTACACAGATGTAAGAAGTAAATTAATAAGAGTATTTATTTTAGAAAGAGGTAAGAAGAAAAAACAATGGAGAAGAAAAGGAATAGAGTTATGATAATTCTGGAGAAAACAAAGATTTAGATATTTATATATGCTTAGAGTTTAACAATAAGAGAAATAGGTGGGAGAATAGTAATTATCTAATTAATATTTATGTATTTAATTAATTGTAAAGGGGAAGGCAAAGAGAATTTCAACGGGGATAATACAATAAAAATAGTAATATTTAAATTGTAATATGGTTAGGGGTAGTTTATGATAGTACGTTCCATTAAATGTAGGTTTATATATTTAATAATTAAATCTTATGAGTTTTCAATTAGGTAAAATCAATAAGAAAATAGGATAAATTTTAGGAAAATGGGCTTTTTTGCCCAGTAGACGTTTGCAAAAAAGCCTCACAAAGGCTAAACTTGGAAATCAGAATGCAAACAGATTCAGACATCAATAAGAAAATAGGATAAATCTTAGGAAAATGGGCTTTTTTGCCCAGTAGACGTTTGCAAAAAAGCCTCACAAAGGCTAAACTTGGAAATCAGAACGCAAACAGATTAAGACATTTATCTGAGTCAAATAGATGCATATGTGGAGGATAAAATCATCAAAATATACCTCATGGAGTTCAGAAACTCACCTGAATCGCTCTCATTCAGGCAGTCAAAGAATTGTGGCTCCGGTCGCCGCCCACTTGCTTCGGTGTCCGTCTCCTCCTACCTTTCTCTGTGTCGACACAATTCCAGGCAGCTTTATCCATCCTAAGGCACCATCCCAGGCAACTCAATCCTTTGTGGAGGTTCCACGGCAATCCCTTACCTCGTCCTGCCACAAGAAGGGTCTTCCCATCCGGCTTGTCTCCTTATTGGGAGATGATAAAATCGGTGGCTGTAAGCCCATTTAAAGGACCAAGGAGGACTTTCCATGGTTGTGAGTTGTGTGATCTGCCCATGGGAATCCTCCAAGGGCCGTTGGATGGCCTATGGCTCACCCTTCTCGTCAGAATCCGCTGGCTGGCTGATGATGATGACAGCTAGGGGTGGAGATGGAAGAATCTCCTCCTAGCCATCTGATCTCCTTCTGAGAGAGTACAACGGCTGCCATTAAGTCACAGCGGTGGACCCTTTTTAGTTACGGTGAAACCATTAGCAACATTACCTGCCCTATCATCAGCCTTGTTAGCCTTTTCTCCTTTTTGATTTCCTTATCGAAGAGCTCGGCCATCCATGTCAGCCATCATGCCTAATCAAATGCCTTAAAAAGAACAAAAGGAAAGATATAAAAAAAATAATAAATCTCACCGTTCAATCTTCTTTAAGAAGATTAGACGACTGAGATTATGTTGAAGTACTTATAGAAGCCCATTATAAATGGGGCTTTGGGCTGGTTCAGCTTGAAGCCCTGCCAAAAATTTTTCCTTTTTTTTAGAGATCACAGCCCATTGGGCAGCAATCGATCTCATCATTTTTCGCCGCATCCTGGTACAGACCTAAAAGAAACATTATGATATGATCCCATATCATAATGTGTTAGATAAAAGAAAGCTGTATAAATCTCATTAGACAATACTAAATGAAATAAAATGACATCTCCCATGCATGAGTGTGTGGGCTGAGGCTACCTCTACGATTGGGCTAAATGGGGTCCCTATTGAGTTTTCTAGAGGATGATGCTAGGTGGTGTTTCTTGGGTGTCAGCTGCTTGCTGGCTGTGAGGAGGCTTGAGCGCCATGTGCTCTCCTACTTGTGGGGGGCTCAACCTGTTATGTGCTTGTCGCAAGTGCCTTAAGTGCTTCATAAAATCACATTTTATTTGTTCTTATTTTAAAAAATTACTTCATTCCTGAAACAAACATACTATAGATAATGATTTTACTCATTAAATGTAACAACATTATAAGAATATTTTAATTAATAATTAATGGGTGACTAAAAAGTGTTGTTTTAACAAAATGTTATATTTAATGCATGAAATGAAGATACATATCAAGGATGGAGATAATATGAATAAAATGATCCTAAAATGCCCTTAAGATGTGTAAGTTAAGTTCATTTTGGGTTCATCAAAGCTTCCCATCTTTCTTTTCCATGAGGACAGATAATATATTATTTATGTGATTAATATCATGAAGCAATCACATCCATATGTATTATTAATTATTATATTTTTGTATTTTCAGTCTTAATCTGTTTATATGTATATAAATTTGACACTTTCTGAGTAATATTGGTATTTTCATCAATTTATAGGTATAGTTATTTTGGGATGAACTTTTCAATGAAATCAAAATTTAAAGTTAGAATATATTTTTGGATTTAAAACGGGTGTTCATTTATCAACATTAATGAAATATCATTTAAATACTTAGAATTTGTGTGTTTAATTGATTCGTTTCAAATAAATAGTTGTGAACAGGGAATTATGTGCTATTTGTTACACTTTTTCCTGGGTCAGGTGACGACATTTAAAAATCATGCTCCATATCTTCAAGCAAAACAGTGTTTTAAAACAATGTTTTAAGAAAAAAAATCATTTTCTTGTTATTATTTTTTCATTGTTATTTGTAGAAATGCAAAGTAATTTTACCATTACTGTTCAACATTACATTCTTATCATTTATGTTCAACTAATGATATTAAAGGAATTAGTGTCTTGATGGTCATATGTAAGATGCAAATTAATCATTATTCGACATTATTTTTAATACCATGAAAATAATCTTAAATCAACATTATCAAGGCTTACAATAATCCACAAAAGTTTTCAAGCTTTATTTTGATTCATGACTTTTTTGTATTTTCACAAAATTTAATGACGTAAAATTTACTTTCTGGATTTGCTTGAACTCATACCAAAATTCTTTGCAACATCTAATAGTTAACTGCTACCAATGATTAGATGCATCATTGAATGTGTTAATAAAATTTTTTTTGACATGCATAAATGCACGCAATGATAAAAAGGACTGATTCAGTTTGCAATAAAATGGAATGTTTTGTGTAAGACACGATGAATAACATTGAAAAATTTTGTGATAAATGACCCGAACATGTTTTATGATTGCATACATGTGAAACAATATAACTAGATGAAAAAAGAAAATAAATTTTACACACGATTAACTACCATTTAATTTATTACACTATGATGCATGAAAGAATGAGCGGCCAAAAATGTGTCAAATATTGGCACACAAAATTCTACACGTTTGGTCAACAGCAGATCCATGATGCAAATTGATGAGGATATATAAATAATCAACAACTTCAAAACTCGATAAACAATGATCCCAAAGGAGTTTTGGGCTGACAAGTTAAGGTATCTCCATTTTTCTCTCCTTATCCATCCATGGTATTGGATATATAAATTTACCCTTGTCAATAAAAAAAGGATGCTTGGATTTCTTAAGATGAATTTTAACAAAGTAATTTGCTCAGAAAAAATATTCTTTGTGCCCAATCTTAGTTTTTATGTGTGGGAGATGAAAGGGTTGGTAAATCTGAATGAATCATGAACAACAAGAGCTGTGGTCCCATGGGGCACATGACAACAAAGTTTGCAATATATTTTATCTTTTTTAAGTCTGACTTCTTAATACTTTTTGCTATTTAGCTTCATGGATGATATCCTAGGACATCACCTTTCCACCTTCTACCTCTATCTATGCCACTTACCAAGGCATATATGTCACCATTTTCTGCCATGACCAATGGTACTTATCCTTAGCTTTCATTCAACTAAATCAATTGCTCGTGCTAGTGAGCTGACATTTTCACTACATGCCCTGGGCTGCTCAACCTTGATTAACTGCCACACGGTTGATAAACTCAAATAAGGGTAGTTATTTCCATGCATTAATCATCTTATATCTTCTAAAAGTAAGTACATCATTGCCAAAACTGCTTGTTTTTGCATAGTAATGAGATCATGCCTTTTCACTACCCTAAAGATAAAAAAACTTACATTTCTACTTAATTAGTGTTTCCATCAATGATTTGACATGAATTTCACAAGTTAAACAGTTCTGGATTTACTCTTAATTGGATTTGAGGGATATTTCTAACCCCCACTTGACTCATTGAGTCAAGTGGGATATGAATCTAACGATTTCCCTAGTGTGTTGACTTTTCAGGTCAAGGTTGACTTTTCATGGTCATAAAATTACGAAATTTTATGGAAAAATCAAGAAAGTAGTCTGAAAGATTGGGACAAAAATTCAAGTCAAAAGGAGCAAAGATCAAAAAGATACACGCTGACCAGTGGAGCTGACTCAATTGATAGGCTTGGTGCAAAGGAGCTTGAAGGAGACCTTCTATAATGTCCTTGGAGGCTTCCAGGTTGATCAAGACATATGGGGGTGACTCCAGATGGCAGATCCTGGTTGGATGAGAGCCCAAGGTTGAGATCCAGGCCAGGATCCATGAGGTGGAACCCATCCATCCATCCATTCCAGCCCAAATCCAAGGGCTAGAGATGATTTGTAACAAACTCTAACCAACTCTAACCAACTTGTTATGTTCCCTCCAAATTTGACCTGGAGGGAAAGAATCTGGTTGGTTGGGGTCTGTTCACCTGGATTGAAGCTTCAAGAAATCAATCCTGGATGTTCATCCATGATCCAACCACCAAGAATGACTGAAACAAACACATGTACCCCTATAAAAGGGCCCCCCTCACCCTCTTTGAGGGCATCCAAGAATTGAGTATTGTTTTCTTTACTTTGTGTCTTTCTTGAGCTTTTTCCTGGGTCCATCTTCATTCAGAAGGTGCAAGGAGTCTTCTAGAAGCGTCTTGGATCTTGAAGCCAGTTGGTAGGGAGTTGGAGCAACAATCTTGGGCCATTTGTGGTGTGAAAAAAAGGTTACGCTGTTATTTCCACCCTATCTCCTTTTAGAATTCTCTTAAGCTTCTTGGATATACTTAGGCAGATAGCCAACGTCTCAATCTTTCCAACGCCTACTCACACGTGTCAAACCGATATCTGGAACTCCAGATATCGTCATTTTGGTCCATAGCACGTGAGAGGACCTCCGCGCGCGGCGGAGCGGCGAAGCCCAGCGCACAAGCAGTGGCGGAAGCGCCCAGGCTTGTGCGCTATCTCTCTCCTCCTCTTCTTTTTTCCATTCAATTAATTCAGAATTTTTTATCTCTCTCTAGAGACGATAAAAAATTCTGAACAAATTCTCAAAAATCATTTTCAATCTAAACTTTCTCTCGAAATTTTTTTACACTTGGTAAAATTCATATCATTCTTCTTAATTGAATATTTACCTTCATAATCACTAAAAGCTTTACAAAAAAGGTTATATGAATATTGAACTTGCAATACTAGTTGAAAATCTTTCTAACTAACTACCTAGCTCCCTGAGGGATCGACCCTTACTAAAATACTACTAGTAAGGAAATTAAATTGTTGATTGGTACTTAACTATCCTTACAAACGACTCTCAATCAAATTGTACCCCTTAGTTAAGACCAATCAACGGTGCTATGAAAGTGCCAACAAGGTATTTTATTTTTATGAAAGTACTCTCACAAGAATATCCCCTGAAACTTTCCACTGTGTTCAATAAATTTTGGATCAAATTGGTTTTTATAGGATTCATATCTTATTGCATTTTATAATTATTTTCTTAAGGCTTTTGGAAATTAAACTGAATTCCTAAAAAAATAAAATCCAAAATATATCAGAACTGATAGCTAACAATTCCACCTCTTAGTACCAAGTCTCAATGGGTTTTATTCATAATCAATGCCCACGATAAAATGTATCATTACTCAGAAATTAAGGGTTTTCTTTTATTTTTCACTCTGACTTGACAAATTTATACATAACTGGATAATAAAATCTCCCATAATAATATATACATAAGAAGATAAGTAATTGTAGATCCAAAATTATCCTAAAACTAGAATTCAAAATTATTTTAACCTTGGAAATAAAAGCAATTAGTTTACAAGTCAAGATTATAAGACTTTTTTGGAAAATTATAGAATTTCTATTGAATTTTTAGGAATTTTTTGGGGTCTATATAATTTATATTCAACGTGTAATAATTTTTTGGGATTTATAGAACATATATAGAATGAGTGTAAAAAATGACTTATATTTTACTTTACACATGCTATCAAAATACTGTGTATGATTTAACTCATAACTAAAATTATAATTGATATATTTTCTTTAGAATTAAACTGAAAGCAAAAACAATGATAAAAAATAGTTTTTGATATTTCTTTGGAATTTATTTTTGACTTATGCTTCTATAAATAATCAATATGGTTTTATATATTTATTACTTATATTTTATTTTAAGATGCTATTGCATACATAATTTGCATTTCTGGCACTTAATGGTGGCTGTTGGTCGTGGCATGCAGCAGGAATTGGACATGGAGTCATAGGGCTCATGTCAAGCGCATCACTATAGGCCATGGATCACCCTAAAGCAAAATTGGGAGGACAAATGGATAATTTTTTTAATGAAACTCTAAATTTTTTATAAGTTAACATAGTAGGTAAATTGTGAAAGAAAAATATAGATGCTAGATGGAGAAAGTGGTAAAAATGGAAGTATAGAGTGAGACTGCTCTAAAATGATGGGAAAGTACAGAAAGGGACATGAATGACCGTAGAACTTTATCTCTAGGTCTTGGTTGAAATAATCCTGCTGTAGGGAATTCAGAAATATTAAAATAATCCTGTTAATACGATGCCAAACGGAATCAATCTGTACGGGGCTCGCACGCAATGGAAGGGTTCGACCCGTACCGGTAAGACGTTCAAGTATTGTAGTTATCTCTCAATCTTCTCTCATCTATATCTTGCCCAAGCGCGGTGGAGACAATCGAAGATATACTACAAAGGATAATAAAATGAGCAGCAAGAGGACGACATACGTCGTCGGCGAGCAGCTCATCGAGCAAAATCTTCATCAATGGTAACAGCCGGCGTGGTCGCAGTGGAAAGGGTGGAGAGCGACGTTCCGGAGAGAGTTGGCGGAGGCTCAACTGGATGTAGGGCACAGGAGCTGTTGGCGGAGTGTCAAGGCGAGGGGAAGTCGACACGTGAGACGCCGGGAAATGTTCGACCAATGTCAAGGGACCGGGCGAGGGCCACTGGTCACGGCATTTGACATGATGAGTTTCCTAGTTCCATGGGAGGTGGAATCGGAGTGGGCTCGGCAGGTCCTGAATGCCCAGGCGAGCGTGAGAGTCAACCGACTCCCACGGACAAGTCTAGCGGTTGCTCAACGGTCAGTAAGGATTATCAAATCTTCTCCTATGGACCGAGCCCCATGCGCGCGTGGACTGGTGACAGGGCGAGGAACCAGTTCGCCGGATCCGGTCTACTGGGTGCACAGTTCTGTTTGAGGGCAAGAGTGGCGCGGATTGAACCCCCTTCAGCAGCATGACGAGGTCACAGAGCAACCGGTCTACTGTGGACGTCCACAGGGCTAGCAGTGGCAATTGGGCAGCTTGGCAACAGCCAACCCGTGCCCACGCGCACCGGACAATCGGGAACGCTAGCTCTTGGAGACCGGCGGCCGCCGAACTTGATGGTTGGAAGAAAGCGGTCAACCCCTCGGTGAACCAAGCCTCTATGCACGTGAGGACTGGTCACAGGATGGGGAGCCGGTCGCCAGATCAGATCAGTTGGGTGCACCGAGCTGAATGAAGATGGTATGGGCGCGGTTTGACCTTCCCAACGGCAGCGGGACTGAGTCAATGGGCAGCCAAAATACTGTGGACATCCACGGGGACAGTGGCGGAAATCTGTCTGCCAGGCAGCGACGGTTCCATGCCTACACGCACCGGACGGTCGTTCAAACTAGCTCCTAGGAGGCCGGCGATGATCCAACTCCGGGGGGGGGGGGGGGGGGGGGGGGGGCGGTTGGGGGGGGGGGGGCGAAGTGACCCTCCCAATTTTCTCTGATGTATCTCACGCCACCTTGTGGCGTTGCCCTCCTCCCTCTCCCTCACTCTTCCTCCTTTCTCTCAAAGGTAAGATCTGAAAACAAGCGACCGTAACTGCAAAAAGAAACCTCCAGATCTGAGAACGTGTGGTGTCCATCGTGGCCTTATATAGGGCCATGATGGGCTTTAACACGATGGGCTGTTGACCCACTAAGAAGGGTCCAACTTGGAGAGTCCTTAACACAAGGACTCTCTTTAGAACAACATTAAAGAAATAACGATTCAAACAACACATAGAAAATGATGACGAGGACGAAAACATCGAAAGAAAGACAAAATCAAAACACGGGAAAGATATGGACGAGCTTTTCAACAAGGGTTGCTAGAACCCGGGTGCCTTCGTTTGTGCCTTGGTGTGCTCCTCAAAGGGACGCGAGCCCGCTGGAGTCGATGAAGACAATGACGAAGGCTTCAAAGACACATCGGCAATCTCGGGCAAACGAACTCCGTCAAACATGAAGACAATGACGAAGGCTTCAAAGACTCTATAATTGTATAGTGACTCATGATTTCTTGTTTATCATACATCCAAATAAATTCATGAAAATTTTACTAATAAAAAATTAAACAGTCTAGATAATTTTTAAAAAAATTCAATTATATTATTCAATAAATATTGAGAAAATAGATATTAAGATGGGTGGAGTCATAATAGGTTATTCAATAACTTATAGTTCTTTGGTCGGCCTATTTGGATGAATGGTATTGAATAATGAAATTCATATGAAATGGGCCTTTTATGATATAGTCCATCATTTCGGTTTATTGTTCTAGTATATAATGTCACTTGGACGTCTATTTTCTTCCCATTGGTATCCAACATTCACCATTGTATTTACTTAGGTGCTATAATTAAAAAACTCCAAAAATATGTGACAAGATTGTCTTTACTCTAAAGAATCAAGTGGGGTTAGTCTAAAAAATTGGTAAACACATTAAAATAGAACTTAGGAAAAGAAGTTTTTTATGATAAAATTAAATGGCAAATAATTCAAGTGCAAGACAAAAAATATGTTGTAAAATTGATGTATAGAAGCATATTTTTATTGATCTAAATTGATATTATCCTCCACCCACTAGATGCCTATGGTGTCTTTGGTTAAACATCCACTTACACAAACACGGTGTGAACAGACCTGATTGAGAGCTTGGTAAAATACAATTCATGGATTCACATGGGTCAATTCAGTAAACTACTTATACTAATGTGTGCATACTATCTATTATTAGGGTCTTCACAATAATGAGCACTAGATCGGTCATCCTCATCACATGAGTGTGACTAGATAGTTATATTATATCAATATCTCTCTATATCCTAGTTGATAATGAATTTGAACTAAATATTTAGAAATCATGCATAAAGCTCAGAGATCTCTGTACTGTGATATATATCCTGACATTTGGATGTTTTTTAGTACTTTATCTACACAAGTATTTATACTTGTTTTGGAAATATTCTCAAAAGCCATAAAAATTAAAGTATGTCCCCCAACATCCAATGACCTTATGAATACGACCATCTGGGCTCATATATCGGTCTAGTTAATAAATTTAATGCCCTAATAATATTAATTTGCCTACCTTTTTAATAACTTATACCAGCATATATGTACATATATTAGTTAATCAGGGATCCATTTAACCCAATTTCAATAGGTTAAGTTTCCAGCCGGTAGAGTCTTATGCTATGGAAGATACATCGAATGAAATGAACTTTCTAATGGAAGATTTATCCTCATCTATTACTTATAAGTATGATGCTTCATTGACCCAAAACTCCTGAGTTACTGAGGAACAATCAAACCTTAATCCATCATTCTAGTTAGTACTCATAACAACAAAAGATCTTTGGAGAACATCATAACCAGTATCATGATTTTCTTAGCAACTAATTGAATGTATCTTCTTCCTTAAAGTAAAATTCATTAAAGGGTGCTTGATAAATTTTTAATCACTCAGTTACCTTCAAGTACTTCGTCTATATCTAAGCTAAGGCTAGATTGAACCGTGTGATTAGGAAATTATTCATTGTAGTCAAAGCATAGTCCTGCATAAATAAGATGTATTTGCCATCTCATGTATAGGAACCACATAAATGACCATTAAAGTTTAAGAATGATATCATTTAAGGATTCATACAGAAAAATTCTATGAAATCTTTCCGTATGAAAAATCCCCATCTTTTCCTAGTGTTCCCATACTAATGTCATAATGTAGGATCAAATAGCATTATCTTTAAGCATACTTCAATGACGAAGGTAAAGGTTTAAGCTCAATTTCAGAATGTAATGAAATATTTGCTGGCATATATGATTTTTCATTTAAAGACTCATTAGATTCAGAAGAAAATAAATCATAAGAGCATGGATCAAAATCAAAATTGTCTTCTTCTACCAACCCTAAAAAACAAACATCCTCACTTGTGTCTTTTGGGTATTTCATTAATTTTGAGATAGATAGTTCAATTTTTTCATCTCCTACTTTGAGTTCCACAGTACCCTTAACCCAATGTGTTGTGGCTTTTGCCGTACCTAGGAATGGTCTTCCTAAAATAATAGGAACATGGCTCAAATTTCCTGTAATTTTCATATCTACAACTATGAAATCAACAGGAAATTTACAGTTCTCTACTTTCACAATAACATCTTCTAATTTTTCATAATGTTGCCTAATTGATCCATCGGCTAATTGTAATTCAAGAAAAATAGGTTCAAGTTCACCAAATTTTGATTTATCATACAAAGCCTTAGGCATTATATTAACACCAGCACTTGAATCAAGAAGTGATTTGCTAAAAACCATTCCTCCTATTTCCCATTTAATGAGAGGAGCCCCTGGATCTCTTCTTTTTCTAGGAATATCATTCAATAGAATTGAACTAATATTTTCAGAAAGTTGTACTCTTTTCTGCTTCCTAGAAGGGGTGCACAATTCCTTCACATATTTTGCATAGGAAGGAATATTTTATATTGCCTCAGTAAGGGGAATAGTTGTGGTTACATTTTTAAATATTTCAAGCAAATGAGAATTTTCTGGTTTTTGTTTGGTTATATTTAATGCACTAGGGAATGGAATGGGTGGTCTATAATCAACAGGATTAGGGTTTGCATTCTTGGATGCCTTTCTTCATCTTGGCAACCCTTATCTTGTTGATCCTTTTCCATCTCTCCATTTTCTTTCTCTTTAGCTTCATGCAATCCTACACCCTTTTCATGAGGATCTAACAAAACCTTTCCACTTCTAAGTTTTGAAATTGCATGCACTTGCTCATCCTTATATTTTTTATTCACATCTTCTTCACGACTATACAAAACATTATTCATAAAACCAGTGCATGATGCAACATTATAATTTTCACTAATGCAAGATTCATTCGTATTTTCAGAACATACAAAACATGATGATTCTAAATTTCTATCTACGCACAACATGATTTTCTTCGGATTAATATTAGGCTGTGTAGGGAGTTGACCTGGATGGCTTTTTCTTAGAAGGATTTCTTCCGATGTACCTTTCATTCTGAGGGCAGGTTGTTGTGCTTGAGCGCCTTGCCCTCGCTTGAGCATTTTAATTTCTTTTTTGTGCTCTTCTAAGGTCTGCATCAACATCTTCCTTTCTTCATGCATGCTCTTTCTCTCTTCCTGCATTTCCCTGATAAAATCCATTAAAGTTGAGTTAGTGCTTTTGTTATTGTTGTTAGGATGAGAGTAAAAAGGCTTAGAAAAATTTTGAAAATTTTGCGGATATTGCTGCGGAGCAATTTTCTTTGATGCGAAGTTGTTGTTTCCTCCTTTGCTACAATTCTGATTAGGTCTTGCATTCCATTGAGTATGTCCTACATCTTGTCTCCCAAATGCGTTCACCTGTTCAACCATAGGACAAGATTCATTAGAATGTTCTCTACTAGAACAAAAACAACAAGGGGTGTTAGTGGAATTGATGTCCTCATATGTATTCGCCTTTCCTTTAGTTTCCTACAAAAAAAGATTTAAAATTATTACTCATATCTTCTATGTTTTTACCAATCTTGCTCATGTCTCTTTCCAATTTATCCATTCTGATCTCTGGCTCAACTGCTTTGACGTCAATGATTCCTTCACGCTTTGGACCTGCATTTCTGTTAGTGTACGAAAAACGTTGATGATATGTCCAATCTTCCACCAACTTTTCCGTATGTTTCATGGATTCATCTGCATGAGTGTCAAGGAACATTCCTCCACTAGATATATGTACTAGATGTCGTTCCTGATCATTCAATCCACCATAAAAAATTTGAACTAATTCATGAGATGGAATTCCATGATGTGGGCACTTCCTAGTAAGTGACATGAATCTTTCCCATGCCTCTCCAAGGGTGACAGTTCCTCGATAGAAATCTCTTATAGCCTTCCTAATTGAAGGGGTATTTTCATAAGAATAAATTTTCTTTATAAAACTAGATTGCATCTCACTCCATGATTGAAATTCTTGACCTACTCCTTTTAACCACTCTTTGGCCCTATCTTTCAAAGCAAATTGAAATAGCGTTAGTTTGATAATTTCCTGAGGAACACCTGCATAACTATAAGCAGAACATATCTGGTTATACTCTCCTAAAAATTCATCAGGCTCCTCATTAAATTGTCCATAAAATGTAGGTAATTGATTGATCATATTTGGGTCAATTCTAAAGTTAACATTTTCAGGTAAAGGAGCAGAAATTTTAGTGTAAGTTTCACTCTCTATAGGATCAGAATACTCTCTCAATCTCATTCTTCTCATTCCTTGTTCAGCTCTGCAATTTTGGTTATTCTCCATTCTCTCACAAATTTGTTGATTTTCCCCATTTGAGCTTTCAAAAAAATTATTAAGGCTAGGACTTCTACTGACCGTCTCAAGGTTCACTAAATAGGGATTTATGGACCTCCTACCATTCATGCAATGTCAATCAGACAAAATAATAAGACAATCAGCTTAGATGAACAAGAAAAATCAAATATAAGACAGAGAGAAATGATAATTTTTGCAATTTCCACTATGCGTTTAAAATTCCCAAAACAAATGCAACATTCAATTCAATTCAAGAATGTATAAAAAATGGTTTATCACTCTAGAACAGAATATTCCTGATGAAAAATTTAAAATTCTAACTGTTCCTCCCAAGCAGCGGCGCAAATTGATAAGCCTAAAAATGTGTGTAAATATGACGTTGATTTGATGTTTCGACTTATACAATAAAATTTATCAATACCCTGATGGCGAAGCCCTCAACTATCTAGGTTTCCTTTTTTCTAGGATAGGTTAAATTTCCTCTTTTTTTAGTTTAGGGTTTTCCCTTTGTTACTCATGGGGCCTATATATAGGACCCCTTGGGTAAGAAGAACAGAAGTCTCATTTGAATTTTTGGAAAGGAAGAAGAGTCCGTCCCGTTCCCGTGTGAGAAGAAGAAAGAAAAGAGTGTGAGAGAGAGTAGGGCGGAACGAAACGGGGCCGACTTTGGCCGCCCATCCCGTTACGCCCCCCCCCTCCTGTTCCGTCGGGTTATGCCAACGGAACCCTAGGCGACGGGAGCGCCGCTCGCCTCGCGGGGCCGCCGCCCGCCACGCGGGAGTGCAGCCACCTCGCGGGTCCGTCGCCCGCCATGCAGGAGCGCCACCTGCCGCACGAGGCTGCCGTCCGCTGCGCGGAAGCGCCGCCCGTTGCCCAGGAGCGCCGTCTGCCGCACGAGGTCGCCCACGGGGCCGCGCCCACCTCACGGGGCCACCACCCGCCTCACGAGGCTGCCGCACGAGGCCACTGCTCGCTGCGGCGAGCGCCGCCCGCCGCATGGGGCAGCTGCCCGCTGCACGGGGAAGCCGCTCGCTGCACGGGGCCGCCGCCCTCGCGCAGGACCGCTGCCCTTGCACGGGGCCGCCGTCCGAGCACGGGGTCGTCGCCTGCCGTTCGTTGCTGCCACCGCCGCCGCTGCTCGCCGCCACTGCTAGGCCACCGCCCACCGTCGCACTGGACCACCGCACGACGCACCTCCGGTCGCTGACGCCGCTGTTGCCTTCAGCCGACGCACGTCGACTCCCACGGCCCGCTGCACGCTGCCGCCCTTGGCTGCCGTCGTCGCCGCCTCGATCTCCATAAACCGCAATATCGTTCGCCGCCGTCTCGTCATCCGGGCGACAGATTTGCCCGCCCACTGGTCGAAGCCTACCAATGCCTCGACGACGACCACATGGGGCGCAGACCCTGTGGAGATAGCGACATCCTCGGCTTCTACGAATTGAGACCCCTCGCACAGGACTTATCTTTTCGGGGACACCCCACCTAGAGCGGGACATGCCGTCCAAGATAATCGTCCCCGAGAAGGACAAACGGATCACGACTTCTGCTGTAGGACGTCGACGACGTCTGTCCTACATCATACCCTTAATCACTAAATATAAAATATAGAGCAAGCAAGGGGTCGAACCACAGGGAGGTAGCAAGCAAGAATTTTATCCAATTTTTAATGAATTAATTCAAGGAAGAATTAATTTTGCAATTAATAAACCTTAATTATACTTAATAATGTTTTCAATTAATCAAAATCAAGTAAAAAACCTAATTTTGATTTTAAATATTTCGGTCTAAAAACTCAAGATATAATTATTTCAATTATAAGATTAGATTAATTCGGAAGATTAATTTCCCAAATATTATAAAATTTTAAGAAAATTTTTATGAATTAAAATTTGGGAATTTAATAATCAAGAAAGAGATTTTGAAATTGGAGTTCAAGATGGATGAATTTTCAAATCAAAATTTCTTTTTAGGTTTTTTATATATTAAATTAAATTTCAAAATAAAAAAAATTTGAAATCTAGAGAGAGAAACAGGAAAAATTAACCTAGAGGGAGAAATTGAAGAATTCGGGGAAAATATGAAATCCGACCCTAAATCAAAAATCTAATAATGCAAAAATGTTCAAAATTGATGTAGAACTAAAGATTAAAAACCAGATCTTGAATCAGAATCAAAATGCAGTGCTAATGTCATTCAAAACCACTTATAGGGCATGCACATTTTGCCCATGCCTTGGGGTTTTAGAATCGTTCAAGAAGAAGGTTGAAATATAAATCAGAAACTTACAGGTTGAAATATAAAGCAGAATCAAGAACTGTCGACTTCCAAATCAACTCTTGTGTAATTCTTGGCCAAATCCTTGGAGATAGCTTCAAAAATAAATTTTGCCCTTTTCCAGACCACTATTTAAATATCTAACCGTAAGGAGTATAGAGGGGAAAAAGACAAACATGCCCTCAAAATTTCAGCCCAATCAGACATCTAGGTCTCAAGATACCCAGGTTTTACTAGCGCGTAATCTCCACCGTTGGATCTTTTATCTCTCTTCAAAATATCTCAAAAATCGGCATTTTTTGATTGGTCGGCATTATTTTTCTCATTTTTCGCCTTCTCGGATTGCGTTCTGACATGTGGTTCTCCGCGTCCGCCGCCCGCAATGATTGGAAAGCGAATCCTGTATTTAAACGGCTATAAAAATGCCACATCACCCGTCAGCGCCATTAAAAAAACAATAATAATAAAAAAAGGTACAGCGGTAAGATTACCGCTATTAACAATATTCTCTAATCGATTCCTGTGTGCATTTAATGCACGCAGAAAATCAAAAAGCGGCCGCTGTCTTTTTTTTTTTAAACTCATGTGGAATCGATTAGCACGTACTTTTAATGCATGCGGCTGCTCGATTCCGCGTATGAGGAATATATGTACAGATGCAGAATCGATTCCCACGTGCATTAAATGCATGCGATTATCGATTCCTCAGTCAATGACTAGGCGAAATAAAGAGGAATGTATTTTATTTTTTTTTCTCGCTGACCGCCCCACATCATAAATATTTTCGAACTAATGATTGGCTCGTTATGGCATTGTGATTTGCGATGCCATAATGAGCCAATAATGCTCATTCTCGCTTTCGCCCGAATGAGCATTATTTAAATAATATTTATCCACTTATTCGGCCAAATTTTGGGCGAATGACGTGGTTGGCCCTTGATATGTATATATATATATATTTATATATATCCAAATAAATAGAATATGTATTATTTAAATATTAAAAAAATCATTTCTTGGCTATAGAATGGTCAAAAAATTATATTAAAATATGGGAAAATTTCTTAAAAAATAGGAAATCCCTTACCAACCTTTAGCCAAGTATTTAAAACCCTGTAAAAAATATTTCTTCAATGAAACAAGGTTAAATACCATGTAAAAATTGATAAAAAATTAGAAATAATAATAAAATCAAAGTGTAAGTCATTAATCTTCATTTTTATATGATAACATGCAAATATGATCATAAACGCACATAAATATAACGTAGAATTCATCAATTAATCCTGTTAATTTTTAAGTTATCAACTATTCCAATAGCATAAGCAATGAAGAGTAGCTAAGGAGAGAACAGATAAGACAGGGAAGACCCCTAAAAATTCTTGCCAGGATGAATTTAGTTCACATCCTTCCCCTATTTAGATGAAGTGTGTATTTTTTATAAAACCCTCAAACTTTATGTATATCTTTTGACAACCAAAAGACATTTGTGTCTGAGCTCTAAGGCTTCGTATCAGTCTTGTTAATAACTCCATTTGCCAAATAATCTTTATTGGCCTTAAAAATTAATTAATTATATCATCATATAAATTACTTAATGTCAAATAAATTTCACCCAATGGATAGGTTGACTCTCCAGCTTGTGGGGAGACACGTTATACCTCATGCTGTAGAAGATGGAAAACAGTGTGTACCTACTTACTCATGCAACCTATCTATCATCAGCTACCATCTATGTAAAATTCCTCATACACTTCATAATTCAAAGATGACTTAGGGTATGGACAGCTGTCAAACCCAATTCAGTCACCCGAGTTAGCACTAATGCATTCAGAGAGCATTAGAGAACTCTTCTCCAATATTTCAATACATTGGCCAAGCATTGTCTTCCCAGAGGGTCGATGATCTTATATTACCACTCAATCATCTTCATGAACCTTGCGATAAATCCAGACTAAGATTGTTAAGAATCCCGTGATTAGGAATCTGTTGGTCATACTTAGGCTTTGACATTTTGGACAGGGACTGGTCCGACTGGATCGAACCGGGACCGAACAAGACCAGACCAAAACTGCACTGAACTTCAGGTAAGGTTTAAGTCCATGCCAAAAAACCAGACTGGACCGGACCGTGTCCCACGCACTACACATCCCCCTCCCTGTCGCCCTTCCCATCACCTGTCTGAACCTCTCATCGAAGCTGCTCCATGTGCACAGTGCCTCCACCACCTCCATGCTCCTCCGCCACCCCCGTAGCGCACCGGATTGGGACCGAACAAGACCGGACCAGAACCGGACCAAAATTCAAGTAAGGTTTAGGTCCATGCCAGAAAACCTGACCGGACCGAGAACATCAAACCCTTGTCATACACAAAGTACAATTGTCTGTACACAAGACATATTTGGTTCTCAATTCTAAGGACCAGTTATAGAACCATGACATGAATCAAAATAATTTCTAGTTTGGTATAGTACAATTCAGGGATTTATATGGATCAATAGAGTGAACTCTTTCCACTAAAGAACACCCATTATCTATCCTTAGTGTGTGAACACTAATGGCTATGGGACCAGCCATACTTACCATATGAGTGAGGCTTTGTAGTACTAATTTATCTGGATACTTTGATGTACTTTTCAATTAGAATTCGGATAGGAATATTTAGAAAATGTGCAAAAAGATTAGTGATATATATACTAAAATCTCTTCATAATTCACTAAGTTTGATCATGTATCCATGGATTTCATTATAAGCATCACACATATGGTATAAGGAATACTTTCTATTCGTGAACATGATGGGATATATGGAATGTGTGATTGGTTTGCTGGCCACATTTATTTCCATCAACCTCTATCTCTTTGAGGAGCGAAGGTATTTGATGCTTAAATGTTTGCTTTGTTGGAAGACACATTTCTTTTGTGAGAAGATGTGTTAAATTATTATTAGAATAAATTTCAAAATATTAAATAAACTTAATTATGTTTCTTGAAAACTATGTTATTAAACAGTTCATATACACATATAAGATTTTCAGATCTGGTACAACAACTTTAAAAATGTGATCAATATGTTAGACATGCTGAGTTAAACAATGTGCTAAACCATAAAGCAGGCCACTATCTCGCCCAGCAATAACTATGAATAATTTTAACTCCGGAATGGCAAGAAGTGATGGAATTTGAATTTCAATGGATGGAAACAAAATAAACTTGGTACATTTTATGACCTCCTAAGGGTGTGTTAAAAATTGGATGTAAGTGGATCTTATAGAAAAGACTGCTGCTGATGGATAGCTCGTCACTTTTTAAGAAAATATGAGTTGAGAAGGGTTATCATTAAAGACAGACATGTTAGTATGAGAAAAATTCTCTTCTACTATCATAATAATGTTGATTAGACTTTATCTGGCCATACTTGCACACAATCATTATGCAATCAAGGAAATGGATGTCAAAACTACAGCCCTCAATGGATACCTTCAGGAGGGGATGTAAATAATATGACCCGAGGGTTTTATCCAAGTCATATGAGATGGAATGTTTCGCACATGGATTGTATCCAGGTGTCATTTTTTGAATTTGAGATTTGGTAAAGCTATCAGATCTTATCAATTCCCTCATAATAGAGGTGATCCTTCTATATAATTAAATAATCGTGCAAGTGGAATTACATTCATAATCTTTTACGTAGATGACATAAGAAGATATGTAGGAAAATAAAATAGATAAAATTTTAACTTTGAATTATTAATTATGTATATCTATTTATGGATGAGAATAAATGGAACTCGAGTATTACAAAAAATGACATTTTACTCCCAACAAGATGATATAAAACCTAACTATGTTGTTTATTTGAAATAGCTGGAGGTATAGCCTATTGGATAAGGTTCCATGGACACAAAAACCAAGTTTCCACCCCTTACATTACCAAAGCACAATATATGATTTAAAAAAATCATAAGAAATCTTAAAAATTCATAAGAAGTGAGGTCAAAACTCTTTCATTTTTGCATGACTCCAAAAGTTTTACATTACAAAATAAGGGTTCATTGTCTCATAAAAAGAGTTAAAAAAAGAATGTAACACACTCTCACATGACTAAGGAGATAATTTTTAAGGACAATCATAAATGAATGAGTTCCATTCAATGAT
This sequence comes from Wolffia australiana, assembly GCF_029677425.1. NCBI lineage: Eukaryota > Viridiplantae > Streptophyta > Magnoliopsida > Alismatales > Araceae > Wolffia > Wolffia australiana. Next base: position 9,113,291 of record NC_135839.1, on the reverse strand, counting down.
TACGTAGCATAGTCATTCAAGAAGCCATTACATTAACATTGTTTGAGTAAGCCATGGAAGCATCAGGCCTGCTCTCGAATTTTCATTGGGTTTTTATCCCAGTGTGAGATTCATAGATACAACTCTAACATAAACCAACATGGTTGATAGGTAGTTATACACCTATACTAGAATTCATACATATAAATTCAATGAATCACGTGCTATAATTTCCTTGTAATCCCCAGAATTTTGCTATGGGATTGACCATCCTCATCAAATGAGTAGGAAAAGAAAGTACTTTTATATATTTGTGTCCAATGTGTTTCTAGATTTATCCTTGATAACAAAAATAAAATATTATATTTAATCAATATTTTGTATTCTCCATAATAAAGTGATTTCCTATGTGTTATGAAGCTTAAACTGATTGAATCTTTTTTATCAATGATATTGCGATATTTGTTGTATCATTATTTTGTGGGAACTTCTGACATCATACTCATAAAGATGGTATTATTCAACTTAGACTATAATTTTTTATGGAAAATTTATGAAATTCTGAATTCATTTCAATTTATAAGCCTGCATATATTCTTATGGATTTATGTTTAGAAAATAATCATGTTTACTTTTAATCTTTCTCTATCTCATGTTGCCATCCAATTCAGTTGTATGATGAGACATAATTTGTTTCCACAAAAAATGAGTGGCTCAGCTCATTGAAAAAATGTCATTATCTCATAATCAATCGTAAGTCCATAATGCATGTATCGGGAGGTGATACATGGGGAAACATGGCATGTGGAGATGAGCAATTTCAATGAATAGATTTCAAATGAAGGGCATATGGGGGAAGTACAATTTGGTTGTCAAAGTCACCAAAATCATGTGGAGAGGTGCTTAATTTCATTGGAGAAGAAGATAAATGTATTGACATAGCACTCTTCCAACATATTCCCACGAAACATGTTGCCACAACACACATTAAATAACATCTATTAAAGGGACACATGACATGCCTAGACAATCGGATGGAAGAACAACCCAAACTAAGAGCCAATCAGGAATAAGGCTTTTAGAAAATCTTAATGATGCAAAATCCTAAAAGAATGGAACATCAGCACTAATGGGTATGAAAGAAAATAAATAAAATTAACAGCCAATACTTGACCAATTTCATGTCTTGACATCTAGCAATCAATTTGGCTTATTGAAAAAATGTTAAAAGGGCATATTCATTTTTATTCCCATAATTGTTACCATACTCAAATATTTAGGAGGTCCACCAAAATGACGTAAAAAGACTTTAAACTTTAAACATTTTTGGTTTAATAAAACAGGGTAAGAATGAGATTCACAAGTAGAACAGTAATTATTGGTTGTAATATCATGAATTTGGTATATCTACTTTATATAAAAAGGTTTGAGATTAATTTTATAATTATTTAAAATATTGTTTGAGTTTTTAACAGATAACGTGTTCCAGACAATTTTGTTTCATGATTAGATGAAATCTCATGACATTATATCCTGGATAGAATAATAAAACATTAAGAAATTATTTCATAATTTAGTAAAACTATGTTTGTAGAGATATTTATATTCCAACTTATTTAGAATTTAATGTAGAAATACATTATTATAAATTTAATTAGCAGATTATACTTTTTCAATTTTCTTTCCAGCTGTTCAACAACTCCTTGCGGGAGTTGTTGAATCAATGATTTTGGCCTATAATTACCTGCACTTATTGTTGGAACATTTGTGATGATGGCATCACAAATTTGAATGTTAGAATGGCCAATCATGAACATAGATTATGGTAATCTTAATGTGGAATGATACACGACCAAATTAAAAATGCACAACTATATTTGTAAGAAATATCATTTGAAAGGAAGGACACACGAGGACATGATCGAATTTCCCAATGTATGGATACATGGACTTATCCCTTTGGGAAAAAGAAATAGAGTGATAGATAAGTCATTTGCGAGTTGTGTCACCACTTCATGCCTTGAATGATGCATTAGAACATGATTTTTTTTACATCGCAGGGTCACAGTTATCCCAAGAGACATGGATTGAGAGTACTGGTGAAATAGAGTCAATTATTGGCAATATGTTTTTGAATTTGAAGGACACAAAACCCTAAAATGATGTAGCAGCAACGTGGATGAGGATAAAAAGATGGTGAAGAAATAAAATTCAATGGCCCAGATCATACAAACATTAAAGATTGATATCTGATGATTGAAAATGATGCTAATGATGAACTTTTATGACAGATTTATATTTTTTCCATCTACCAGTCCATGCCATTTCATCAATAATTAGATGCACAATTTTAAAAAAAATCATTTTATATCTTGCATACAAATTCTTTAGTCTTAATTACACAGACTGAGGTGGAGATCCATCATTGTGTTCTTAATGATTTTGGCTAATTCAAGTGAAGAAAGTAAGAAGAGGAGGATTATACTTTGAACTGTAAATTTCCAAGGTCCTCTTAAAAAATAAAGATCTAAGGTGTGTTTCCCTGAATTCCATCAGTTCATTATTCATCACCATCTATCTAGCTTAGATCCATTCATTTCTTATACCAAAATTATCCAAAATGTTTTATATGTTTGAGCCCTACATACCAACATTTCCTACCATTTTAGACAATTTCAAAAACTAAGATTATATTTATGTTAATAAATATACATAAACATATTCAAATTCACTCTAACCTTCTTCTTTCCTTCTCGGTCTCTCTCTACATCACTTTCTTCTATTTTCCATTATTTTTATTCATAATTCATAGTCCCTAGTATCTATAAATATTAACTATTTCCCTTTCACCTAACCAGTTTCCATGTGTCTCTAGCTCTTCCCGTATAACTATCACTTATCATCACTTAAATATTAAATAAAGACTATTAAACATTTATGATCACCGTTCCGTGTGGAGATGATCCCTACTCACCACTGATTAAATATTTCAAAAAATATTAATGAAACTCAAAAATACCAAAAACATAGTGAACAACCTTAATTTTGAGGTCATCATCCATCGAGGTATTCTTGGTGTTCTACTAATTTGAGGGAAAGCAATAGACAAAATGAGTATATCACATACATCTGTGATCTGCCAATGTCGTGGTAACCCACGATTGGTTCCTTCCATAAATTTTCTTATTATTCATTAACATATGTTAGATTAGATCCTCTATTTATTCCATCACATCATACCCACTTCATTAGCCCTTCCATGTACATATTTTTAATATCTTTCTTTCTTATTTTTTCTCTACATTAACAACCCTTTCTGTTAATGCTTTACATTAATATTCAAAGTCCTAATAAATATTAAGTATTGCTTTCTTGTCTCAGCATTTCCCCTTCCCTCTTGCTCGTACCTTATCAGTATCACTTCTCATCACCTTACTCATCAATTCCTTACTGACTAAACATATACCACCAGAAGGTAAAGGTTTGCAAGTTAACAATTATTTATGAGACACACCGGATCACATCAAATATAAATTAATAATTATTTATTAAACTCATGAGTTTTAGTTCTACAGGCATCTGATACACTATGTACCATGAAAAATAAGACATAAATTATCAAAATAGATGTAATTATTGAATTTATTGGTTTACAAGAATAACATTCTGGAATTTTCTTAAATTGAAAGGGTTTTTCTTCGTATTGTATCAGAATAGGAAGCTCCATATTGAAGGGGGAGAAAAGACCAAACTTAACCATATTTAGAGACCATGTCAAAAGGATGTATGATTTGTAGAACTCCATTGTCTGAATTTTAATGATTCTTTAAAACTGGAAGATAAATGATAATTTCACAAGGTTGGATTTCAAGATACAATAGCCCCCAATTTGATGATAAGTCAATCAAATAATTTATAACGTTATCGCTCATCAATTTTAATTTCTCTTCCCTTTCTCTTTATTCTGTAATTAAAGACTGTCTAAAAACATTGTAAGAGTAAATAGTAAATCAGATTTGTTGGGCATAGTAACTTTTCAGATAGTTAGATTGAGAAAGCAGTGATCCAATTCTGTTGATCTATATAACAAGAAATAACACCATCTAGGGTCTTATCCAGTCCAAAAATGAGGTTAATTTATTTGATCTAATGTTTTATATAATTTTATCTCACATTTTTGCTTTGTTATTAGTCAGGCTATATCTACACCTTTTCATGCCCCCTACCAGGCGTCGAAATTCTTCATGTAGTAAACTTGGTGTTTTTTCATATACTCTATGTCGCAGCCCAATTCCACTGATCGCATGATCCACCATCCACAATTACCACACAAAATGTTGGTTAAGGCAAAGTATTTATTTCAGATTTAGTTCTTATGCCTCAAAAAAAAAAAATCATCATTATTATAAAAATATTAGAAGTTTAAAAACTTTTAGATAACTATTTATATAAAATATGTTTTAAATTAGTCTTGTTTAACTTTTATCCAAATTAATTTCTATCAGAACTGAAGTACTATTAAAAAACGTCTCAAACTCTAGAAAAACTTAAAACTTTTATTTCAATATCTACTCCTAGTGGATTGGGACCCTTATGCACTCTATACTTTGTAAAAAAGTTATCGTTAAGATTTTTACATAAATCAGAACCTTAAACTAAAATTTTAACCTCTATTTCTCTTGTATCACCATTCCTTTACATAAACAGAATAGTTAATGTGATTTTTAATGAATAATGACTGGGATTTAAACTAAGGGATTAGTTTGCAAGCCATATCTTTATTAGCACATGGTCACTCAAAAGCGAGTAATAAAAACACCTTTCTATGACTTGTGATATTTTTGTGAATACCTTATCATAATTAGCTAATTAAGTATTAAGTGTGTATGCACAACTGATGAGAAATATCCAATCATGAATTTAAACCCACTTTTCACATATGCTTAAGAATTGTTTAGAGTCTAAAAAACATGATTGATAACATGCAAATAGGAGCTAAATAAGTGCTAATTTTATCACATTTTCGGGCTCTGAATGCTTAAAAACATTAAATTTTAATGCATGCTATCATGATTTTAGGTTAAAATAAGAATTCTTTAAATTTCAAGTTTAGTAATACGTTTGATAAATAATTAGGTCAATAGATAGATTTTAAACATTTTTTTTTAAATGAATTTTAAAAGAAGTTAAGTTTTTTATTGACCTACTTCTATAAATAAATAGAAAGTAAATAAAAAAATGGATTTTTAGAAATTATCAACACATTTTTTTGCATTAACAAACATTTTTTATGATGTATTGCATAAAATGTTTTTTTATCTAAACTGGCCCTTATTGGACCAGTTTTAGCGCTTAATAGTTGTTAAGTGGCACACAGTGTACGTGAGTTGCGCAGACCAATCCAAAGGCTAATTCGCCCCTTCGGTGCGCGACATACACATACACAACTTTGTGCCTGTCGAGCACTACATGGAGACACACAAAGCAAGAGAGAACCATTCATGATACTCCGTGCGACCCGCGTACAAAGGCCAGTAACGGAATCGGACGAACGTGTTCTTACGATTCTGCGAAAATAAATGGGGGGAAAAGAGAAATTTGAAGTTGTTCTTGATCTAAAAAGCGAAAGGAGAAGTCCCGAGCTTCCTCTCCGACTCAAGAGCAACCTGGAGTTCTTTCGGAGCTAAATTTGGACAGAATTTTTGACGATCTGGCACCGCATTCCGCCCCAAAAGCACGCATCAATTCCCTGGAAATCGGATAGTTCGTTGCGCGACAAGTCATCCCAATCGACTCAAAATAGTTCCTGGTACTTCTTGGATTATTCTGAATGATTTTTACTCTTGATTGCATACTTAATTTCAGCAATTTCACAATTCCGTTCACATACACCATTTTTCCCCTAAATTCCAATTTTAATCCTCTGAATATTGAAATTCACCTTGTTTTCAATTCAATTTGTATTTGTTGAGTTTAGAACTGTCAATTTTGAATTATAATCGACCTCTCAATCGCTTATTTCTGTCTCTCATTTCTTAAATTAGCAAATCGTATTCATGATTTGCTAATTTAGGACATCTTTATCATTTCAAACTAATTAGGGTGAAATAAAAAGTCAATAAAAACTTCCTTATTATTCCAACTCTGTGAGAAATTTGAATTGGACTTCAAAAAAAAACTGGTAATAAATCAATTAAGATTTACTATATTTTTCAAACCATTTCTAATTAACTATAAAACCCAAAAACATAATTCAAACTGAATTATGTTCTTGGGTAAAATAAATGAGGAACACTAATGATAGGTGTTGATTTGGAGCTTAATGATTTAAACAATTTAATAAAAAGTAATGCTAAATTCTAAGAATCTAAGATCAAATAAACACATAGTCAATCAAGTTAGGAGATTATTTTGCAATTCTTATCAAGAGTTGCTAACTAATCATAAATCTGTTAAATGTAAGTAAAAAGTACATATTTGTTCAATCTAGAGTGCTAATCCCTAAACTGATAAAAATTGAATTTCCCTATCGCCTCCCTAGGGTTCGACCCCTTAAGCTCTAAGGGATAAATAAATTATATTGATTAAGTTCAGAAAACCCTTAGAATAACAACTTAAAAACACATTTTTTTGAACTTATCAATGATTTCTATGGGTTTTGGTTCATTTTATATGCATGAATATTAAACATGTTAACAAGGCTTCAATTTTCAGTAATGGATTACACTTTTCTATTAAGCCTTAGCTTTTAAGGTCAAGTTTATGAGGCTTTATTTTTTGTTTGAAGTTATTAAAAAAATACAAATATTCAGGTCTGATCTAATGAAAAAATAAAAATAAACTAAAGCTGTCATAGTTGCAGCAACCGTAAGCTGATTAACATCAAATTCAAGCCATAGTTGCAGCAACAACTTCCAGCCAGCAAGGCAAAGCTACAAATACAAGCCACAACATGCAGACACGCAACAACCACAATAGGCCAGGTGCAAGCAGCATCATGTGCAGGAAAGGACGGTACGACCACAACATCTCGAATGAAAGGGATGAAGGCCAAAGATCCAATGCATGCATGCGCTGGAGATATTCCTTTTTTTAATTCAAAACTACCTTTGATTTAAAATTTATATTGTGCTTGTTTTCAGCATCTCTCAAAATGGGAATAAGGATTTTAAATTTTCCAGCTAGAACGATGTTTGAGTGAAAGGCAGATTAAGTAAAAGCCCCCCAAGACCCACGGTCTGTGGTATGAAAAAAATAAATAAATTGATATCTGGGGTTAGAGCCAACTTTGCCATCACGCCTACTGATAACATGCAAATAAGAGTTAATAAAATGGTAATTTTATCATATTTGTGGGGTTTTAATGTTTAAAAACATCAAATTTTAGTGCATGTTATCATGATTTTACATTAAAACAAGACTTTTCCCAATTTTCAAGAGAAACAATACTTTTGATAAATAAGTAGGTTAATTATTACATTTTAAACGTCCTAGACTTAAATTTTATAAGAAATTAAATGTTTTTAATTGACCTATTTCTATAAACAAAAAGAAGCTAACAATAAAACATATTTTAGAAGTTAAGAAAGCATTTTTTCTTTGCATAAATAAATGGTTTTTACAAATTATTTTAGTTTTTTTTTAAAATAAAAGTATTTTTTTATTAAACTGGCCCTTAGTGAGCCAGTTTAAGCTTTAATCGGGTGTTAAATGCGCAGGAAACGCACCGAAAAGTGCGTGGGCCAATCAGGAGCTAGGAAAATGCCTTCGGTCCATGACACACACACACATCAACATGTGTGTTGCACCCCACGCAAAGCATTGCGTGGATGAATCCTGTGAAACTTAACTCGCTGTGTGCAACATAGCAAGTTAAGCCCGTGCGCAGCAGTATGTGGACCAATAGGCTCTCAGATCTCATGCTGACAGTGGAGCTTCATCCATGCAAATCACACATATGCAGCGCCGTGCGTATGAAGGATGATGCATACGCGGCACCACGTGGACCAATCGTGGCGCTCCATGTCGCCTGCGTACAAAGCGAAGAAGACGGGGTTAGTAACAGAATCGGAAGAACGAGTTTGCCTTTTCTGCAGCTATAAATTGGGGAAAACCAAAAATTAGGGGGATTCTTGATTGGGAAGCGAGAGGAGAACTCTCCTAGCTCCCTCTCTAACTCAAGAACAACTTGGAGTGGATTTTGAGCTCGAATTTGATAGCAATTCTGATAATCCGACGCCACATTCTTCCCCAAATCGAAGTACCAATTCGTGGGAAATCCGGTTGTTCATTGCGCGGAATCCTTTGAAATAGATTCACAGATCTTTCCCAGTACTTCTAGGGGAAAACTGAATTCATTTTACACTTGATTTCATTTCCAATTTCGGCACTTTCATAATTTGGTTTATGTTCAAAGTTCGCTTAAAATTCTGATTTCAGTCCTTTTAATTTTCAAATTTTCCTTGTTTTAGAGTGGATTAATATTCTTTAGTATAGGTTAAGCCAATTTGAATCGAATTGAATCTCTTATCACTCATATTATATCCCAATTTACTTAATTAGCAGATCGTAATCACGATTTGCTAATTCAAGGTATTTCCCCAATTTCGGGATAAGTTTGGATGAAAGTGCAAAAATAACATAAAAGTCTTATTATGGCTTCCAATCTGTGAGAACCAGTGAGCAAGTTTTGCAGAAAAAAATTATAATAAATCAATTAGGATTAATAACTTTCCGAAACAATTTCCTATTCATTAAATAACCCAACAACATAATTCACACTGAATTAAGTTTTTGGGTAAAATAAATAAGGAATATCAATGGTCGAGTTTTGATTTAGGCTGTAGTGATTAAAAAAATTTAGGAAAGAGTAATGCTAACATTCCAAACATCTAAGTTCAAATGGACACATAGTCAATCTAAGTAGGGAATTATTTATCAATTCTTATCAAGAATTGTTAACTAATCATGATCTGTATTATCATTGGTAAAAAATTCGAAATTCAATCTCTGTTAATTGATATAATTTGAGTAAAAGGATGTCATATCAGTCCAATTTAGAGTTCTAAAACCTAAGTCGATAAAAAGTGAATTTTACCATCGTCCCCCCAGGGTTCGACCCCTTGAGCACTATGGGATAAATAAGTTTATTGGTTAAGTTCGAAAACCCTTAAATAACAACACATATAAACACATACTTTTTGAACTTATCACTTTCCCTAAAGTGGCCTATCCATTAATTGCTTTATTTTAACCTTGATCATCCAATCTTTTTATGAATATTGGACAGCCTAGATCACAGTCCTCAATTGGCAGTAGTTCCTTCCTCTTCTGGGTGACAAAACAGCAATGGCAGCCGCTGATATTGATGAATCAGGAAGCGAGGGCTAGCAGGGGGGCTAATGCAGTAAAGCTGACAAGGATCAAGGACCTCCATAACCAAAGAGGGTCCACAGTCGCAATTTAATCAAACCCTCTCTAATGGAGATATATTGACCTTGGCCAAAGCCATAGCATTCCGCCCCAGAATGTTGCCTCCATCACTGTTCAACCATTTATGATGGCAGAAAGTCAAACCTCTACCATGTGGCTGTCAGCGCCCTATCACACACTCAATAGAATTACAAACAACATTCTCTGAAATTCTAAAATGGAATATTTCATTTTCATCTTTACCTTCATTCCCTGGGAGTCTTTCTAATTGGGAGAGTGACAACCTTTTCAACTTGAAAGAGATAAGATATGTTACTCTGCAAAGAAAGAAATATTTGTTAACTTACCTGAAGGATGAGATCACCAATAGATGGAAGGCTCAAGCTAGCAGTTACCATCCAACAAAACAGTGAAATCCGCAACATAAAACAAAATATCTTATAGACTATATTTATATGTCGTAGAGGAATTCATAAAATGATTCCAAGTAATTTCACAAAAAGAAACTTATATCAAAACAAGAAATTATTTTAAGGAATTTCACATAACAGTTTGAGAATACTTAAATTTTCCAATGAATTTACCATAATTTCTTAGAAATTTATCCCATTAAGAATTAGAAACTTAACCTATAACCTTAAGTTAATAACTATTATTCCATTAAGTTAATAACTATTATTCAGATACACATAAATAAAAACCATTAAAGTTGAGCATCAAAATATTGATAGATACCTCATCCTTCATTTCAGCATTTTTACATACACATCATGTGTGTGCTGTTGTTTACTTTTTTCATTTTCATGATAGCATTTTGTTTCATGACAGATTATTATTTCACTGTATATTCCTATGAGTATCTACCTATATAATTCCGGGACGCGGACGGGACGATTTTTTCGTCCCGGGACAAAAAATCATCTCGTCCGAGGTCTCCGGATGACTTATGGGATGAAAATTCGTCCGCTGGTCACCGGACGGGACGATTTTAGTCCCGTGAGATGAAAAAATTGTCCGTTCGGGCCCCCCGGACGAGGGACGAACGAATCTGGGCATACAACCGCCGGATTCACATCCGACGGTTGAGATGTTGCCACATGGCATCTGGGGGAGGCGAGCAGAGGGGAGAGGGCGGCGGAGGAGAGGGGGAGGCCATGGCAGAGGGGGCGGCGGAGGAGGAGGAGGGCGTGTCGGAGAAGAGGGGGAGGCCATGGCGGAGGAGGCGGCAGAGGAGGCGGCAGAGGAGGAGGAGGGCGCGGCGGTGGTGGCCGGCGGAGGAGCAGGCGGCGATGGCGGCGTTGAAGGAGATAGTGTCGGGGGAGGGGAGGCGGAGGAAGACGGAGAGGGCGGAGGGGAGATGGCCGCTGCGGGCGTAGGCGGCGTGAGGGATTTGAAGAGGAAGAGGGAGGCGGGGGAGGAGGGGGGAAGGGGAGTTTGAGCGCCGCCGCGTGAAGAGCGGTGCAGCCGCGGAGGTCGGGGCTCCGCCGGAAGAGCATTTTTCGTCCGGGACGAAAAAATTCATCCCAGGAGGACTGGACGGTACGAAAAATCATCCCGAGATAATTGGACGGGACGAATATTTTGTCGGTGGACGAAAATCCGTCCCGTCCTTCATCCCTGAGACTATGTGGGATGTAGATCGGGACGAAGTCCGTTCCGTCCCGTCCTTCATCCCCGTCCGGGACGATCCGAAAGTATATCTACCTATTCTCTCTTAAATTACAATATATATGATTAGAATTCCTATCTGCACATCTGTTTTCTCTTTCTACTACATCTGTAATTTATTATATTCCTAAAATGCAGTCCTTGTGGAGATGACCTCCCTCTCCACTATACATTATTTAGTGATATTAAAATATATAAATATCAGTTGACAGGAGGGAAATTTATTTTGCTGATAATTCCATAGCCACATTAATTTTCATCAACATATGTTGCTGATAATAAAAAGCTCATTTTAAAGTTTTAAGTTAAGTAATAAAATTTATAATAATTTACATATAATAGACCAAGTGTTGAATCCATTGAGGGGAAGCAATGGAAAAATGAATTTCTAAATAAAATATATTTTCAAGATTCTTAATAGTGTATATGTGTATTTTATAGGAATACTATATCTTTTTTAAAATAAGTTAATGTTGTGGGCATCAGTTTTTTAAATTTTGAATAGGTTATTTGAATTTTGAAGAGATTTCTGAATTTTCTAAAAACAAATAATAATGTGTTAATATACCTTAGAATTCACTCTAGTTTAGTTGTGTGACTCTAAAGAGTATAGCCGTTACTCATTGAGTTAAATAGGTTTGGCCATGGAGTCGCACTGGCTGGTGTGGTCATTATTATTATCAGAAAATGTAGTCATGTTGGGCTTGACAGGCCTTGACATTGATGAAGATGAGGATTCCACGTAGTAGAAGACACGTAACGGAATCAAAGGACATCATTAAAATGATTGGAACGAAGTACCTTTGCGCGGATAGCATCCTTGATTTCTTGGGTCCTAGAGCGAGGCAAGTGGAGATACTCCAATGTGCAGCCTCTAGAAATATCCACGCAGTCCTCGGCGCATCAGAGCTCCTCCTCGTTGACGAGCCCCTTTCAATTTGTGTCACCATCGCAACGCTGTTGCGATGGCATCTGAATGGAAATTAGTCACGGGGATAAGGGAGAAGAAGGGGAAGGCCCATGAACAATTCTGGCCTGGGTGAATTTGGTTCAGGGCCTTCCTGATGTTGGACATCATTGGGGACGTCGTTTGGTCGGCACCGAATATGATGGTTCGGTGCCGATAAAAGATGATGGTATCGAACATTGACGGTGTCGTTGTCTGATGGATTAAAACCCTAATGGGTCAATGTAACTACGATGCGATTAATGTCCTATGTGTCGTACGTGCAGTCTCCGACTCGAGGGAGGCGCCGAACTCCAAGCTTGGACAGATCGCCAGGTGACCGCGACGGTGGCCTCTCGAACCTCGTCGGAGCGATGAAGGCGTCTACCACCGAACGGAATCTATCCGTAGGGCTCGCACATAACAGACGGTCTCGTCCGTACCAGTAGGACACTCACAGAGTCGTAGTTCTCTCAATTCTTCTCTCTCACCTACCTAGACCAAGCACCGTGGAGTCAAGACGAAAACTTACTACAAAAGGTAAATAAACAAGGACGGGAGAGGACGGCGTACCTCGTCGGCGTGGCTCGCGGTGCAGGATTTTTGTCGACGTCAGCGGCGGTCGAAGCGGGTGTGGCAGAGAGTCGCCGAAGAGATCACGGCCGCTCGACGAGCGCCGGCGCTGCCGGAGCTCTATGTAAAGGTCGGAGGAAAGGAGAGGGCGAAGCGGGAACTAACGGTGTTGGCACGGCTCAAACTAGCCTGCTGGGACCGGCGGAGCGACAGAGCTGAAGTCAGCTCGGGCGGGTCGTTCAGTAGGGGCAAGCAGTAGAGGTTGATCGACCGCTGGTTCGGCTGCTTAAGACGGCTGGCGACCGCTGATGAGCAAGGTTGCAGCTCGTCGCCCATCGCAGGTGCAGGAAGACAATCAGAGACCGGCTGTTGACGAGGGCGAGATCTCTCCACGACGCCACTAGGCCCTGAGCAGTGAGTTCGTCTGCCTTCTCACGGAGCTACAAGATCAGCGAGAGCGTTATTCGGCCGGAATCGCACGGCGCCCACAGGTCAGCGGGTCTGTTCCCGCAATTCTCCTTGGGTAATAGAAGTCCCACGGCAATTCGGGGGAAAACCCGGCGCCCCGGACGGTAGACGGAGAGGGCGATCTTCTTTCTCCCTCACCAAGAGCGTTGGTCCACCGAGAATCCACGGAGAGCGGCGGGTGTCGGGAATCCGGCGGTGTGGATACGATCGAACCCAGAAGGATCAGCCAGTCTCGATGAAGACCGGGAGAATCTCGGCGTCCCTGTCTGCTCAAGCGCGATCTGAGATAGCGATGCGGGGTGAATTTCCCGTTCTCCCACCCTCTACTCACTTTGCCAGGTCGATTGCAGTTGCTGGATGCGATTGGGCGTTATCTTTAGATCATCGAGAGCAATATTGAACCGGAGTCGCACAGCGCACGGCGGCCAAATTCTCCTTGGGCGATAGAAATCCCACAGCAAAGTGGGGGGAATTTGACGCCCCAAACGGTAGGTTGGGAGGGAAGTCGTCCTTCTCTTGCTTGGCGTCCTGTCCAGATCCCTTCTGGCTTTCTCCTCTCTCTCCTCCCCCCTCTTTCTCTCTGAACGAGGGGCGAGACCACAACAGACTAACGCAACAATTCAACAGTAGTCTTCCTGGTCTTATAAAGGGGAAGAGGTCAATTGGGCCCCCTTAGCTGGGTCAACAAGGGGGGAAGAAGGTCCATTAAGGGGGCCCTTATATAATGGGCCCCCTCATTACAAGATAAAGAGGGAAATTAAAATAAAAAGGAAAGAAACGAAAGAAACAAGGGCACAAGGGTGGGGTTCCAAACTGGCAAAGGATCCCTCCTTGTGACGATGATGACGGAAAGACGAGACGTGTCGTGAACGCGACGAAAACACACGATGAGTGGAGAAAAACACAAACACGAAAAAGAATGGGGAAAACAAAATGCGATACTTTGAGCAAGGTCACCCGATCTTTGACGATGATGGCGGCGACGTGGATGACGTCGTGGACAATCTTCGATGGCGTGCGCCATCATTTCTCCTCTTTACACTTAATGGGTAATTTTCATTAAAACCCCACAAACTCAGATATATTTTTTAACGTCCAAAAGACCATCTGCATGTGACCCTCTAGGCCCATGTATAAGTCTAGTGAACGACTCAAGTGACCCAATAATCTTTATTAGCTATCCAAATTAATTAACTATGTCATCATATAAATTAATTAACAAAGGATTGATTCAACCCAATTGATAGGTTGTACCGCATGCTCTAGAAGATACAAAGGAGTGTGTATCGACTCACTCATGGAACCTGTTTGTCATCGGTCACCGTGTACGTACAATCCCTCATCCACTTGATGCTCCTATGATGACTTAGGGTATGGTAAGCTGTCAAACCCTAATTGGTCATCCGAGTTAGTACTAATGCGCTCGAAAATCATTAAAGAACTCTTCTCCGATATTTCACTGCCTTGCCTAGGGACTTCAGCGCATCGTCTTCGTATGAGATGTCATCTCTCATACCGAGAGTGGACAATCCCATCTTGACCAGTCAATCATCTTCATGAACTTATTAGTGCGCCCAAACTAAGACTATTTAGAATCCCATGATTAGGGACGTGTAGGCCATAGTCAAAGTAAAATTGTTTATCTACAAGACATCTTTGATGTCTCAGGTCTAGAGACCATTTACACAACCTTGACTTGAATCAACGTGATTGACAGTTCAGTATAATACCATTTACGAATCAATTCATTGAACTCTTTCCACTAAAGAGCACCCACTCTCTATCCTTAGTGTCTCCACACTAACGGCTACATGATCGGCCATATTCATCATATGAGTGATGCTAGATAGTGTTATTCTATTTGTATGTTTCAATGTTCTTCTTGCATATCCTTTCAATAGGGATATTTGGAACACATGCTTAATCACAAGGCATCATAATTCACTAAGTTAGATCATGTATTCATGGAATTCATTATACGCATCATATGTGTAGTATAATGAATATGTTCTATCAATGAACATGAAATGAGATATGGAATGTGTGATCGGCTTGCCGGCCACATATATCTGAATCATGCTTTTCAATAAAACTCCAATAAAGTTGTTAGAATAACCTAATTTTATCTAGAGAATCAAGGTTGGTTACTTTAATTTACTAATACATTAAATAATTTTAAACATAGTAGCTAATTTGTATTTTCCATCGTTAATAATATCTATATGACTATATGTATGTAAAACTAAATATAGATAATGATATAAGGCAAATCATACATATTGATATATTTGATGTTATCGAATTCCCCCCAACTCAAGTGAATATTACTCTCGTACAATGTCATTTGTATCAGTGACAGCAAAGATTTACTAAATTATTGTTTTAAAATATATAAATCACACTCCAAAAGAAATACCTTTTACTGTAATTTAGGTACCGGGTAGTAAAGAACATGTAAGCCATATGCCTCTTCGAAAGAACAAAGCTTCTTGGAAACTTGCTTCTCTACGGGTTTGATACAGAAAAAGTTGGAAAGCTGCACCTCAGATCATTTGACAAAGGGGTCACTCTCTCTGAAGAGTCACAACTTGGATATAAATATATTGACAATGTTTTGCTCCGATGTAAGAATAGGGGATTTTCATTCTTCTTCTCTTACGTAAGCACAGAAATAAACATATGTAACAACATTGCTGATAAGAATCCTACCTACTCTAAGGGTTAATAATGAAGATGAAGTGTGCACCGTTTCAAAAAATGGCCTAAAGTTAATATATGATGTTCTAGAGGTGAATATATTACATGGCTATCTTACCTCTAATATTTCAACAGGATGATGAAAGAAATAGAATGTTCTAAGGACGGGCATCAAGAAAACTCTCCGAGTGCATGGAAGCATGACTGTAGCCATGATCCAGAGAGGGAAAATGGAAACACCAATCGGTGACCAAACCATCCATTTCTTAGAATTTTATTTATATTCAGTTTTTTAGAAATTTGGTTTTTTATGTTGTGATACAAAGATCTAAAGAAAAATCGAAGGAAAAGGTTTACTATGAGCTGCCTCACAAATTTTCAATTTCTAAATCCATTATATCAAAAGTTCCCTTGGTCATGTGAACTATTTCTTATAATGATTTAGTGAACCCTATAGGACCACATTGATGAATCAGGTTCAGAAGATGAAGATTGAATAATCATAAAAGAAAGAAAAGAGAAGATGTCATTGTGATATCGTTTTGAAAATATGTGCAATGGACAGACATGGGAACAATAGACAGACATATAATAAATAGTAAAGGAGGATGAGACTAGTTCCTACATGGATACATCTCATGTTTAGAGTGATATAATGGTGTAAAGAAATTAATTTTAGGCAACACTAAAAACAACGGCTACATGTCGCTCAAAGAGACAATTGCTAGGGGCTTGAGTATATCATACTCCTACCTCATTCATAATTCAGTTGGATGAAAATATAGACAAATGATCAGGATCTGATATCCATCATTTGAGAAGAAAGTGCTCCAATAGTAATTCCCTCCCTCTTTTCTCCACCAACTCAATATTTTAAGTGTTTGATTTTTGAACTCCCCCAAATCATTCAAGTAAATATCATTACTGATTGGAAAATCCCAGACGTGCTATAAAATCAAAATTGGTATAGTTAAAACCGCTACTTATGTACTTAAAGAGTCTCCCTCCTAAACTCTTACTCTTTTAGGCCAGTAATAGGATGGACAATTCAATGTTAGATTCTTTAAACACACAGCATATTCATACAGAAATTATTCTCTACTTATGAAATGCATTAGGATATACCAATTCATAAATTAATCCCCTCATATTTCAAATTATTATAAGCAATGAAAATTAAAAATTGAAAATTTGAAGTGTTGTTGACTAGGGGGTATTTCTTGTCCCCCATTAATTGCTCTTTGTTCTTACTGTTCATGTGTTTTCCTGGAGATTAGCTTATTTCAAGAAGGAGGATTCTTTAGGAGATAAACAAAAAATTAAGAGAAAAACAAAGCAGAAATAAAATAAGTGTTATAGTTTATTATAGCTTATCAAAAACTGATTGGTCATAAAATCCTACAAACGGTTAACTCATTGGTTTCAAACATATCTAAGATTTTTTATTATACTTTGTCAAGGTACACAAGTTGATAATTTCAATCAACACAAGTTTTTATTTTAAGATTAGTCATAGAAACTTCTCCTGCATTTGATATACATATAATTATAATTTGAGAAAGAAACATAATTTAGTTGATTTATTTACTTTTGGAGTACAGAACCAACTACAAAATAAGTTTTTAATATCAAGTACATTCCATCATATGCAATTTTTTTGGCTTTATCAAATTTAATAAACATATTTTAATAATTTTTTTTTATACTTGATAACATAAAACTAAGCATGATAACTGGCATTTGATAATGGATATTAGGACTAATTAGGCTACTTCTGTATAAAGTGTCAGGAGTTTTCATTATATTACCAAACTACGTAGGAATGATCATCCTTGGCATTAAAATGACTGTTTAATGAAGTTCTATGAATATAGTTTTGTAATAAACCTAAAAGCTTTGTCATCATAAGGGTCATTGATTGAAAAAAAATAGAATCGAAAGTTAATTAGTTCCGGATAAGTTTCGTATCTTTTCTATTTCTTGCAAAAAAGGGTCTACGCCTAAAGGACCAGAGTGGCAAGTTCATTAGGCAGCATGCCTACACGGAACGGAAGCGTCGACAGAGCATACACATGAATGGAGGTGTGCATCAACGATTGCGTGAGAGGGGGAGCACAAATACATTTACTCAAACACCTACTACTATTGCCACTATGGTCGACCACACCGATGCTATTGCCACTATGGAAAAACGAAAGGCTAAAGTCTTGCCTTGCATTCTAATGGTGACCAGAAATCAGCACAAGCTGCCCAGGTTGTCGCCACTGCCAAGGTTGTTCTTCTTCTGGCATTACAAGGCCTGGCCTTCCGCAGTTACCAAGAAAGCAACGAATCTTTGAATAGAGGCAATTTTCTTGAAACATTGGATTTCTTGGTACACAATGACTCAGCTCTCCGAAAGTCAATTACATGCCTGCCTAAGAATGCAAAATATAAATCTCCCGATGTCCAGAAGGAGATGACAAAAGCTACTGCAGATATTGTAAGATAAACAATCAGGGAAGAGCTCGGTGATGGATATTTCTGCTTGGTTGTTGATGAAGCCAGATGCGAGGCCAGGAAGGAATGGATGAGCGTCGTTCTGCGTTTCGTCGATCAGCATGGAGAAATTTGTGAGAGGTTCGCAGGCGCCATTCACGTGGAAGATACAAGATCTGAGACGTTATTTCAGCATCTTCTGGGATTCGTTCACTGTTTTGGCTTGGACATTAAACGTCTCCGCGGGCAAGCTTACGACGGTGCCTCGAACATGAGAGGTGAATTCAATGGTTTACAGGCCCTTGTTCGATCTCATGTTCCATTTGCCTTTTATGTTCACTGTTTTACTCACTGGCTGAACCTTGTTATTGTTGCTGTGGCGACTGAGGTTCATTCTATCGCCCAGTTCTTCTGTTCAGTCCAACATATCTTCAACATTTGCGGAGCATCATGCAAATGGAACGATGCGCTTCGGAGCTTTCATGCCGAATTTATCCAAAAACCCATTGAATTAGGGGACGTTGTTACTGGTAAGGGGAAAAATCAGATGAGAAGTCTTGGTTCGATTTCTTCCACGAGATGGAACTGCAGATTGTCGGCAGTGAAATCCATCGCTAATTTGTTTTCTGCAATCTGCGATGTTCTTGAAATGGTTGTTGAAGATGTTGTTGCACATGAAAAACGTGTCGAGGCTGATCATCTGCTAGAGAAGATCTCATCATTTGAGTTCACATTTGGTTTGATGCTGATGACAGAAGTTTTGATCGTTACCAATACGCTCTCAGTATCGCTTTAGAAGAAAGACCAAGACTTAGTGAATGCATGTGCGATGATTAAGTCTGCAAAGTTGGAAATTCAGTCTGTTAGAGATGAGGGGTTCCCAGGCATTCTTGATAGGTCGGTGGCATTCTCCTTTTTGCATGGTATTGTAGTCCCGCCATTAGATGAACAGTGGCAACCATCTGGAAGACGCATGCGTGGCAGACCGCCTCAAAGTCGCGAACTATCCTACAAAGATCATTATCGGCTGGAGGTTTTCATTCCAGTTCTTGATCAACTCCGTTCCGAACTTGATTGTCGGTTTAGTGAGACTGTGGATGAGTTAATGGACTTAGCATCATGTCTCCAACCGAATGACAACTTCCATCGTTTCGACTGCCAGAAAATCCTTCGCCTTGCAAAAGTGTACTCAGAAGATTTCTCGGACGTTGATCGCCTGGGTTTGGAATCAAAACTCCGTTCCTTTAAGTCCACTCTCATATCCCATCCGGATTTTGGAATCGAACTTAATTCAATCACTGATCTGCTTCCCATCGTCATCAAGAGCGGACTTAGTGTCAACTTTCCTCTCTGCACTCGCCTTATTCGACTGATTCTTACATTGCCCGTCTCAACCGCCACAACGGAGCAATCTTTCTCTGCTCTTAAGATTGTGAAAATCAGACTGAGGACATCGATGGGTGATTCATGGTTAGTTGATCTTATTACGATCTACATAGAAAAGGGAATTGCCCGCAACATCCCCATTGATAATGTCGTCAGTGGATTTAGCGCAATGAAATCGCGAAGAGTGTAACTATTCATTCTGAAAATACATTATCTCTTTTTGAATTCTTTGGGTGAGGCCCCCCTGGTGCAAAATCCTGGCTCCGCCACTGAAGCGACGTACTCCACCGATGCTTCCACGGAGATGGCCGCCGGCGCCAGGTTCTCATCAATAACAGAGAGAGGGGTTAGGGGTGCTATGGCTGGGCTCCGGTGGGGCTCTAGCAGGGATCCGGCGGAGCCCTGGCGGGGATTCGGTAAGGGTTTGGCGGGGATTCAGCAGGGCTTTGGTGGGGATTCGGGCGGGCGCTCCTTTCCTCTCCCTCTCTCGCTTTCCCTCTCTCTTTCTCTCTCGAAAGAGAAACAGAGAAGCTCTCCCCCGACTTGAATAAATTTAATAAGGGGTGGCCCCCCCTACTAAATTTCTTCAGGAAATTTTTGCTAGGGGGGGTTGGGCCCCGCCCCGCCCCCCCTTATCTCGGCCACTGGGGACAACCGAAGGGAGCATAAGAGGAAACCTCAATTGTTTTTTTTTGGACTCTCGGTAGATTGAAAGAAAAAAAAGAGAAAAGAAGAGAACAATGGTCTGAGAGGGATATGTTTCTTCTTTGATGTGAACTGCTTGCGCTGTTTAAATCTATGTTCATGTGTTTTTTTCAACTCGCCAAGCTCCAGGTGGAA
The DNA here is from genome assembly GCF_029677425.1 of Wolffia australiana. Classification (NCBI taxonomy): domain Eukaryota; kingdom Viridiplantae; phylum Streptophyta; class Magnoliopsida; order Alismatales; family Araceae; genus Wolffia; species Wolffia australiana. The sequence continues at coordinate 9,092,824 of NC_135839.1, read as the reverse complement.
TGTATGGGGTCATGAAACAAGGTTAAGCTGGGGAGCATTATTGAAGGAGGAGGTAAACATAAAGATACTTAGTTACCCATTTTTATTTTCCATCCTTGATTTTGCTATCTTATTGGAGTGTGAATATTCAATTACTACTCATTGTTAAACTCTTAATCTCGAAGCACCCAAATTATGAGTTCATGCATATGATGTTATGATAGTTAGTACAGCGACAATTGGATAATCAAATGTTCTATCACATAAGCAAGTTAAATTGCTAAATTCATAGTAAGTTGCACGATCAATAAAGCTAAGAAAAAACCCCTCTCTGTGGTTTGATTTCTTACTTGCCATCTACATTATTACTAAGCTAAGTGAGATGATAAGAATTTTATTGCATAAGTGTTCAAATTGAGCAACGATCAAGTTACCACTTGAATTTCAAAGTATCAATACCCATTCCTAAATGTAAACACTATAATTGATTTCTTTACTTGAGGGACATTCTTTGTTCTACAAAATGATCATGTCAAAGAGTAAAACTTAACTTTACATCAAGATCAAACAAAAAACTACAATATATAGAATTTAATATAATGAATTCATGAATTTTCTTTATCATAGAGAAATGAGGAATAATTTGATAAATGATAGACGAATATTCAATTCCTTCTTTCTTTCCATTATTTTTTTCTTCAAATATATATATATATATATAATATCAAGATATGCATCCATTAAGAAGAAATAGATATGATGGAAATTTATATTTCAAATATCTATTGTCTATGAGATCTCAGTTAACTATTTTTTGTGATAGGAAAATGTGTCGGATGATGTGCAGGCTGTGGATCTTCTTCAATGTCTTCACTGCCAGAATTTCATTTTTCTCATTCGCATCTCCTTCAGCCTTACTCTGATGGGATTTTATAAAATGGGTAGATAATTTTTTTCATAATTTTAGTATAGTCATGACATGACTGCATTTCTCATTTTTAAAAAAATTAGTGTTGTGATAGATGATGCATATGATTCAACATGAGATGTATGATAATTATGTCAAGATTCTGATTTAAGGTTTGTCCTCAATCGTACTCCATTTTTTCTATGTTTTTAAAGAATGTGGATAATATCCATTATAAAAAATGAAGGTTGTAGATTCAACTTTTGTATGATTCATTTTTATAAAAATGCACACAAAAGATCTTGTCTTCCTATTTTATCCTGCAAATAGAATAAATTACAAGGTGGAAATTCATTACATAAAGTAAACAAGAAATTATACACCGCATTGAAGAGTTTGAAAATCAAATCACCTACTGAAATAATTGTAGTAAGATAAAAAATTTGAAGGTAGTACACTTGAAGATTCAGACATTTTGTTTAAATAATTTATTACTTTTAAGAGAACATCAGGTGTAGAAATTATACTTTCAGCTAATTCATCAAATGAATCTTGAGAAAATTTTAATTGGATTTAATAATTTTTCTGTTCGTAAGCTGTAACCTAGAATTGTAGATTTATTCAGAATCCTGAAACTTACCATTCGTATCACAGATTCCAAGGTATCTAAGATCTTGTTCTTCATAGTTTCTTCCATATGAATATGAACTTATCAAATCATCTGGAATTAATAAAATGATTAATAAAGTAGATAAACATCTAAGGTCATCTTTTGAGGTCTTCCTGCACTCGAAGTATGCGACAATGAATACTGGAAAACTTAATTCACTAATTCAGTCCTACCTGCTTATAACTGTCATTTCAACTTATGCGTTAAGCACGAAAAAAGTGTAATACTGATACTATTAAGCATATAGTTCTAACATTTCAATACACATAAGACGGTCGTTTAAAAAGAGAATTTCACTTAAAATATATTTTCATTATTTTTTAAAAAATTAAATACTTCTTTAAACTTTTAGATTTATTTTAAGCTTTGACATTAATAAAAGCACAACAACCTACGCGAAAACCTATTACAACTAATTTAAGTATTTATGAAAAGCACATATATGAATTCTAGAAACATTACATGAATTTTATAGAATTTATCAGATTATATAGAGTGAAATTAATAAAATTCACCTTAAAAATATGTCTGGTTCAATATGGTTCCATTTGATAGAAAGACTTCCTAATATCGTGCTTGCTGAAAACCTAGCAACAAAGATAAGACAAACATTAGAAATAACAAACAGACTTTTTTGTCATAGCAGCTATGGCGTATGGTGATGACCTTTTCCCCTCAATTAGATCAATCGATATGGCTTGTTATTCTCTTAATACGACACTGTCTAGAGAGAATGGATACAATAAAATATGTTTCACACTTGATCCATGCTTTCATTCATTTTCTAATATGAAATCAGCTTTCAAATTTCAATTATGGAGTTAGTTACACAAAGTATTTCTCCTTTTGAAAATATATAAAGAGGGTCAAGCTGGGTTTTTTGTCCTCCACCATGAATATCAGGCCCTCTGTTCTGATTCATATTATGGATTAGGTTTATCCTTATTTGGCTATCATACTATGATTGAGAGATCGAAATACCATTTTTAAATTGGGTAAAAGTTGAACAATTCATAATTGATCTATAAAACAAGGTAAACTCACACATAACTCGTGGGGATCTTGTTCCACCCATGACATGCTCCATGGGAGAGTGTCTTCAAGTCATTTGAGTGGTGGATCTCGAAGTAAAAGTATCCATGCAATCTAGGGACTACTGGATCTCCTCTTCTTCTCCAAAATTTATCAGAGATCTAGTTGATCTTCTCTCCATTAAGACCTAGTGGAGTGAGTGGTGAGTGAGTGAGAAGAAAGAAGTGGGCCAAGTCTCTCCGTCATGGGCACTTAAAATGGGTGCCCTATCTTTAATATAATTACATCAGAACGTTTAATAAAAGGCCATATGATTCAAGAACACCTATTAATTTTATGTCTTTGGTCGTCTAGACCCATGCACCAATATAATTAATAACTTTAATGGCCCAATAACATTTATTGTCCAACCTTTATTAACATGTAGATTATTTTTATAAAGGATCGACTTAAACCAATCAACAGGTAAATTTTCTATCCATGGGTTCCAAGCTACATCTTGTGCCCCAGACGATAGGGAGTAATAATTTATAATTTAAATCTTTCATGAAATCTCTGCCATGATCAGTTACCATATATGTATACTCCTTCATTTCCACAATAATTATGAATGAATTAGGGTATGGTTAGTCTTCAAACATCAATCCATCATTCAGTTAGTACTAATACATAACGTAGATCATTAGAGAAAGCATTCTCAAATATCTCTACTAACCTGGCCATGGATTTAATACATTCTTTCCCAAATCAATCTCCTCTTGTACCAAGGACAAAAGACACCTTGAGCACTCAAAATCTTGGTTTATATATTTATCTACATCTGACCTTAAACATATTTGAATTCCATGAATAGATATGCATACATCTTAGTCAAAATATAGCCTTTAGTGCTCAAGATGTCATTGGTGTTTCAAGTAAATGCACCACTTATACAGTGATGATATGAATCAACCTAAATGATGCTTAAGTATAATAAAATTAAGGAATTCACATGGATCACTTTAGTGAACTCTTTCTCTAAAGTGCATCCAGCGTCTGTCCTTAGTATCTCCACACTAATGGTCACAATATCAGCCAAATTTATCATCTAAGTTTGATCAGATAGTGTTAATCTATCCCTATAACATGAGTACCCTCTTGAGTACCCATCAAAACAAATATTTACAATATACTCTTGAGGACAAGTGATCACAATCCAGAGACTTCATTATAAATATCACAGTAGAATAAACAGTCAAAACTTTTCAATGAACCAAGATAAAACATGGAAGTGTGATTGGCTTGACGATATACACCAATCCTTATTTAGTGCATGCATTAAAAAATTAATTTATCATTGTTATGACACCTTTATTTCTATGAACTCAATGAAATAGTAAGCATAGTTCACTTCATTTTAGATCATGAAATGGGCTATTCTCATAAACCAATAACTTGAGGTAATTTAGGACTGAATAGATACTTCATATTTCCCCTTTTTCGCATATCATGGATATTGTGCAAGTAGAACAAAAAATAAATCACTAAATAAGCAATATATATAAGTATCTTTCCCAATCGATGTTATCTACCCTACATCTATTTTAGGATTTGGCGACACCAATGATTTGTCTCTAGTAATTTTCTTACCAAATGATTATTTTGCTTTTTTTCATTACTTTTCAAGTTATAGTACAACTTATAAAGAAAACTCTAACATGTGCATCTTGTTAGCTGATCACTAACAAACATGCTAAGAAAGCATATTCTTACATATGAATTTTTTATATTACATTTGTATAAATGAAGGTTCCTATAAATACATAAATTCCTTTTGTATGAGGACTTAATTATGCACGGGACTTCCTCTTCCACTTAAGCATGACCACTTCTTCTACCTATGCATTGCCTCTATTCTTTACACCTACTTCCATCAAAGTCTAAATTGTAATATATTTGTTAGGATATCTATGTCTACATGGTTGCCTCACAAAAGCATTTTGATTTGATATTTTATCTTGTTATATCCTTGTATTATCATTGTACTGATTCTCTAATAGAAAAGTTGAAAACTAATTTAAGACATCCAAACTAATTTATTTTATCCAAGAAAGAGAAAATAAGTTAAGTATATGAACTCACTTATTTTTAAATTTAGTTTTAGCTTCATTCATCTATAAGATTTTTGTCTTGGTTCATATGACTTACAAGATGTGATATTATTCCAAATATATGACAATTCAGATGAGCTCTAGTAAGTATCACAATATGAACATAAAACATAAGTAACTACATATCATAGATTAATTCAAACTCTATGTATGATTCAGTCAAATAATTCATTATGGATGACTATTATGATATTAGTAACTATATTCTTCTTAAAAGTATCAAATATCATTTAACAACATGCACTGTATTGGTATCCATTTTACTCTTAAATTTACAGTAATTTATATATTTATAAATAGATTTTAAAATATAAATACTAACCCTGAAATACTCTGATTCTACGATAAAACAGATGCCATCATGTTATGGCAATGCTTCAGTTATAATTTAATATCCAATGAATATTAGAAATATTATTAAAATATGACCCATCAAATATTTCACATGAATACACTGTAAAATCATCACATGAACATCTTTTGCCTATTATTTTATATGTTTATCCACTAGGTCAAGTGACTTCATTTAACTATCAAAGTATTATTTAATATTCTAATCATGGATGACATGAACTCTACTTCAAATGATGGTGTAGTGAAAATTGATTATTGGGATACTCAACCAAGGAATCCACACACACTAAATCACCATTATATGTGATAAAATGATGTGGGAAGAAAATTATGTAATATATTTTTATGCATATTAATAAATACTCGGTAGTAAAAATTACCAAATGGCATATGGTTTGGATTTATCACACTTGTCCTAAAGTTGTATATTTTGCAATCATAGTGAGTGAAAGACAAAAAACGTATTATGTAAACAATAAAAACCTAATTACAAAAGTTATGCATTAAATAATTTTAAAAATCTTGAGTATGATATTATGCTCAATTGTCTCAAAGTAACATGCTTCACTTTGAAAATGTGCACGTTAGACAATAAAGAAGACTGTATTCAATTGAAAGGTCTATAGATAAAAATTAAACTTGAAAATTCTAAGAGGCAGGGCCAATTGAATTCAAATTACTTTTCATTTTTTCATACATATTTTGTTTGAATGATTTTATTGGAATATCTGGTCAGAATATTTTATGGAGTACAAAGAATTGTATTAAATAATTAAATGCAACTAGGACGTTTACTTTATCTGTTTGGAGATCATTTTGGAATCTCTATTGAAGAACCCAAATGTTTTTTCTCCATAATGAAGAAGTTCATTAGTTGGAATTTTTGTTCTTTTACAATCATTGTTGTGCTCCATCTGAGATAGTCATATGTTGAAAATTAGATAATTTTTTAGGAATTTAACTTATACATAATTGAGATGAAAATCAATCAATGAGTATTATCTTATTACGATTACTTAATGAGAGTGGTGTGTGGCCTTGAATTGTTTTTACTGAATTACCATAACATTATTCAAATACTTATTATATAGGACAAAAGGAATGTAGTAGAAAGAGGATAGAGGGTATCATAAATAAAAATGGAACGAACCCCTTTAATATGGCTTTAGGGAAGCACAGGATTTCTGTGCAAAAGTGAAACCACTGATATATCAGTTGTTCAGTTATTTATAACTGATAGAGTGATTTATAAATTGAGTATTGTTTAAAGTCATGGTTATTTATCCCTGAAGTTGGAGGCCTTTTGGTCATTACTTTATAATTGCCTAATCGATGGAGCATATAAGATCTCAGGTTGGTGACTTCTCGGTAGGAAAGTACATTAGGGTCATTTTGAGCAATGTTGGGTGGTTAGATCATAACCAGAAGGCTAACAAAAGTTCCGTTACTCTTAGAATCATTCCATGCCTCTATGCATATCCAAACAACCTGAGTATATCTGCATTCCATCTGCTCTAAATATATTCCATGTACCCTTCAATCTTCAAGACCTAAATCTCACTTCTATCTCCGCACAGCTTCAGCTATAAAAATAGATGAATATGATTTTGGATCCTATAAGTCATCTTACATCATCTACGAAAAGGAATAGAAAATTGTTTGAAAATCTAAAAATCATATTCATGTAGCATAAATTTGATTTCCAAATATTCATAAATGCGATTGTAATTGTGGTAGGGATCGTCAAACGTCATCTGTCACGTCACACGTCACTGTGACGGACACGTGACGGATGACGTGACGGTGACGGTGACAGAATGCATAGGGCATGACGGTGACACGTGACGGGCTGTACATGACGGTGACGTGACAGTGACGGGATATCCCGGACGCGTGACGTGATGACAGGTCCGTCACGGATGACGACCATGATGGATTAACATAGTAAAATAAATATTATAAATAATAACATAGTAAAATAAATAATATTATATTTCGACTATGCTTATTAACATAGTAAAAATAAGTATTATTACTTCCGTCACTGGTGACGGTGACGGCGTCACGGTGACGGTGACATGATGGAATGAGGAAGAAGGGATGCGTGACGAGACGGTGACGTGACGAACATTTTGTCACGTCACCGTCCGTCATGCATCGTCATCCGTCCCGTCACATCCAGGGCATCACATCCCGGACGTGCCGTTCCCTGAAACGTAGTACTAATGACCGGAGTATTATAAGTTGAAAGTTTTTACATAGCAAGCCGGCTGCTTCATAAAGATGGGTAGGACATGGAACATAGAATGAATAGTGAGGTTTTACAGAATCCTGTGGCTTTTTCAGTCTGGTCCTATTGGACGCCTGTGTCTTGAGGAGTCATCTCGTTTAAAATTAAAAGGTCCGGAACTGTTGGCCCATTGAACGTTGATATTGTGCAGGGCTAGGGAGAAGCTTTCAGATTCGAGACGTCTGAAAATGGTTGGCTAATTCAGTGGCAATGCCTTATTCGGCGTTTGACTTTTGCGCAATCTTGACTCGGACCCCCTTGATGTGAAATGATGGGGACACAACCATTCGGTCATCGTGGGTTCCTGTGGTTTTTGTCAATGGGTTTATTTTGGCTAGTTTCCCACGGGTTTGAACCGAACAACTCGGCAAGAACTGAGATTTTCAAAGTGGAACAGGTCCAGAGAGAGGGAGAGAGAGAGAGCACAGAGAGAGAGAGACCATTGAATTATGGAAAGGATATTCGGTGCCGCCACTGAATGATGAGAAGAAAAATAAGGGAAAAATAATGAGTCTGGAGACGTGTGGTGAACTGGATGTCGCCATATTAAACCGTATATCTCTAAAGAAAACCAAGATAGAGAGAGAGAGAGAGAGAGAGAGAGAGTGCGACCCACCTATCATGTCTTAAGAAAGACACCATGAAACTAGATATAATTCTCTATCTTATACAAGCCATAAAACGATATAACATTAGTTCAATTCTCATCGGAATCCGGTGGCGCAAACAGGTTCCATCTAATCATGATTAAAGGTTATGATGACCCTTTTAGAGGAGCTAGCCTCGCTTTGACTGGACCATGGACGACCCATTTTGTGCTACCTTGGTTCAACCGTTCGACATAGGAATGTCGGAAATGGCATCCAGAAAAGAAGGGCAAATAAAAAAAGGGGAAGGTGGAGGATAGCTCGAAGATTCCCTGCATTATTATGCAGAAAATGTCAACTCTGATGTATACGTAAGGGAGACTAATTTAGTCGCTATGGTCCTCTTCCTCTCTCTTCACCAATCTCTTTCTTGAATTGTTTATGACTGCAAGTGTAGTATTCAAATTCCTTCCAAACAAACCCAGTTTCTTTTTTTCATTCTCAGGCTTGCAAGATGGCAACATTCGATGTACTTCACCGATCTCGTTTCAGCGACGCCAATTTGTTTACGGCATAAAACAGCGTGTCCGTCTACGGAGAAATACTTCTTAATTCAATAACATTCGTCTCTCTCTTCTTCCCGTATTTGAATATTTATCGGTCTTATCCTCTGTCACTGTCAGAATTTTGGGCCATTGTAAATCGTCTCTCTCTCTATTTATCCCCTGTAGGCTCCTCTCAAATTTATCAACCACGCGTAATTCGGTGTATTTCTGTGGAGATATGGATTATAAAGATTGCAGATTTGACGCGATCCAATTGTACCTGACGGGCACCGAGAAGAATGGCTCCCCTGTGTCGAACAGCTTCTATAAAATACCCGGAACCCACGGCATGAGCAGATGAGACTTTAGTCGGTGACAGAGCTTGATTTCCGGAACTATTGGCCTCTTCCTTCGTTCAGATAAATATTCAGAGAAAGCGACGTGGTGGCCTAATTCTCCTCGAGAATTTCATGTCTTCTTTCTCTATCAATCTTTAACTCCCGCTGGGGGAGAGAGAGTCGTCAGAATCCGGTGCTTTATTAAACAATCGATGGGCCCAAAACTCAGGTCGAGATAGTGACCGTTCACCATTCGACTAGCGCTGTCGTGTAGCCACGAGGGCGATCTCTTAGAAGTTGTGAAGCCTATGGTGACGAGCAAAAATGGGTCCTCATTCGACTCATGGAGGCTCTTTTAACCCGTGGGTCCTTCGCGACTTCACATTTTTTCATGATTCGTTCGTCAATATTTGAGTCTCTAAAATTATAAGTCCAGGCAACCAAGAACTTTTTGAATGATTAATCTCAAATTTGAAAATTTACAAATTTCTAGGAAGAAGTTCAGTTGATATTTCATCCTTGTGTTAATATCACCGAATAATGCTAGTTTTTAAAATTAACATTATCTTTCATTTTCTTTCTAGCGGGGGGTATTTACCCTTTCTCCACGCCGCGGAAGAAAGTCTCAGTCTAATGCTGACGCTTTTCTCCTCCCGTATAGTGAGATAATTAGACCGTCAATGTAGATATGACGTAAAAAGGAATATAACGCTGATTATTCCATTTGTACGGCTTGTAAACCTCGCTCCGAGCAAAGGACGAAAGAGGAAAATATTTGTTTAATCCATGGAGACGATAACGAAGATATAATAATCGAAAGCCGGGCCTGATCTCGAGGCCTGTAGTACTTGATAGCTGGATCCCGTCGTTATTTTATGATTATTATAAACTTCAAGCATTTCGGCTCGAGCTCGGATGAATAAACGCGGGTAATTTAGAAGAATGATAAGCCTTCTATTAATGTTTACTGAATATTTGAATTGATTATGAACGTTTGGTCATTAGTCGAAGAGATTCTTCAGTGGACGATCAGAAGGATCAGATCACGCGATCCAAGCACAGATAAAAAACGCGATTATTTTGGTTCTTCGCCTTGGAAAGCCAAATCACTCCCTCATTCTCGTGACTTTCGACAGCGACGCAGCACGCGCAATCACATTAAAAAACTTATAACTTGGGTGATATGGAGAATAAGGCAAGGACAGGGAGAAAAGTAGATAAAATGGTCAGAATTCGCTCGTGGGATCGATCAGCAAGTGGCCCTGCTTTCGACTTAAAAAAACTAATCCTGATATAAATATTTCCACCTCCTTTTTCACCGGCGAGCAACGTGTGGCACAAAAGAATGAAGGGCTCCTCATCTTAGAACGTGAGCTTTCGTTCACTGATTCCCCGCAGATGAAAACGACAAATGATAGAAGAACTATGAGGGGAACTATTTTAAATCCAACGACAGGGTTCAGCGACGAGAACAATCAGATAAGGAGATAAGCATTCGAGGGAGGGAGGTCGGGGGGATGCTCGTCAAACCCTATGGGCAGCGAACGATCACGTGGTAGGAATAAAAAATAACTAGAGAGAGAGAGAGAGAGAGAGAGAGAGAGAGTAGGGCTGGCTCTTACAGCGTTCTACTTCTGATTCTAGCTCTGTGTCGCCAGGTTCTTCTTGGCCAATACCTGTTCCCACGCGCAGAGATGTGGAGATAGTTGGGAGTTGGGGTCGGCGAGTCATCATAATAGAGCAAAGGGAGGAGTCAGCGGCCAAGGATTCCTCACTACCAATTGGGTAAATGAAATTAAATGGAAAGGGTTCTCCTTTCCTCCGTCGCCAGACTGGAAAAGAGCGATTGTATATACGACTTCTTGCAAAGAAAAAACCCCGAAAGAAACACCCTTTTCCATCTCTTTCTCTCTTAATCTCTTCCATTCCGCTCGTTTAGATCCAGCTGTTCTTTGTGTTTACAAAAATCTTAATGAGTTAGTTGTGGCCCTTTAGAGCCGCAAAGGCCTATGTTTCCTTCCAATTTAGAAAAGAAGGACAACACCGAGATCGGCACGTGCGCAAGAGTCTATCCTTTTATCCTTACGAGAGAAAGATGAGCAAAGAATAATCAGCCTACTTCGCTGTGAATTATTCTTGCCAGTTGATGCTCTGACTAGACGGCATAAAATATGCTGCCCTGTCAAACCATTGAGATGGGAGTTTGGACACTTTCATCAAAAGAATAAAGCCTGGAGTAGTGATTGTTCTTCGTCACAACGGGAGGACAGTAAGGTGAGAGCGGCCAACGTGGACAACGCCGAGCTGGTGCACGTATGACGTCGAATCCTGAAACCGTACTGCGTTTTTATGATATCTGAACGCTTCAGACTTTATTTTGTGAGCAATTTCTGAAGAAAACGAAAAACCGTCGGGAACGAGTTAATGCAAGAGGTTTTCTTATATTTTTCTTCCGTCCGAGCTCCGGTTAGCGGAGACCATTTGCCCGCTAAAGACGGGCGAAGGTCCTACAGCATTCACTATTCTCATGTTTCACGTCAGCAAGAGTGCTACGAGACAAACTAAGACGCAGACGCAGTGTTTGTCACAACTGTCAAACTACGAGGGATCTACTGCTGAATCACGCCAAGCAATCCTCAATTGCAAACTTCATGCATCATAACAGCAACACTTGACTCTCCTATTATCCTCCTCTTCCTCGTATTCATCATTACCCTCATCATATGCTGGGGAATGAAAGACTTCTGAATTCCACCTGGGAAGTCTTTTACCCAAATATTATTGCAACACCGGAAATAAAAATCTCTGAAAATAGTGTAACAATATTTGCCATACGATAAACACAGCCATAAAAATTACGTCCCCTTATAAACTTTTTCTTTGTTTTGAAAACGCTTGTCACCCTAATTTACGACTACGTTATCTGCTTTATTGTCATTAAACGTACCGTCCTTCGGTCTTAAACCGGCGCAAAAATCCCCACTTTTCTCTTTGGTTTAAATTATTTCGTCCTCTTTTTCGAACAATTAGACAGATGTCGGGCAAGCTTTAGTTTTACTTGAATATGCGCATCGCATCTGTCCGACCGCTGTTCAATATGAGTAAACTCTGAACCTTTTGGGTTCCGCCGTTTGACCGCCGCGCTCGCGCCTGCTCGCAGAATCTCGCTACGAGCTACGATCCAAAAGCGGTTTAGCCCTCGAAGAAGAACCGGGAACTTTCATTCGCCGTTGATTTAATACAGACTCACCTCGATTTCCTTCCAATTCAAGGTTGTTAACCATTGATTTCAGTCCAGCCAGAGAAGCTCCGTGAATCCGGAAAGAACATAGCGCAGAGCCGCGTAACGCAGATTCTTTTTCGATTCCAGAAGGACGAGATCATCGTTTTGTCGACCTTATTCTTTGCATCTTTAAGTCTTTGACGCAACAAGGACAGCGGCGTTTCGCAAGCGCGATAGCGAGTCTTTCCTTCCATGTTCATAAATGCTTCGGGGGAAAGAGGTTTGATGAACGGAACTCATGAACCTCAATTGACAGAAAGAAAAAGGAGTCACGGCCGTCTCCGGATACCCATCCGTCCGTATTTCATAATCGTTGCCCTCACTTCTCTCGCTATTTACGTCCATCCCACTGCAACATCTCTTGCCCCTACGCAAACAAATGGGCATTAGCGTAAAATGCTAAAGCTCTAACGATGGCATCGTTACTTCGCTATTCTCTATTATGCAGTCGACATCATACTTGTCCCCTACCTTCACTCATTCGTCATCGATTCTCTTCTCTTCTTCCTCACCCTCTACTATCGGGGAATTACAGCGGAAGAAATTTGAACATGGAAGGAGCGAAGGGGGCTTCTGCAGCTCAGGGTGACGGCCCTTCGTGCCCGTCAGAGAGTCTAAAGCGAAGGGCTCTGGACCTCAACGAGAACGCTGAAGGGCCGTCTGAAGATGAAGAAGAGAGCGAAACAGAAGGGATGAGTTCCTGCAACAACAGCAACTCTAGTGGCGGGTCTAAGGATGGGAGCAGAGAACGAGCTTCGACGGTCAGGCAGTATAACCGGTCAAAAATGCCGAGGTTGCGGTGGACTCCGGAGCTCCACATGTCCTTTGTACACGCCGTCGAACGGCTCGGCGGCCAAGCAAGTGAGTCTACCAAAACCTAACTCACATCTTAAAATTCAACGGAAGGAATGAGTAATTGATCAGAATTCGTCATGGGTTGAGTAAGTTTTGCCATACGGCGACCGGTTTTATTATTTCTCCTCCCGTATTATTCTGTTTTTCATGATTTTCAGACTGCTCAATAGGTATGATATGGAACGAAGAGTTGTCATATTTCTTATTGTTGGTGATCGGCCTGACCGTGATCGTGTGGATTTTGCAGGAGCCACGCCGAAGCTCGTGCTACAGATGATGAACGTCAGAGGACTTAGCATCGCGCACATAAAGAGTCACCTTCAGGTAAGTGAGGGATAATCGTTCGGAAGAGACTGCCTTCGATAATCGGATGGAATTCCTCTTTCTGTGTAATTTTATCAGTTTATGATCAGACGTAATCCTTTTGATCAGATGTACAGAAGCAAGAAGCTGGATGATCCGGCGCAAGGCAAATCTTCTGAGTCCTCAGGTTTGGGTTGTTGTATTCCAAATGCAAATCAGATACTTTCCTTTGTCATTGTTGCGTACTTATATATGATTGATGATATAATGATTTGAAGGGTTTATATGCCCTTCAACAGATACCAAATACTCTTTGTCAGAGGAAATCACGGGGAATTTTAATGTATTTTCTTGTGCTTCTATACATGGTTGGATCAAAGTTCACGTTTGATATTTTCTTGTAGGCATTAATGTGGAAAGGGGACACCTAAGTTCGGAAGCCATCTACCAAACGACTGGTCCGAGGCAGGCAGTGTTTAAGATAGATGGAAGCGGCAGAAATCATTTTAATAGAGCCTACGATGAATCCGTTGGTCTTTATGGGCTTACTCAACGGCCATCGTCCCAGCCCACATCGGATCCCAAAAACTACGCCTTCAGGTAGAGCAATAATCCTTAAGTTTGATAAACAAAGATAACGCGTAGAACGGAGGCAAAACAATTAAGCAATTATACGCTCTGTCGACGCACTTTGTCTTCTCTCTTCTCACTTTTTCTATTTTCTTCGTAGCCGGCATCAACAGTGGCCGAGTCATCAGCGAACGGCAGGCAGCATGAGTTCAGCTTTCATACATTTACCGACAAAGGATTTATTACAAGATATTATCCGTCGACAAGAAATGAAGGCATCAACGTCACACCTCTTTGATGTTCGGGATGCCATATCAAGAAATAGTCGGCCATACTCGTTGCATCGTCTTTTGGATGACAAAGAATCCGAACAAGAGCAGACGAAGGAATTCCGGTCAACAGAAACCAAAAGAATCCCAAACAACAATCCCTGGGTCCGCAGCATGTCTCAGCTTCCTTCTCGTACACTGACATCAATGGAACATCTCCACTGGGAAATGGGTCTCCACTGCAGAAACAACATAAGCTCCTACCATCATAAAGCTTTTGCCGAAGATCCGCGTACTTTCGTTAAGACTCCACAATCTCCACAATCCGAGTTTGAGATGCCCGTTTGCGTTCAGGTCACTCGCTCTCCCCCCCTCTCTGTATCTCTTGGTGTCTCTCCCTCTATCCATCTCTTGTTCTCTCTAGCCCTCTCTCTATCTATCTCTTGTTGTCCCTCTCCCTCTCTATCTCTTGATCTCTCTCGCTCTTTGTATATACCTTGAACTTTCTCTATCTCTTGGTCTCTCTCGCTCTTTGTATACCTTGAACTTTCTCTATCTCTTGGTCTCTCTCGCTCTTTGTATACCTTGAACTCTCTCTATCTCTATCTTTTGGTCTCCCTCGCTTTTCTATGTCTTTAACTCTCTCCCTCTATCTCTTGGTCTCTCTCGCTCTTTCTATATCTTGAACTCTCTCTCCCTTTCTCGATATATCTCCCTCCCTCTCTCTCGATCTATCTATTTATATGTTGCGCTCTCTGTCTTTCTATCACTTGCTCTCTCTCTATCTTTTTTTATCTCTGTCTAACTCGCTATCTCTTGCGCTCTCTTTCACTCTCTCTCTCTCTCTATATATATATATATATATTGCTCTCTCTGTCTTTCTCTATTTATCTCTTTATCTTCCATCTCTTAGTCTTATCTATCTATCAATCTATCTATCTATCTACTCATCTATCTGACTGCCTCTCTCTCTCTATCTATGGATCTATCTATCGATCAATCTATCTATCTATCTATCTTTCTATCTATCTATCTATCTATATATATATCTTTCTCTCTATATATCCTTCTCTCTCTGTCTTTCTCTATCGATCTCTATCTTTTACTCTAATCTCTTACTCTAATCTATCTATTCATCTGTCTATTCGACTCTCTCTCTCTCGATCCATCTCTCTATTTATCTGTTGATCTCTCTCTGTCTTTCTATCACTTGTTCTCTCTCTCTCTTTGTCTCTGTCTCCCTTTATGCCTTTCTCCTCTCACTTTCTCTTGCGCTTTTTCTTTAACTCTCTTTCTTTCTATCTTTCTCTGTCTGCCTTCTGTGTTTCTTTATTTATCTCTTTATGTTCTATCTCTTCTCTTCTCTCTCTCTCTCTGTTCATCAATCTATCTATCTATGTATTCATCTGTTTATCTACCTCCCTCTCTCTCCCCTTGCCCCCTCTTACAAACTTTCAGGCCCACATTCTATCAATCTATCTATGTATGTATTCACTCTGGTTCCATGCTATCAATATGTCAATCTCATTGTTGGCGCATCCACTTACGTGCCTTGTAATCAGTTTATCATCTATCTAAACAAATCGAGAAAACTCTAAGATATGAATGCCCTGAGCTATATATCTACTTATCCGTTCGTTTATCGATCTATCAAAAGTTATACATACTCTCACTCACTCTCTACTTTGCAGTCTACCTACATATATAGATATTTATCGATTTCTTTCTTTCTTTTATCTGTCTATCCTTTAAACAAACATCCGTGTTTTTCTCTAATTGTATGTCAATAGATGAATGCAAATATCTAATTCAGTTGTATTATCTCTCAGTCTATCCAACTCTCTCTACATAGCTATACATCTATTTTTCTATATCTTATGTTTGTATGTTTGTCCATATCTATCTGTACTCCCCATTGGAAATTTCTTTTGTCTAGTTTATCGATTAATATATAGTTATCAATATACTTTTGCATGACAATCCAACGATCGGTCAATAGTTCCATTTACCTCTTGATCTATCTCTAGAATTCATTATTTATTAACTGTCTTTCTTTATTTTACATAAGGTGACTCAATCTGATTCTACCACATTGCAGTTAATTTCAAAGTCAGATGCCGTGTTAATCCCAATTATTGAATTACGAAGTACTTGTTCTAACAATCATCTTGTATATCTCTGCAGGACCGCTTGGAAAGGAGCAGGGACACACTCAAGCAAGGAGACATCGTTTTGAAAAAAACTGGCCTGGGCTCAGGCCGAAAGAGAATAAAGATGACGAGAGAAAATGAAACGGATAAACATCCCAGCTTGCAGCTGAGTTTATGTCCCAGCTTCCTAGACAATGAAGAAGAGAATGCCAAAGCTGAAGAAAAAGAAAACAACGTTTCACTTTCAGTCTCTCCAAACAGCAGACGATCACTCTCACAAGAGCAGTCTTGCGAAAGGCCATCATCTTCTATCCTTTTTAAAGACTCTACAGAAAATGATAGGGCCACTTTGGGGGTGAGTACTTTAGATCTGACCATGTCAATTGGTGCATTGGAGTGAGATCTTTCAAGTACTTGTCCCAAGGCCCTATGAAGAATAATTTATATCGAATATCCTTCGGCATTGAAACAAGAAACTAGGTTCTATATCAGTTGTGACATCTCAGTGTAAAGTTAATTTCTGATTTCTAATAGCCATCGCGCCTGGGTTAATTTCTAAATCTTTGTTGACAAGTAGTCGTCGTCGTTTGGAACTGCTCTACTGACCTCAGAAACATGCATCTGTGTTTCACCTCCACTCGATCCAGTGTTTCAAAAAAAGTTTCATACGAAAAAATACGTTATGTGCTGATAGACAAACGACTTAAATGGAATTATGTGTTCAATCGTGAATCGTCGGCGATTTTCAAGGACGACAAATAAATTTTATATTGATTGAAGCAATGGAAAAAAAATGTGGCTGCAAAAACTTAACTCGCCCATCCTCTAAACTGACGGCGTTATATTTAAATTTAAATCATAAACGTGACGTGGCCGATTTTTTCCTTCTGACTCTGCCATTTGGGTCCACGATCCGTCGATGTGCACGATTCATAGAGGGGTTTGTCCCTTAGTACGGCCATCGTTTTTGTTTATTCAGATGAATGTCTTTAGTGGCCTTGTTATGGTGCTCTACAACAATTGAATGAGTAAATAAAACGTTTTTTAACATGAGAATCTTTCTCTCTTTCATACGGTCATTAGATTAACATATACGCGTACCACTACTTGAAATCAAAAGTTTGCCTTCTTTGAAAGATATGCCAAGACGGAGACTGGCGTCTGAGAAGGAAATGTTAAAGGAAGACTCACTGAGCGTGGAGGAGTGAAGGGTGCGATCGGAACGATTGTTTCTTGGTAAAAGAAGGTGACACGAGCAGGAAACACTCGAAAGAAACAAAGACAGCGTGGAACTGCCGGCAAGCTTCGTCTTTCCCACCCGACATAAGACGTCTCTGAGTTTTACCCATCGCCATCTTCCATTGTCACAGGCATGGAGACTCCGACAGAGTTGGCTACTGCCATGGCCCACCTTACCGTGACCTATTCCTCAGCTAAAGTCTAATATTGTTGGAGTCCTCTTCTCACCCGATGGGGAAAGTTCCTTTCATCGCTGTAAGTGCATGTTGGACGGACTTATTATTGTTTTTTACTTGGCTGCACAGTCAGATCAGATTTGGTCTCTTTCGGATTTTTCGTCCTTCCCTGTTCCGACTCGCTGCGTCGGCCAGATCCCATCTACCCGGGGCCGAAGAACGTATCCCAATAATCTTCCGGGACAGACATACAGTAGTTGCGGAGTTGCCAGAAAGAATCTTTTTTTTTTCCATAATATTTTGCCCTGCATGTTGCCATTGTAAACTTCTAAATGCGTAGGGCGTTTCCCTCTGAAATGGAAATGGATCAATTCTCTTTGAATTCTTTTGTCACCGAGTAGCTTTAAATGCTTAGGTCTAACGAGGGTTGGACAGTTTGCACCGAGGACCAATCAGGCCAGACCCAACTGGGACCGCTGGTCCAGACTCGGGTAGAGGGTCAAACCGGACAAAGGACCTGCAATACTTGCAAAATATTTATATCTATATCTCCCCACTACCCACTTCGAGCTCTCAGCTACCGTTCCCTGCTCCTGCTCCCTCTCCTCCTCCCCCGCCTCTCCCAGCTTCCATTCTCCCCTTCCCCCTTCCAGACACCTTCCCTTTCCCTTTTCCCATTCCCAGCCACAGCTCTAGGCTTCCTGCCCCCAACCCCTTCTCTAGGCTTTCTACCCATGTTGCCAAAGTGGAGACACTGAAGTGGAGGCCGACGAAGACAAAGGAATTGTGATCATGTTTGTAGTATGTTTTTTTAATCTCTTTCCCACTTGTTAACCATTTCAGTTGCGATATGATTCCCTGCTTCTGTTAGGTTGAAGTAGCAAAGCATTGTTCAAGTGATGATGGCCCCCGGGATGAGGTGGAAAGACATAATGGAGCCAAGATGAGCTAGGAACTTTTTATGTTCCAATATGGAATTTATCGATTTGTGTATTACATCATTCGTTGTGCACAAAGTCTATGCTACTGTTTTATGTCTGGCTTTATTTTTTGACTTTGACACAGATTAGTCAACCTGGCTCCAATATGATGATACTAGACCATTCCAAAATTGGACCATACTTGAGGTAAGGTTTAGGTTTTGTTAAAACTAGGACCATCCAACAGTAGTCCTTAGAGAAAATTAAAAAAAAAAAACAAAAAAATAATCGGAAAAGAAAGGACACTTGCGGCGGTGTTGTATCCATGAATATGCAACTTAGTAATTCACATTCAAAGCATTTTGAGGAGTTTTATGTTTAGATATACAACAACATATTGGACCATGACCTGATAGTTTGAGTAGAAGGCAATTAAATCCTCAATCATGTGCAGAAGGCAATTATGGAATGAGTATGACTGATAATGAAATATAACATGATATTTTAAATAGCAATATCATGTAGTTTGGATGTTTATGTTCATTAAAATGACTAAATTACATTTTATATTATCTTAAAATAATAAATTACATTTTTTTAACATTATTATGATTTTTCCCTTTGCACTTTTTAGAATTTTGTAATTTTATATTCATTAAGAAGATGTATTTATAACTTATACTATCTATATTTTTATACTTATTTATATATCATTAGGGGTTTAAAACACATTTTATTTTGATTTAATCTGATTCATTTGAATGTGGCATATCACTGGCTGGGTGAAAAATTGGCACCAGCTAGTCATTAGCTATGGTCAATGATTAGCCTCACCTGCTAAATAAATTTTATTATAACCTTTTACATCACAAAATGGTCAGCAAATAGAAAATCTAAATGATTTAAATTGTAATACAGTCAAACGTGTAGCATGCATGGTTGTTAGGCCCCTAACTAGGCGGCATTCCCTGCCAAGAGGCATGCGTGCTTATTGGGAGGGCGTGTCCGCATTTTTGGCTCCAAGAAACTAAGGCATGTGGCGCACTAAGAGCACCGAGACCGCATAGAGGGCACGTAGCGCTCCCGCGGGTAGTGTTGGGTGCGTAGCGCTTAGCTTGGGGAGTCGAATGCGAGGGTGTTGACACGGGTGCTTGTGGCATGTGTGATCGTCAAGGCAGTGGTGGCGTGTGTGATCACCACGCCCAGGGGCGCGGTGCTTGGCCCAACGCACTTGTGTAGTGGTAGTGCCGGCGCGCGTGTGTGGAGCGGCGGCCTCGAGGCGGTGCGGCGACACTACCCTGGCGCGAGGCGCCTCGTCTCGTTCGTTGTATCACCCCTTGTCTTCCCCCATGTAATGATCCCAACGATGATGTACTCTTTTATGATATCAATGCAATGACCCTATTCCCCGACGGGGCTGCATTCCCACCATCTCCTCTAACCCCTTCTATGCGATCTTAAGCATTTGCAAAGACTTCCGTTGCAAGAGATCAAGGCTGCTCAGTGTTTTTGCTCGAGCACACGCCAAATTCGAGCAAGAGACCTAGCTCGGGATTTGACCGTGTGACAATGGTGCATAGATAACAAATGATTGACTTCTTTTGCATTGAATGCATCTACATATTTTGATACGCCCACACACACAAAGAAATGCAATTTGACAGAACGAGATTTATTTATTTTCTCAAATGAGATATTCAATGAGGGAAAGTATTTCTGGTTTATTTATTTTCTCAATTCCCTGTGGCAGAACGAGATTGAAAATAAGTCGTCAACACAAATTTTAGCCTTAGTGATTGAGACATTTTCAGCTAATTCAAAGACATATATTAGCACCTAATTAAATATGTAAATTATATGACAATTATTAGTGTTTGGAAAAAAATTGAGAGCATGCACCATGGTGTGATTGAAAATTTCTAAATGTGTTTATTTTAGGAAATATGAAGATTATCTGTCACATTGGCAATCTGTGATGTGGATTGAGGAGGAGAGAAAAATAATAAACAACCCATTTTTCCTCAACGTTAGAAGGCAAGAAATTATCTAATTACCTAGAAGGATTTTTCGGCAGACACTTTGAGGGCCACTCCATCTTCATCACCCCTATTGATCTTTATCTCAGATCTATAAGTACTCTTTTATCTTGTAAAAATATTACCCCTGGATATTATCCTAAATAAGATTAGCACAGTGGTTTACAAATTCAAATATATTTTTTTCTTTCAAGTGTGAAGGATTGAAGGGAAGGTTTGATCAAGAGTAGCAAATTAAAATTAGTACTCATCTCATTTAGCATGTGAAAATAAGGTTAGCTTGATTTTTTACCTTTTTCAATCTCATTTATTTTTTCATTTTCCCTATATTATCATCCAAGAGCATAAGCTAGAATTTTCACCTTCCACACACCACTATCAACTCAGTCGCTCTCTGTTATGTATCAGCTTCCATTTTTGCAGCTAGATGTGACAATAATTTTGCATCAATAACCCCACTCTATTGCTTGCCAGAGCATATTTTCCCCCACTCCCACTGCAATCATTGATGGTAAAACCCACATTGTAACTTCTCATTTTATTCAAAATGCACAAAATTTTCACCATCCATCATCCATTATACTTCATTAAAATTAACTAGTATTTCTTACTGTATTTCCATTAAGTTTCTAAAATTATTTTATTAAATTTCATCAATTGGGTTAAATGGGATAAACATTTTCTCATCGTCTTAGAATTATTTTTTACTTTTTTCACTAATTTTTTTATTTATATTAAATATTAAAATAAATTTCAAGTTTTCAATACCGCCTCTATGTGGATTCAACTCTTACTTGATTCGTGATCATGAAAAAATGTTAACTATTGTTTACTAAATTAGAAACGATAAGCTATATATCTAATCTCAATTTCTATCTCATTATTGAGCAAGAGAGGCAGATTAAAAAGGTCTCATCTATTTCTTAAAACTTTCAAATGGAAATTTTTATAAATTTGGAGATAACATTCATTTAAACTCAAAATTAGTGTTTTAATTTGTCATTAGATTTTTTGAGTCTAATCAATAGAAATTAAAACATGCACTCATTTGAGTAAATTTAGCTATTGATGAGTATGAATTATCTCAACAAGGAATGGTAATCCCCTTGACGCCAGCTTTGGGTAGTCCCCTTGACACGGGTCGGCACGTTATCAAGGTGGGGTCAGGCTGCGGTCATGGCCATCCCCGTATCGTGAATGACCGTCGCGCGGTGTGCGGATGTCGGGCATCGCGCATGGGGGGTACCGCGGAACCTCATCAGGTTCCACATACCGGCGGTGATGAGGCCAGACCTAGTTGTCACGACGGGTTGGTGGGTCAGCGTCGTGTCTACGATCGTGGGGTCGGACGAGGCCATCACGGCAGGCCGGTAGGTCAGCCTCTTACTCACAATCATAGTGCCGGACGTATTCATCCCGGAGGATGATGGCTCGGTACCGAGGATGATGGCTCGGTACCTAGATAGGGGTGGCAGACTTCGACGGTGCCATCGTCTGATGGATAATAAAACCCGAATTGGGCAATATGTAACTACGATGTAATGCGATGAATGATGTGCCCTACGTGTCGTACTTGCAGGCTCTAACTCAAGGAAGGCGCCGAACTCCGTGCTCCGAAGGGATCACTGGGTGACGACAATAGTGGTTTCTCGAACCTCGTCGAAGGGACGATGACGTCTGCGGCCGAATGGAATCAATCCGTAGGGCTCGCACATCATGGACGGACTCGTCCATACCGGTAACATGCTCACTCGCGTTCATAGTTTTCTCTCAATTACCTCTGTCACCTACCAAGCCCGAGCGCGGTGGAGTCAAGACGAAAGTATACTACAACGAGTAATATAACAAGCAAGTGGGAGGGTGGCATACCTCTTCGGCGCGTGGCGCATCATGCAGAATTGTCGACAAGTGCGATGGTCGGAGCGGGTGTGATGGAGAGGCACCGGAGATTGATGGCGGCTCGACTGGCGTAACGGAGCAGGAGCGATAATGGAGGTCGTAAGAGAGAGAGTGAGGGAGGTGCGGTGCCTAGAGTGACCCGAGTGGAAACCCGGAGCTCAACGTCATGTCTGTGACAATGAATTGACATAGATGGAGCAGGTCGGTGGGTTGACGACAGGTTAGCGGGCACCACTAACAGCAAGATCACATCCAACGGCACTCGGGCAGCAACACGGTGACCGTGGAATTCTTAGGAGACACAATCCCTGAGGATTGGTCGCAACCAGCAACTAACCCCGGAGGGGCCGTCGGGCTAGCGCCGGTGCGTATGAGCTCGGCACGCTGGCGAGGACTGGTACGGCCATTGAATTAATACGGCACAGACCAATTAACCCAGCAGGGAACGACTCCTACTGGTGGGCGATGCCACCTTATAAACCTCAAGAATAACAGCCCGAACGGTGGAATTCTCGACGTCCACCGATTCAAGCTCTTGCACAGGGTAAATGAGCGTTGGAGAATCCCGTTGATTTGGGGTTGCCGAGGAATGCAAATTTCTCAGCGTCTGCCAATTCCGACTCTCGCACAGGGTGAATGAGCCTCGGAGTGTCCAATTGATTTGGGATTTTTAGAGAATTCAAATCGCCAGGCTGTCGACGGATTGAAACCTCTGTCTGGAGGAGTGACAGCAATCCCACAGATGGCAAATCCGTCGAATCAAATTTTTTCCGCGCTGTTCGATCAAAAGCAGGAGATCGAAAGATGATGAACTGGCAGATGCCTGTCGAGAGGGATTCACTCGATCGACAATTTTGGCGGGCCCCGTTCGGCCAGTCGAGATCTCTTCCTTCCCCCTGATTTCCCTTCCTCCTAATGCTTCTTCAGCTCTGCCTCTCTCTCTCTCTCTTCCCCCTCATTCTTCTCTCAAGAGGGCGGGACCTGTTCTTCTTCTGAACAATGCAACACTTCAAAAAAAAACTAGTCCAAATTCTTTAGGACGCCCATTCTTCCCTTAAGTAGGGGAATTAATGGGCCCTTAAGGGGTAAACAAAAGTGGGGTGGAGAGGAGTGGGGAGGAGGGTATGGGCCCCCCATTACAAAAATGAAGGGAAGTTAACCAATAAAAAGAAAGGGGAAAGGACAACGGAGGGGTTCCAGATGACTAAGGACTTCTTCCCATGACGACGAAGACATGAAGCGCAGATAAAACGACTGACAGAGACTCGACAGCATGACTGGATGGGACCGAGAAAATTGTAAACATGAATAGATGGAGGGAATGACAAAAAACAGAACATGATAACATTGAGCATAATTTCACCAGGCGGTCGACGACGATGGCGGGTGGGGCAGATGCCATCTTCAGTGGTTCAAGATGGTGTGCGCCATCAGATAGTTATGATGAGGATATTAGAATGAGTTAGAATGAGTAGTGATGATAATGAAAGAAGATATAGGGAAGGGATGTGATGGAGAGAAAGAGTTGTGTAAGGGGGATGAAAGGTGGGAGGGCAAAGATATAGGGATTTGAAAGGGGTAACATGTGATGGAAAGGTACAACGACATAATGTTATAACTGAATGAGATGAAAAAAGGGATCAAATCTAATGATGTTATTGAAAGGACCAATGTAAGGCAAGGATGCTTACCATAGATCCTCAAATTTTTCCAGAACCAATGGAAAGAGGGATAAAGACTAAGCTGCCCTCAAAATGGCTGTCGATGTTTTTTTCTCTCCTCATCTACATTGTTGTTGCGTGCTCATTTTCCATTGGCGACTGAAAGCCCCCAAGTATTTCTTTTAATGATTGGCAAGATATCTTCTTCTTCTGTGAATGATTACTCCATAGTGCCACATGTCATGCCTGAAAAAATAAGACAGCGAGAAACGCACTTTTATTTTCTTATTGATAATGATTATGTGACATGGCAATGCACTTTTGCATTTCATGTCAGCATCGCTCTAGCTTCTAACCACAACCTGTGTTATGACAAATTTTGAGTTTTTGAGCTTTAAATAATTGGACTTCTTATTATTTATTCTCTAATATGTTTTTAATGAATTTATTGACATTTCATTCATGGAGACATTGATTGTCCAAGTCAAAAGATTGTGTTATATTTTATGACATCAGATTTATTTATAAGGATTAATTATATATTTTTGGTCTTAAAGTTGTTATTGCCATGTGTCACCATCTAATTTGAAATGACAACAAATCAAGACCGTTCACCATGATTAGTTGCCCTAATAATTGTAAAATGGTGAAATTATGGCATCGCATAATGCTATAATATAGTGCATAATCATTTATTGACACATTACCTAAATTTTATTCATAGTTTCACATGGACCAATGAAGACAGATTATTAGTGGGGTAATATGACAATATTTACATGTTTATTCACAATAAATTGGTTATATATGTGTGTTATCAAGCCTAAACTTCTTAAAACCATTTTTCAACAATGTTTTGAATTTTGAAAAATTTTAAGGGATTTTTCTAAAATCATATACTAAAAGAAAATAATGTTTTGAGGCAGAATATGATTTTATTGAATTTTTTGACATTATATTATTAAAGAAATTATTTTTCTAATTTGAAATATATATAGTTTGGCTTTAGATTTAATTTTATTATGAGTTATTAAGGTTTTTTTGGTTTTGAAATTTGGCGCACCACATGTTGTCATTAGATTGTAGTAGCGAACACTAGATGATTCTTGTTAATGATTGCCGTCAGCCAATCATTAAATCTCATTAATAGTTGGCATCACCCAATCATTAAAGTGATATTGTTATGCCATCGTAATTAGCAATGCTATGATGGCATTAAGTATTAAGTTATTGTTTTACAGCAAATGATGATCTGGCCCAATTAAAAGAAGCTTTTGTTTTCATGATTAATCTGACGCAAAGACCAAGGATATCAAAATTAAAATGTTTGTTAATTTATCGTTCCTTCTCCTTTGACTGGTCAAAAAGGGCTGCACCCAATGGCGTGTCAGGAGACACGTGGGGCCACAAGTCCACGTGGCACCAACATATCACTCTTTAGTTGCAGGGTTTCTAAATTGCAAGTTGACGTGACACGCGCAAATGCACTTCCACGTCACACACTCTGCTTTATTTATTAATACTATTATAATAGTACACATTTATCTCATTTATCCTTTTTAATGTAGTGATACATGATGTAACGCAACTGTTGACTGAGGATGACACGAGAGAATCTGAACCAATGATTACATCAAATGCAGAATTAAAGACAACATCTTAAAAGTGATGTGGCAGTGTTCACTTAAATGAGTAGATAGAAATGAAGGAATCGAACTGATGGAGTGTGGCCAAATGATACTGACGAAACATCATCGGAGCCATCTTTGACGCCGGGTAGAGCACGTCCGTGCGCCTGTTCGCATTTTAGTTATCTGTTTTCGTTCGTCCAATTTCATGTTTAGTATTACTGTACTCATCGTCCAATTTCATGTTTAGTATTATGATGAGTTCACTGTACTCATCGTGGCGCGTCCGTATCGTCGTGCTTTATCCGTCATTTTATTTTGAATCGATCATGTTTTTTCCAATGTTTTTCAATTTTAAGAGTTGTAAAAAAGGGGTCCATTATTGGACCCCTTATGTGGATTTTGTAATGGGCCCATCATGGCCCTATATAAGGCCATGATGGGCACGTTCGCAACCAGATCTGGATTTCAGTTTGTTGCAGTTACTCCTCATTGTTCAGATCTCACCAAGAAGAAGAAGAAGAGGGTGGAAGAGGAGGAAGAGAAGAAGGAGAGAAGAAAAGAGAGAACAAGAAGAGAAGGTGCAAGGAGAATGCCAGAAGGGATCAATATGCGCTGTCTCATCCTGTCGACTTTGGCTCTCAAAGGTCTCGTCCAATCACCAGAATCTGGCGTCGGTTCTCAGACTCACGCGTGCCCATCGCTGGATCGGCTTCCATCGCTAATCTGGTGCAACTTTCCGGGTGGTGACTCGCCGACTCGAACTGGTCAACGCATCCGTATCGCAATTCCACACGTGCATGGACTGCATTCTGGCTGTTTGGAACCAAAAGACGGTCAACCTACCAACCCGGCACCGTGAAGTTTTGGCCGTTCGGAATAAAAACCGGCCGTTCAAAACCAAAACTGTACGGAACCAAAGGCTGTGGACTGCGTTCTGGTGCGGACTGCACGGACTTGTGTCGCGATCGTCAAGCAGGAGTACTGATCACCATCCGGCCATCCTCCACAGCCGCACACGATACACTACCACTTTGACCTACTGAGGATGCTTCTACAACACCCTACGCCGCCAACCATTGCGCTATCCGTGCGATTCAAGCGACGCCGACCATTCTCTCAGCCCCAGACTGGCCTGCACATCCACCCGACGACGTCTCGGCTCCGATACAGTCCATCCGACCGACATCATTACTGCTACCATCTCAGTCGATCGGCCATGTTTGCACCCGCACGCCTATCCACGTTTTGCCCTACGCAAGACTGTGTTATCGTAGCTGGTGCACGCAGAGGCTGCTACGGTTGCTCGGGACGCTGTCTAACCGACTGTTGCAAGTGTGATCTTGCTCGACACCAAGAACGTGCTCCCCACGGATCATCGTGTTCAACTGTTGGTGCACCTACGAGTCTAGGCACTGACTGTATTTGTCTCCCTTCGGGGCGCACCGTTAGCTTTGCCACTACTATACAGTTCTACGTGTCTTCCAATCACGGTGCCGTGAAGATCTGATCCGAGCCTTCAATCGCCTTCCTTCTCCCGGTCTCTTCCTTGCCTCCGACCTCCTTCATCCTGCTCCAGAGCTGCACCGCGGTCATCTGTTGAGCTACCACATGCCCATCACCAGCACTCCTCCACCGCACTTGCTCGTACCGGTTTGTGCGGACGAAGATATCGACGACAAGGGCACTGCACCGACTAGGTATGCTGTTCCCCTTGCTTGTCAGTTATATTATGTCATCCAGTATATTTTAGGCTGTACTCCATCACGCTCGGGTTCAATTAGGTGAAAGAATATTTCTTGAAAACTAATAGTCAGAGTGATTTCCTAGGTACGGGTCGAGCCCATTTGTTGCGTGCGAGCGCCAACAGAACTTTTCTGTTCGATGCCGTAGTCGCTTTCATCGCTCCGACGAGGGTCGGAAGGTCACCGTCACCGGTCGCCCCCCCTGGAGCTAGGAGCTCGGTGAACCCATCGAGTCGGGGCATGCACGTACTTCCACCTAGGATCTATTGAATCACGGAGTTCCACCCTTGGTGACTTACCCATCGAACGATGCCATCGATGATGTCCAACATCACAAACTATCGGCTAGGAATTGCCCAACTTGAGGGCTTGATATTTAGCAGTCCAAAAGACTGATCGAGCTGAAATTTTGAGAGTGGCTATGTATTTTTCTCATCTATCCATCTGTATAGTTGGATCTATAAGTTGAGCCCCCTTCTTTGTACAAAGATCTTTAAACTCACTTCCTCTTAGATAGGCAGATTGAAAGAGAGAGAGAGTTGTGAAGGTCTATCAACATTTTTTAGGTGTCTTGAGTCCTCAGAGAAGGTCAACAAAAAATAAGAGAGGCTCTTTTAGATCATTAAATTTCCCTGCTCTATTGTTTCACATTGGTTTTCTCTCCACACACAAGTTTGATCACCGTCGCAATTTTTGATAAGCTAAAAAATTAGGGATTTGTTCGTTGATGGCATTTCTTATTTTAAGAAATAAAAAATAAAAACTTTTACTATTTAAGTAACTTTAGCTAGTGATGACTATGGATTTTCTCCGCAAGGAACAACAATGATGCAATTAATATTTTAAGTATTAGTAAATGTGATGAGATGAGAAAATGGGAGGTGATACAGTGATAAGTAGTGTCATTATTAAGATGATTAAAGTATGTGATACGCGGTTATAATTAGAATTGAGTGATGGGGAGGATGAAGTGACGATAACATGAAGAATGTAGGGAGGACGTAAATAGTGAGTTGTATAAGGTAAATAATGTGTACTGCAATTTTTGACATGGCATGCAGAATTGTCAAATTTCTGGCATGGTAAAAGTCAAAAATTGCTGCATACATTGGTTACACGTGTGCACCGGTACTGCTGCAATTTTTGACTTTTTCTCTCTTTTTTGTTACTTTCTTCTCAATCTACAAATTCATTTATTATGATTTAAATCCCTCTTTTTGCTATTGGTCCACATCCCACCTGCAAATAAAAAAATCAGAAGTGTTCGTACATTTTTGAAGCATTATGGCATTGTAATTTTTTGCAATGATTAGGCAGCTAATCATTTTGAACGCATTTGATTGAACAAAATTTAATAAAATGGTAAGACATGGTGGGGCACACTTTTTAAGCAAAATATATTAATAAATAAATATAAATAAAAAATCAATAATAAAATATAATATATATCTACTTTGAAAATTTAAAACTCTATGAATATAATGTTGAAACAATAATGAAAATATATTCTGAATTAAAAATGAATATCTGTATGAATATGACGTTGAGAATATCCTTAAGAATACCATTAAACCAGTAAAAATTAAAATATTACTCTAAAATTTGATTTTATCGTTTAAAGATTGATAACACATAAAATAATTATTTTAATACATCAAAATATGTAAATTTACAGAAAAAATCCAACAATTTGTTTCTCCATTAGGGATTTTACTCTCATTATTTGCTAATTTTATTTATTTAAATATTTTTTTTAAGACTAAATCAGTTCAGAAAAATCTAATTAACACTTCAGAAGCAGGTACACTTTTATTTTCCATTTATGTTCCTTATTTTTGTAAAAATATAATTGCCCCTGCTTTTCAGGAAAATAAATGGTGGAAGACCACTTTTCAGCATCAATTAAAAATGACACCAAGCACCGGGAAACCTCTGATGATAAAGACAATAACGATGATGTTGAACATTATGTGATAAACAAAAATATAGGGTCGATAAATAAAATACAAATATTGATTGAGTATTCAGTTCCTCTAGAGTAAAAACAACTTGCAAAAAATAATGATTCTATTGCTGAAGGGTCAATTGGAAAATAGATTATCAAATGATCCAATCTTCCAAATTTTCATAGTTTATTTGAAGAGGAATGTTGTGAGGATTTGAAACAATTCACTCTTATTTTTAAAACCTTTCATTTTCATAAAGTGAGAAACGAAGGTAGAAATATGAGATTATTTCCCTTTGATCTTCCAGATAAAGCTCTAATTTTTTCACTTCGCCGTTTGTGAGTTTGATTCTTGGAAAGAAATAGAAGTTCCATTTTTGAAGAAATTGCATTTTGTTGGAAAGAATAACGCATATAGGAGAGCTATACCAGAATTCAGCTGAGGACCCGATGAATCCTTGGCAGAACTGTTGGAGAAATTGAAAGAGCTAACATGAAAATTTCCACACAGTACAGAAGAGTGGGAGATCGTCCAAACCTCTAATGTAGGGCTAAGAGACAAAGATTATAAGATGATCTTAGTCACTTCTCAATCATCTTTTATGCAAGGTCTAGATGTGGCTATCAATATTTTAGAAACCCTTGTAGATGATGATGCACACTATGTTTCCCTCATTTGTCATGGAAGAAATACTAATGCTAGGAAGGTGGAAGGATTGAGGTAAGTGTTGTTGAACCTTATTTACAGATTGATTAGTTAGTTAAAGTAGTTTCTAATTTGATGACACAACTAGATAATATGAACACTCATGATTCACCTCATGGATCCCAATTAAAAATGTCATTAAGTCATCATTACTCTAATGTTAATCACATGGAGATCGACTTCCCTTTACTCAAACAAGTTATGGCCATTCATAGATTCAAGATGAACAGACCTATGGGAAAACCTCTTGGAATTCTAGAAACAATTCATATAATGGCCTAGCACGCCGGGGAATCATTATCCAACTAAGTCCTCGCCCATCTAGCAACATGAGCAAAGGATTTTCTATTTGCAGGGTTTCAAAAACTCATTCCAGATAAAAACTCATCTTATGTTGAGCAATACAAGATTTTGCAGGAAGGAGAGGGAGAGGATGAGAGAAGAGCATGCAACGTGGACAGATTATATGAAAAAGATAAATTGGACGAAAGTGGTTCCACAACTATGAACAAGGTCAACTCCCAACTCATCTTGAAATCAATCCTACAATTTTTTATTATAGTGTTAGTCATGTCTATTGAAAATAATCATGAAGCCATGTATGCAATTTACATGTTGAGAAATGGAAAGGTACTCCCTGATATTTCTGAGAAAGTAGAGGAATTATAATTATCTTATGAGGAGTTAGAACAAACTAGGAAAGAACCTGATCCTAAAACTTATGCACCAGCTATTCCATTGCATGATGCTTTGCTAACTTCCAAGATTAAACCAAGTGCCAATGATGAGCATATTATTGAAAATTCAAAGTAGTTACGATTAAAATTCCTTTCACTGAAGCAATTTGACATACCCCCTTATATGCTATTTCCTTAAAAAAATTATGCACAACTAGTATAAAGCAGGAAAATATATAATTATCTAAACATTTCATTTTTATTTTATAAAACCTTCCTGGAAAATATTAAGGACCCCGAAGCTCCTTAATTGAAGTGAGAGATAAGATAAATGATTTTTCCCCAAATCACTACTTGATTCAGGAGCATGCATGAATATTTTGCCTAAGTACTTATAAGATAAATTAATTTGGACATTTAAAACCCATTTTTGCAGAACTTTAACTAACGGATGTGTCTATACTCATATAATGGATTGTTGGAAGATGTGTTTGTAAATGTAAAACACTGTCATTTTCTGATAGATTTTATGGTTGCCGACATGAAACTCACCGAAGAGCTGTCTTAGCCACAACTTGAGCAAAAACAGATTGGGAAAAGGGGTTGTTGAATTGAAGGTGGGAAGGTAAAAAGTAGAAATCAATATTTCCAGGCTGATGAAATATTGTCAAAAGCTTATGTGGATTTTGGGTAGGTTAATTCTTGTGATTAAAATGATTATGATGCTTTATGTTCTTTGTCTCATGATTTTCAAGGTGGTTTCACTTTTGAGCGCAATGCTCGTTCTGTTTATTTAAAGATATATTTGAAACCATTTCCATCTACATTTTTTTTCCTGTTCTAATATCATCATCCTTATCTTCACATCAGGAACACAAATTTCTAGCCATGCCTAGGAATTATAAATCTCTTACTGCTTCAAGAATCTCCAAAAACCAAAAATTAAAAAACTTCTGAATATTTTTTAAAATTTTTAACACCACTTTCTGTTGCTCACAACACACTATGACATCCTTAACTTACGTATGTGTGGTGTGCAAGCATCCACAACTACTGCTAACAGATCACAAATACAGACCACTTGGTCACTGTCAACTCAGCTCAAGTGACTCACAGAAACAAACAGAACCAACAGAGAGATAAGGTGTTTATATGTAGTTTTTGAGTGTTTTCAGCCTAAATAAATCTTAAAAACTTACCATATGTTAAGATGAATTATTTTAAAATAGAATGGATGTTTGATATATTTTAACAGTAATTTGGTATATTGTTTTGAAATTTTTATCAAACTTGATTCTTATAAATCATTAAATATCAAAATAAAAAAAATTAAATGAACATTAACTTTTCCATTACCCACCCTTTTTAGATTTGACTTTCATTCTATGCTTGTAAAAAAAAATTTGCATTCCATTCTAAACATTTATATTCATATTTAACCCCAATCTCTGGTTTATCCAAATATCATCATAAACCGTATATAAATTTGTAAAAAGAGAAATTTTAAAAAATATTCAGAAGTCTAAACACAAACAACACATTTTTAAATTTTAAAACACTATTTTGGACTTACCAATTGACACCAGAAATGCATAATAATAATTGCAATTTTAAAAAACCTAAAAACTGGTCTTTCAACTAATTTATTCTTAATTCCGTTTTTATTATCAATTAATCCTTCAAATACTCATGATTGGCCTGCGTTGAAAGTTTTACTGAGTGATAGGAGATCCTTAAATCCTCTCCTAGTTATGTGAGACAATTTGGGAAAGAAGAATAACCTCATGTCTAGAATGTATCTTTGAGAGTTCAATAAAATAAAATGAACCAAAGGAAAAAATGAGACTTACATACAGAAAGTGAACCAACGCGTAGTAACTTTCTTTAACAGCCACTTTTTGTTCTTTTAATTTTGTGTTTAATAAATTGATATGATATATCCAACATGATCTTCATCTATCTCTCTAGGGATTTTATTTCAGGATTACAAAAATGAAGAAAAAGCTGAAAGAGCACAAGATTGGACGATCATTTCAGATGTTACATAAACATAAGGAACCACTGTTTGCAATTCATTTGATCTTTCTCTTGCTTGTTTTTATTACATTGGGGACAATGCTATTTCATGTTGGGGGAAGGTAATTATATGGCTCTCAAATTTTGACACCTTTCTTCAGTTCAAGTTGGGGAGAAGGAATCATTGCAAAAAATGTAATGTTTTTTTGAGATTATTAGCTTGTTGAAAATTAGCTTTCATGAATTTGATCAAGCCCATATTGGATTATTAATTCACCCCATTTCTATATGAGTTTTGATGTTAGTGGATTGAATACATCTCTTGATGGTATACACCATGGTCTATATTCATGTGTTTTTCACTCATGAAAAACAAAGGGTTGAGGAACATACGTGAAAAACAAAGGATTTAAGTGCTATAATCTTAGGGGAAAGCTGAGTGAGCCACCCATTATCCACCCTTCAACATGTGAATCAAATCAAATCGCCGCTAAGACAATCCACTTGGGGTAAAAATAATCATACATCTTGAACCACCTCTCCTTGATCCACCTTGAACCATCTTTAAAACCTATGTGTACATCTTCTTAACCCATTTTCTTAACTTGCCTTTCATCATTTCACACATAGTCACTCGTTCCCACAGGTCTCAATCTATCCCCTGTCAATCCTAAATGCTTATGATATGGTTAGTCCGAACTTTTATTCTCTTCTTCCCTTTGTGATATCATTATTTTGAGAAATATTATCCATGTTTTCATCTACATATTCTCATCTTATATCATCTTTTCTGTACTATCATGTTATGAATCTCGTGATGTGTAGTTGATCAACAGCCACTTGTTCTCACATTAAGCTTCAATTTATGTTCATCCCTTTAGAAAAAAGGTAAACATAAAAAAACAAATATGAAAAGGAGAAAACAACAAAAGGTGATCAGAAAACTAGAATAAAAATATGTTATGGGGTTTCTTGTCCTTGGAATCATGTAATGTTGATCAATTTATCATCCATGCTTAGGCGGTGACCACTATTTTATAGAACACCTTTTTTAATATATATTTTTGTATTCACGACATTTCTCACTTCATTCAGGTATCTTCTACATCTATCTAGAGAGTAAGCTATCTAAGTATTATAAGCCCATCATTTATATTTTACATACCCTTCATCCATTATTTTAAGCAATGCATCATTCTCTTCTCTTAGTGCATATACTTAGATTTGAGCCTCACCTCACCTGTTCCCTTGATACATAATTGATATTATGTGCTTGTTTGAGAAGAGAATAATTACTATCTTGTACTGTCCGATGGGAGGAAATTTGTGGCAAACCTAAACATCAAGTAGCCACCACCACTTGTGATTGACGGAAATAGATAGGTAGAAATGAGAGATCATAACCTGGATGATAGTATCATACTCAGGGAGATGTAGGCTTCACTCCTCAAAACCACCAACTCTTTCCAAAACCACAAGGGAGTCTATCATGTGCGCACTAGCTTCACATGGGTATATTCATACTCTGAGGAGTGCTTGATATCGTAATCACTACATGCTCACTTTGTCATGAGGCCAATGCTAAGGTACTAGCAATGATAACACCCATTTGATTAGGTTCATATGACTGTATTTACATGTTTATTTGCATTTAATTTATTATATATGCATGTTATCAAGCCTTAAACGATATGTTTTATTTCTAGGACCATATTTTGCTTTTTATGATTTTTTTAATTATTTTAAATGGTTTGTTTACGTCAAAATATGAAAGAACATAATTTTGAGTCATACTATATTTTTCTAAATGTTTTGGCATTATACTCAATGAGATATCATTTTGTAATCCAAAAATATATAGTCCCAATATTTTATGAATTGATATCTATTATCAGTAATTATTAAATGGCTCTTTGATTTTTCTAAATCAGAGGAGATAGAAAATAGATGGTTGAGAATGATACAAATTCAAATCATGTCATTTGACGATAAAGAAGCCGTTTCAAGCTGAAATTGTAAGCAAAGCTTTCTTTATCTTGCTGTTTTCCATCCATATAGTTGGATCGATAAATAGAGCCTTGGATTTTTGTAAAAACTATATTTAAGCTCACTTCCTCCTAGAGATGTAGATTGAAAGAGAGTGAAGTTTTGAAGGTCCATGAAGGTATTATTGACATTTTTAGTGATTGGGGAAGGTTTTGCATAGGCTAATCTGCATCAGAAACTGTCTTAATCCCAGCGGAACATAAGGATCTATGTTTAGTATCCTACCTTACATTAGTTTCTCTCCTTCTCATCCCTTTACTTATATCTAAATCCTTATTTTTAGTTTCATCTTCCATCGTCTCACTTAACCACAGCCATATCCAGTCTTCATCTCAACCTCATCACTTTCGTCTTATATAAAAACCCGAAATCATTTAGTTCATCATTATTTTCTCCTCCTCACAACCATCCATCCATTCTTCCATGATATCATTAGTTAAATCATTATCATTTCCTATTCCATCATTTTATTTCACCATCATCCATCCACATCCACTCACATCCTGCATCCATTTCATCATTATATCATTTTATTCATCTTCTACATCCAGGATCACTTCAAATCTTCATTTACCTCATACTTTCATTTCCATTTCATCTATTCATATCCTCCTACTTATTCATCATATTATTATTTATATCATCTTTATAATATAACAACTATCATCCTCCCACCACATTGGATTCATGATAACTCTAAAATATGTCATCAAATAATCAAGTTCTTAAGTTTAAATTCGTTACAATTATCTTGTGAATTCATGCTAAGTTCATGCATATGTATTGTTTTATGAAATCACTAACCCCACTTGATTCTTTGAATCAAGTGGAATATATTTAACATTTTATAGCTAGTGAATATCCAGAAACAGGTTAAGAAGATCAAGGAAGAGAGGAGGATCAAGAGAAGTGGGCAAAAATTTGAAGTGGCAAAAATTACGAAAATGCCCCTGGGCATGACTTAAGAGAAAACCTATAAATACTCTCTTAAGAGAGGAGTTTAGGTTGTTCAGAATTTTCTCTAAGGAAACTAGGGCTTGGAGAAGAGGATTTCTGCACCCTCCAGGAGCTGATGAGCTTTTGGAGTTGGAGAGGAAGAACAGACTGAAGATAGCTTGGATTGAAGAACCACGCCTCGCCGCAAGGACGTGACACCCGACGTGGGGAAATCTCAAGCTTCAGCCCTATAATCCCTCTCTTCTCAGACAATTTTGGTTGGGTTGGAAGAGTCACAAGATCTTCCAATGTTTTCCAACTGAGGATTGTTTCGTTTTAGATTTGATTTCAGTTGAACTTTGTTTCTTTCTTGTTCTGATCATCCTCCCCAAACCTCCCCAAAAATCCCTTTGATATAGCAGAACCACTGCGCGCAGCAGCACCGCCGCGCGCAGCAGCACCGCCGCGCGCAGCAATGCCGTCGCCGCGACGCAGCAGCGCCGCGCAGCAGCGTCGCAGCGACCACGCCACAGCGCGACAGCGCCACTGCATAAACACCTTGCGCGCAGGTACCCTGCACGCAAGGTGTTTGATCCTTTGCCCCCAAGGGCAAAGGTACTGTCTACAGAGAACTCCTCTGTAGACAGCCTCTATTAAGTTAAATCTTTAACTTAATCAGAGCAATAGCAGTTAAATCTTTCGACTAAACTGGGAATTAAAGAGGAATTCTGTGATTTTCCTGAGGATCATTTAACAGAGTTTAATATTTATTTTAAATTGATAAGTGACATATCTATTGAATAAAGAAGGAAATTTCTGCTGTTTTCTCCTGCTCCCTGTGGATCGACCCTCACTCGCCTTACGCCGTGAGGTTTATAAATTTGTTGCATAAGCTCTGAACCTCACACGTCTGAACTGCTAAATAACCAGTAAAAAAACGCCCTAAAATTGAGCTTATCAATTCATCACCTATTTAATATGTATGTCCTTTCATCCCTCTTGAATCATCATTTATAGAATAGAAAAACCCTACTATACATTGCCTGTGGAGACTACCCTTGCTCATCAATAACTAGTCAAATTATTTTATATTTAAAATTTTATTAATTATTATGGATTAAATTTAATATCGACCACAAATTAATCACCCTAAATGTGAGTTCATCAAACTTCTGACTCAACCTCTTGTTAATCAGAACTTTTTATTTTCTAGATCCTAATGTCCATGTTTCAATGCATTTATCGTATGAAAGCAAACATTTGTGGGGATGTATGTTTTCTAGGCTTGGCAGCTGATTATAGTATTATTTTTATCCCAGTATTAAGGATTTTGATAAATTTGTAACATAAATCAAAACCAAAAACAAATTTTTAATGTTAATTTGATCATCCATTTATTCAATACAGCTTTCCAGGAATCAGTGAGGTCTCTAAATGTCTTGCACTTGGGGTCTGAAAATCAATGTGGATGATCTTATGCAGCTGGAGATGATAATACATATGCAGCTAAAGAAGAGGTTCATGATGACTAGTTCTTGACAGACATGGACAGCATGTTCAATGATGTTGTGGCCCACGTTATACCCTTGCGACAGACATCCATGCATTACCGTGGCATTGATGCAAATTTTGGAAGACTTTCATGGAGCTGGATAGAATCAACCAGATACACTTTTTTCTCGTCTATCCTACAACGTGGTATATCACACATGCCATCTTACAAGCTGAAACTATAAAGGAAAAGGCTCCTAATAGAATCATAATATATATCCTCAGTAAAACAGAGTGTTTGTTAAAATGAGTGGGAGTTAATAAAAGACCTCTTTTAATTCCTACATCTGTTCTTCATTACAAAACAATGCGCGACATGCTCAAAAATGTGACCATAGTGTATGTCATCGTCTTGGTGTGACTACTGATGAGATACCTAAATTGGTAGTAATCCCAAATAACATAACAAATATAATATTAATACCACAGAGTTACATATTTATTAGCATAAAATAGTCAAATATTTATCTAATCATGCATAAAAAAATTAATATATGTAAATTAATATTCATATTTTTCTATTTTTTGGTATTTGAAATGCCTTTAGGACATCAAAATCATAAACAAATTTTATTGAACAATTTTGAATTTTTTCCAACTTTGCAGAGAGAATGTTTTAATTTCTGGAAACATGATTCAAATTAGAAAACTACAATCAATGTGCCAAGAAAGATCATATGCCATCCCAGTTAATTATGGGGACTGACATAATTTATTTGTAGGCAATAGACTTCATAGGTCTTTTCCACTTTTTAAGGGTCATTAATATAAATTGATGGAGTCAACTTTTCCAGATGGATAGCCCAATTAGATCATCAAGTGGTGCAATGTTTTCAGAATACTGTCAGCAGGATTTGGTGTCCAAGGGTGATCATTGGTGAAGTGAGTGGTCAAGTCAAAATTTTCCAATTTTAGACCTTCTTAAGAAACTGGAAAAGGAGAAGATATTTTTAAATAATATTTAAAAAAATATGAAATCAAATGGGTAAGTTTTAACTTCTACAAACTTATATTTCAATTTTTTAAAATTTTTTATTTGCATATTACTTCTATCTTTTTTCTTAGGTAACTTTTGGTAGTGGCTAGTTGATAAACTCAAAAATTAGGGTTCTAACTCATCATTGGTATTTTGAGATTATTCAATAAAAATATGAACATGTACTCACTTAATAATTTAAGCTTGTGATGATTACAGATTGTCTCTAAAGGGAATACCGATTAAAGATTTAATATTCTTAAATAATGAGTATTATGATGAGATAACATATGTATAAATTATAGAGTTGAGTGACAAGTAAATGCAAGGCAAGATAGTTATAACTGGTATTATTATTAGGATGATGATAGTGGTCGCTAGATATTAAAATTATGTTTTGAGAAGATCAAGCAAGTACGAGAATCAAGTGATGATATTATGAAGATTGATGGGAGTGAGGTAAAGAGTGAGTTGTATAAGGTAAATGATGAGACAACCTGGTGATGTGAAGATGGAGAGATAAAATTACGAAGTGTCCAAAATGGATACTATGCAATGATGTGACATGAAATTGAAATCAGTCTACACTAATGAGAATGTGGATAAATAACACGATAATGCGAGGATACTTATCGTATATCCTTATGTTCCACCAGGATCACAATGATTTGCAAGTGCACGGAAGCCCCCTTTCTTCTCAGTTAACTCTTCCCACACACCTAGGACATGATGGAAAATGTCGTCGAGGACGTCGTCTGGTCAACACTGAGTATGATGGCTCAGTACCATAATGGATGGTGTCAAACATCAACGGTGTTGTCATTCAACGAATGGATAAAACCTAATGGGTAAAATGTAATTACGATGCAAATGGTGGCATCCTACGTAATATACTAGCAGGCCTTGACTCAAGGGAGAGTGCCGAATTCCGAGTTCCGAAGGGGTCGCTGGGTGACAGCTACGGTGGTCTCTCGAGCCACATCGGAGGGGACGAAAGTGACTACGATGCCAAACGGAGTCTGTCTGTAGGGGCCCACATGTAACGGACGGCTCGTCCATACAGATAAAGATGCTCAATGATCGTAGTTAACTCTCAGTTTTCCTTTCTCACCTATCTAGCCCGAGTGCATGGAATCGATCAAAAATATACTGCAAAAGGTAATATAACGAGTGGCAGGAGAGCAAAGTACCACGTCGGCACGGTCACATTGTGCAAATTCTTCGTCAATGGTGGTAATCGGTGTGGGTGCGGTAGAGAGATGCCGGAGAGGAACGGCGAGCTCAACTAGCGAAGGGGCGCAGGAGCTCAGGGAAAGGAAACTTGTGTTGGCGGGCAGTAGGGTGGTCGGCGGTTGTGTTGGCGGGCAGCGGTTGTGACACGACGGCGGTCTGCGGGTTGCGACGGGCCATGGTCGGCACTATGGCGAGACACGGTGCGACGGTCAACGGCAAGGTGGGGACGCAGCAGTGGCATCAGCTGATAGCTGGAGCGGCATAGCGGCGGTCGCGGCGGCGTGGCAGCAGTCACGGTGTCGCGACGGTGGTCACGGAGGCGCGGTGTCAACAACTAATCGCGACCGCTGGCTACAGTGAGTCCCACCAGGTCGCGGCCGCTGATTGCGTCGGGTTGCTGCCGCGGGTCTTGGCTGGTCGAGGCCGCGGGCTGCATCTAGTCGTAGTCACGGGCTGTGGTTGGTAGCGGCCATGGGTCGTGGTTGACCGCGACCATTGAATGTGTCGGGTCGCGGTCGCAGCTCTCAGCTGGTTGCAGCACGCGGGCTGCAGCCAGTCGAAGATGCATGTGGCAGCTGATTGCAGCCGCGGGCTGCGGTGGGTCACACCTGATTGCAGCTGTTGAGTGCGTCGGTCATGGCTGCGGACCTCGGCAGGTCGCGGCCTGTTGCTGCAGCCGGTCGAGGCCGCGGGTTGCGACTAGTCGCAGCCGCAGGCTGCGGCGGTGGTGGCCGCGGGTCACTGATGTCGGACGTCGTCTAGGACACCGTCCGATCGACAACGAATATGATGGTTCGGTGCAGATAAGCGATGATGGTATCGAACATCAACGGTGTCATCGTCTGACGGATGCAATCCTAATGGGTTATGTAACTATGATGCGCAAACTGAGTGCCCTATGTGTCGTACGTGCAGCCTCCGACTCGAAAGAGGCATCGAGCTCCAAGCTTAGACGGGGTTGCCGGGTGACACCGATGGTGGCCTCTCGAACCTTGTCGAAGTGACGAAGGCGACTACAGCCAAACGAAATCAATCCATAGGGCTCGCACGTAACGGACGGTCTCATCCGTACCAATAAGACACTCAAATATGTCGTAGTTTTCTCTCAATACCTCTCTCACCTACCTAGCTCGAGCGTGGTGGAGTCAAGACGAAACTATACTGCAAGTGATAATTAAATGAATGGTTGGAGAGGATGGCATATCTCATCGGCGTGGCTCCTGGTGCAAGGAGTCGTCGATGATTGCGGCGGTTGGAGTGGGTGTAGCAGAAAGGAGCCGGTGAGCTGACGGCGGCTTGACGGGCGATGATGATTATGGAACTATACGTAAAGGCTGGAGGAGGAGGAAATGCGGTGGGGCCACGGCAAACCGGCTCAAACGTGATTCTGAATTGGACACGCCTTTTGGGCGGACGGGTGCGTGCAGGTTCAAGAGGGGTAATGAGAGCAGAGGTTCTCGGCACGTTGACACACGCAAGGCGGTCTGCGGCAGGAGGTTGAGGGAGGAGGCGACAATCTGGGACATGAAGGGTTTCCGTGCTAACAATCACCCGTCGAGCACCTGGTGTACGATAATCTCAAGTCAACTTGGGAGCGTGGAGGGCAGCGCTAGCCGTCAGGGCGATGCCTGCTATCAGCAGCGATGCTAACAGGCCAATGTCGAAGGGCCTGTCCGACACGACCGTTGTGGACTCTGCCGGCAATCAGCCTCTCTCTTACGGCACCCCACGATCGGGAAGGTCAGCGGCAGGTCCTTCTTCCCGCGGGCAGAGAGTCATCGACCAAGTCTGAAGGTCTCGTCCAGTAATGACTAATCGCTGGCGTCGTTCAAAGGTCCAAAATCTATTGATCACGTTCCGTTGATCCGAATCAACCATCCCTGTCGTCGGATTCAGCAGTCACGGCTAATGCTCAGTGTAGGCCATCGCGAGTGGCGGGTACGTCCGCCTGCGTGAGAAATAGATGGAACCTGAAACTGGTTTCCGCCAATGATTCTGGCACGCCGTGGGCTGTTCAGGTGCGGATGCGGCAGAATTGACTGCCTTGACTCTGTGACACCGTCCCAGATAATCATTCCCACAGATCTGATCTCACGCGCACCGGCGGAGGGCCAGCGTGGGCAAAATGGATCACTATAGGATCCGATTTGTCTTCATGCTGTGGAATTCCAGGAGCGAGAGAAGGGGGGGTAGGCTCAATCGTGTGCACTACGGAGGGCCGATGCCGCGAATTGGACTGCCGTAGAATTCCCTTGTCACTCTCCCTGTGCTGGTATGCCAGGGGCGTGAAGGTCCAGCCCCAACCTTGAGAATCAATCACCCACAACAAGGGGGAAAGACACTTAAGATCTGGGCAGAAAATAAAGGGGAAAGGAAGTCGAA
The DNA here is from genome assembly GCF_029677425.1 of Wolffia australiana. Taxonomy (NCBI): domain Eukaryota; kingdom Viridiplantae; phylum Streptophyta; class Magnoliopsida; order Alismatales; family Araceae; genus Wolffia; species Wolffia australiana. The sequence goes on along the minus strand of NC_135839.1, from coordinate 9,050,770 downwards.
TCCCTCCCCCCCTCCAATTCTTCCTTCTTCTCCCACATTCCCTCTTCATCCTTCCTCTATGCTCTTCTCTTGCGCGAGGAAGGAAGACCAAGACAAACAAACGACGATTCTTCTTCTTCTTGTTCCTAGTCTTAAGGGATTAGTGCGCCCCCCTCTTCCATTATAAAGGGGAAAAGGATGGGCCCTTGAGTGGGCCAACAAAAAGGGGAATGAAGGGTCCATTAGGGGGCCCTTATAGAATGGGCCCCCATTACAAAGAAACAAGAGGAAACTGAAAATACAAAAAGAAAACAAGGGGAGGCAAAGGGATCCCTCCCGTGATGACAATGACGGGCATGCAGACACGTCGCGCACGCGACAAAAACACAACGATGAGACAAGAAAACATAAAATACGAGAAAGAATGAAGAAACAAAACACGATAAGTCGAGCAATCTCATCCGAGCTTCGACGATGATGGCGGGCAGCGCAGACGATGTCGTCGATAATCTTCGATGGCATGTGCCATCAGTCACGGCTGATCGCAGCCACTGGTTGCGACCCGCGATGGGCAGTGGCAACGAATGGCGGCTAACGGTGGCTGCGTCCGACAGCGGGCGGCATTATAGTGGGAGGACAGAGGCGGTTGATAGTGAGCGGCGGCCAGCGAAGGGAGACGGGACTGTGACAGGGGCGTCCAGCGGCGGATGGCGGTCACTTCTTTCTTCCCTTCTATTTCCCCTCCTTCCTCCTCCTTCTCCTTCCTCTTCCTCTTCTCTTCTTGCGGTGAGACCTGGAACACGATGTGTAACTGCAAACAACTTCAAAATTCCAGATCTGAGCAAACCGTGGGGCCATCATGGCCTTATATGGGGCCATGATGGGCCCTTATAATGGGTCCAATAAAGAAGAATCTGGTCCGTTAGGGGTCCCTTATATAATGGGCCCCCCATTACAAAGAAAAAAGGAAAATTAAAAACAAAAGAAAAGACAAAGGGACAAGGGAGGGGGTCCAAACTAAGGACACCTCCCCAAAGACAACAAAACACGGGGCACGTCACAGTGCGACAAAAACAGGACGACGAGAATGGAAAAACAGAAAACACAACAAAGAAACGGTATAAATCAAACTACAATAATTGAGCACTTTCACCCGGCTGTTGAGGACGGTGGCAGACGACGCGGACGACGTCGTTTGATGATCCTTGATGGTGTGCGCGATCAGGACACCAATTACAGGTTTGATAGGAATCAAAACTCACTTTTTTTCAATCAGTCCACATGATTAGGAAGCGAGTTTAAGGATTAATTTGACAAGGATCCATGCTATCTATAGATCGGAGAATATGGATGGAAAGAGGTTGTGAAGAAGAAGCATCCCTGAAAATTTTAGCTCAGTCAAACCTCTAAATCCTCAGATATCAAGCTTTGAAGTTAGCGCAATCCTAGATGTCCATTATGTCTCTCTCCTTGTCATCGATGCTGATGTTTCCTCATTTTCTGTTGGTGGTTGAGGTGCCCAATATTCAATCATTTAATGATTATTGATCGTCTTATCCTCTACGAACATGCTTCACAGCACCATGTGCATTGCACAGAGGAAAAGAGAAAATAAAATGGATTTTATTAAGCAATCATTGTGACATGGTAGTGTGTTACCAATCATCACATCACACATCTTCTGTTTTTTTTTGTTATTTTATTTATTTGAATGAAACATTGACGCATGTCATTGTTGTCACAAAAGACAACATAATCATCAATGATAGTGTGATGTGGAGACACGTTTCCAAGTGCCACATCAACATCGCATATGTTTTAAACCAGTGGCAGTGTTACACGTGTGCACCATGTGTACCACCGTAAATCTCAACTTTTAAAAACATATAAATTTATAAACTCCTCTTTAGCAGAACCCTCTTTTGGGGCTGCTCCTACATCACATCTGCTTAATGGGACGTCAAAGCCCCTAATAAACTTACACCCATCCCAATCTCGGAAATGGGGTACTCCTATACCCATCCACCACACTAATATCTTGACGATATTGGATCTCAATTGCTACAGTATCGATATCTGACACTGTTTTTCGTCCTGATATTGGCATCGGTTGTTGTCTCAATAGTTGGAAAACAACGAATACTGACATGGATATAGGTTTTTTGTTATCATATATATGAATTTGAAATATATTTAAAACAACTTATGAATGCTATATTGTGATTATTTGAGCATTTTATAATTTTCTCAATGGTTTCAGTTTATATCATACTTAATCTGGCTCAGTACACAATGGGTCAGATTGCTTTTATCGCAGAGCACATTGTTAGCCCATGAAAATATTAGGTTTGGCATTTGGTAAAGTATTTAAACAATTTATTGACTGCAGATATTTTACTATTGTATAGTTTATATTTTTTTCCATATGGGACATTGGATTTCAATATCTGATATCAGACTCAATATCAGGTACTGGCATCCGTCTGGAACCCTGCGACATCCGTTCTGATTTCTTATGTTGGATAGATATTTGATATCCATCACCATATCCGATGTCAAATGGATATTCGCTATCCGTCTGATATCCAATATCCAATATCAGAAACAACCCCAACCGTTATATTTTTTTTGGATATCCGTTGTCCAGTATTGGATATCAGATAATTTCTACCCCCCAACAAGCCCGTTTGACATCGTTGCTCTGATTTTTTTGTTTAATCGATGATATTTTTAAAACCTTGACACGATGAAATGAAATCACTAGATAATGACGAGTAAATATTAGATTTTATAGGAATCTAAATATTCGTTAATTGGTGATTCATAAGGTGAGTGTACACTTATAGTATCATATGTAGATAGACAATGAAAATGTGAGGTAAGAAGGTAATAATTAATTTTTTAGAGACCTTTAAAATATTAATATGGAACATAGAAGATAAAATATATTAATGAGAGAGAGATAGAGAGAGACAAAGAAAGAGAGAGAGAAAGAGAGAGAGCACAACAAAGAGATATGACAAAGTAATGAAGATATGATGATGGGATGAGACGGTGGATACAGTGATGGATATAAATATACAAATCAATTGATCATGATCTCAGTGCTAGTTTAGTCAGGTTGGATGAAAAACACAAGCGATTTGAGAAGGTTTTAGAGGTGATGAATATGAACGGAAATGACACGATGAAAGGAAATGAGGAATTGAACCTAAAAAATGATGATGAAGATGAAACAATGTATGGCACGGAGACAATCTCTAGTTCCTTATGTTCCACCAGGAAAACAGGGATACACATATACAAATGAAGTCTTCCTCCTTTCTCTTCATTATCTGAAATCATCCAAGACACCAAGGATGGATCTAATGGATCTCTAAGCCAAAAAATCAAATTCAAAGATAAAGTTTGTGTCATTCACTTCCTCTCCTTATAGATTCGAGGGCATTGATGGATAGAAAACAGAAATATGAAGCATCCCTCAAGAGTTCGGTTTGATTGGCCTTCAGTATCATCGGATATGAAGGTTTGGATTTTATTGGTCCTCATTAGCAATCTTAGTGCAAGTATTATCGGTCCTCATTAGCAAGCCACATCACTTTTATCGTTTATTATCCTTAATTTCTACACATTACTTTACAGCAATCATTGACACATTATGTCTGGTCTTCATCTGCGGCTTTGAAAGTGATACGTATCCTTAGAAAATAAGAGAAAATGTATAAATTATTAAAATTCAAGGGAATATATAATGTGGAGATGAGTCACCACACACCACATTAACAAACATTTTGATTTCTCTAGTAGCATGACTATAGTCCCTTAATCGAAATAAAAATGTATGCCATTATTAAGGAACTAAAGGTCTAAAGTGGTGATGTAGTTTGTGCACGCCACATCAACGTAGTTTTGTGCATGCCTCTTTAATAGTATGGAAAAAGACTTAAAGACCCACCATCATTTGGGGTTTTCAGAGTATTCATTGTATTTGGTCACCCACTTTTATCAAGCTGATACATGCCCCACCATCTTGTTATTTACAATTATATTAATTGCAATTTAAGCCACACATTTTCTCCATCGGTTTTCATCATCATTCACGTTAAAACTTAAAGGATTGTGACTGATGATTGGCCACTACAACATCACAATTCTTGACAACATAATGACACATTTTGTAATGATTTGCTGCATTCGGAACTAGAAAAAATCATTGATTTGTAGCCATTTGATTAAGTTGAATGACGACATGTGGCATCACGGAAAACAAGATTAGAATCGTTAAAAAATTCCCATAAAATAAAATATAATTTGTATAACTATACAATATTATAAATAATGATATATTAATGAAGTTATGTTAGACAAATCCTGCCATGTGTTATCAAAACATTTGTTATTATTTTTTTGGAATTTGACATTCAATGTTTTAAAAAATAATAAGAAATGATTAAATATTTAACGACATAAAAATTCTAATATTTTTAAAATATTAGAATTTTTAATAATACTAATAATAAGATGGAAACCTAAGGACATGTGCATGAAGTATTAAATTTATAAAGTTTACCTCTAAGTTTGAATATCCTGATAAAATACTAGAACACCTTTGATAATCTCCATCGGTGTTTCAAAAAGAGCTGGTGGTCCTGAGGAACAAAGCCTCCTCTCTGGGTATGATATCAAATGTTGGACTAGAACTAACATAATGAGATCTCACTATTGATGAACCCATATATACTTTCATTTCATGTATTAAATGGAGCATTTGATTATAACAACAAGTTTTTAAAATAATGTTACGTATTCTAGAAGTCTAATTATTTCATGTAAAATGACTTTAAAATTTCTTAATTTTAATGGGTTAAATTCTCTATAGATGTTGTTCTATGTATTCTAGGCTAACACTAAATAAATAAAAAGAGAAACAAAGTATTGTTTACTCAACAGTTGACAATCGCTGGCGCTAGAGCTCTCAAGCTAACCGTAGGCAGGCAAGTACAAGAGCACTCAAGCCCACCCTCAGTTGGCAGGTGATAGAGAAAAAATGGGTTCATTAATGTCATTGTTATTACTTCCAATTCTATCGAATAATATTTTTGAATTTTGATTCTCACTCAAGAATGTATAGCTAAGAGTAAGGTCGTCTCTTTAGGAATTGGCTCTTAGAGTTCGAATTAACTAAGGAATAAAAAGACAGGGATAAGATATTCTAGGATATCAAAACTTAAAGGAAAAAATCTTATTATTGTAATTTTTCCTAGACAGTAAAGGGTGGACGGTCTGTTTGAAACTGGTGCAAGGAAATATTAAGAGGTAGTTAAAGTGATGGGATTAGCAAGAAACATGGAAAATAGATATTGTTGTTTGTACTCCTCTAGAGATTTTATTTGAATATGGAATTTTGTATCGAGACAGTGTCAGTAGATTTAAAGTATAAGGTAATTTTTATCAAATATTTAGAAGTTGATTTAAACTATAAATTATTAGAGAACTTTGGATAGTGACTATGGATATGATGTGATTGATTAAATGCCTAAACAAAGAAAGTAGTTATATGATGTTTTTATAAAGACGACTTCAGACCCTCTTCTGGCTGAGTTTTATTTCTGTAAGTCAATGGTCCTTTCTTTAATTCTCAGCTTCTTATATCCTCTTTTCAGGCCCTGAAACTTTAACTTTTCTTAACCAAGAGGTTCCAAGAAGAGTCAAAATAATTTGAAAGAGATTTTACTCTCTGATTCATTCTAAAAATCAATATCAACAACAGTGAATCCACCTCATCCTAGAAGCCTAATTCCAATTTTCATAGACAAAAACTCATACCATAACCTCCGTCTTCCATTATGGGACCATTCCCTCCTATTTTCTGTCATCAATTGGCGGATTCTGCCTTCTCGTCACCAGGATTTTGTCTCCACCGACAAGAACATCGGGGAGAGGTAGAAGAAGCTGATGACTCCCAATCGACCATTAGATCCCTACGTTGGAAGGTTCAATGGCTATGACTAAATCGTAGCCATGGACCCTCTTTATTGTGGTGGTCCTCGCACAGTCAGCATCTCCTCCTGATAGCAGCTTTTCATTGTTCCGTGTCAACTACCATCACTGATTTGGCACTTGTAAAAGAAAAAGAGATATTAAAAAGATGTCAATTTAATCTGACCGTTTAATCTTCTTAGAGAAGATCGCGACGGTCCAGATTAAATCATTCGTTATATGAAAAACCCATCCCAACTCGTGCTTCGAGCTGGGTCAATGACAAGCCCTATTGGCTCCCTCTCTATCACTTTATATAATGGTGGCTCGTGGGCTTGGTGAAAGCATGTTATCCCTGCCCCAGCCCGGCCTCAACCTTTACTTAAAGCTTCAATTGTTGATACCATATTGAAAGAGTTAAAATCTCTCAACAGTATGTAAATTTCAAAACCACTTAAGATTTTAATTGAAAATCAAAAAATGACGAGGCTATCGCACATGCCTGTGTGCATACCTTCTTAAGGCTATGGCTGCAACTATGGCTTGCATATGTGTGGTCCTTAGCCATCTGGCTGTGGCGGTGCCTACATCTCCTTTAGGCCACAATTTTTCTGTATTTATTTTTTATATTTTGTTTTTTGTATTTAGTTTTTTTATTGTTTTTTATTCATTTTTATATTTATTTTTTGTACATTTATTTTTTGATATTTTTTCTTATATTTATTTTTAATATTTATTTTTATAATTTTCATTTATTTATTTTTACTCTATAAACAATTTACTCATAAGCTCATGTTCAATGTAGTAATTATGTGAAATAAATTAGAAATATGATAACTAAATCATATGGGAATTGATGCATCAAAGAAATTTAGTTATGACATACCAAGAAATATTTATGCTAATTCCATCAACATGTAACCTTTAAAGTAACAAACTACATGCATGAGTATGTCAGCAGGCACAACATGCAAGCACAAGGAGGATCGGGAGTCTCACCGAGGCCACGGCGAGCCTATAAGGAGTCTGTAAAGAGCCCACATATATAGTTCTGGATCGTCCCAGATGCCGAAGATGGATAGACGGGACGAATTGTATCCCGTCTGATGTTCGAATTCAGTGTAGGGATGAAGGCCACAACAATTTTTTTGTCTGACGATACGAAAACTGTCCCGTCCAGTCCTCACGGGATACATTTTAGTCCCGTCTGGGGAAAAAACCATTCCGTCCCTCATCCTGAATGACAAGATCCGTTTAATATTTTTCATATATTAATATAGATTTCTCTAAGTTTTTAGGTAAATACGGATGAGAGAGAATACAAAGGGACATACATATGTACAATTATTTCTGAACGGCCTCAGTTTGCATGCGTGTAAAAATACAGGGACTTTGATGCAAATTTTCATAGCGAGGCCACGTGGTTACATCTCAACCATCAGATGTGAATTCTATCGTTTTTTGTTTAGATTTATCTGTCCATCATTTGAGACCTCTAGACGGATGGTTTTTTCATCCTGAATTTTGTATCATCCGCGTCCCTGCACTATACCAACATAGGCCCACTCAAGCACACAAAATGGGAAGTTTTTATTTATTCTATATTGATCCCCATTCAACATTTATATAACAACCCTAATTTCAAAGTTCCTGATATGGGATAATTGCTAATCAGGTATTTTCAACTATGTGTTGGGTTGGGAAGATAAGTGCCAAGATGGATTGTGCCCCAATGGCCAGTGAACTTAATAAGAAAAAGAGAGAAATCATGATCGAGCTTTGAGCTGACCCACTCTGAAGCCCATGCCATAACAAGCCAAGTTAAGTGCAGGATGTAATATCACCCATCCAATCATCTTAAAGAAGATCTAACCGTGAAATTTAAAACAAGTAATTTTAATATCATTTATTTCTTTTTTGGACCTTTGATTGGTCGTGACAGTTGACAAGGACAGGAGGGGCGTTCCATGAACAATCAGGAGCATAGCCACTTGCATTGCAGCTCACAAGGCCACTAGCATGTTAGATGACATGGCAAATGTGGGTGCACTAGATCAAGTGAGGTCCACTATTACAATTTATTCATAGTCGGCTCACCATTTACCAAGGAGATTGGATGGCTTAGGGCAGATTTGTTCGTCTACACCTTTGCCCATCTACACTATCGACGAATGATTGTTTTCAGCCACGAGGGACCACCAGATGCAATTTGACAACCCCCATAGGACCCCAAGGACTGCATCTATGGGAACTAGAGGCCCTCCAGAGGGCTTAAAGGGGCCTCGACAGCCCCAAATTTCAGATCTTCTGATCCAGATCTAAAACGGCGGTGGAAGACCCTTTTGGTGGAGAGACAGACAAAACAAGAAGAGTGACACTTCTCCAACACCTTCAACCACTCAAGACGACTCCAGGGAAAGTAGATGTAGACCATGATCTTCACCATCATAGAGAAAGATGAGCAATGACACATATTGAGGCTTGTGGGTGGCGATCGACGCCCCTAACCATTCTTGCCTGAATCAGGACAGATCTGGTACATCACCTTGACTCTATCTGGATAGCAATGCATAAGAGAACATGCTATTTTACATTTTTGTTTTATTAAATCATGTATTGAGTTGAATTCCATAGAGATTTCATAGATCGGATAATAAAGCAAAATTAGGTGTGTTAGTATTGTTTGTATTAATTTCAATTCGATCAAATAATATCTATGAATTTTTAATTTCACTGAAAGCTGTAAAGTAGAGAGCAAGGTTCTCTCCTGAGGGATTGGCTCTTAAATGTAGAATTAGTTAAGGATTTAGAAGAAAGGGATGAGAGAAGTTAAAACAATAATGCTAATGCATTTTTTATGATTATTAGCTATATATTTTTAATTCATGGATGAAGCAGAAAGTAGGGAGATATTTATGGAGGTGGAGAATCAGAATGTAAAGAGTGCGGAATCATGAAGAAACAGGGATACGAAAACTGTTGTTGAAGTAAATGAAAGTATCCACTTAGTGCTTGTGGAAATGCCAAAGAGAGCAAGAAATTATATAGGTTTTTATAAATAAAATTTACTCCATTGAGTTTATTAGAAGAATTTGTATCATGAGAATCTACATAGATTAGATGATTCAATTATTTTTAATAATTTTTATCAAATTTTAATTGCAAAGGAAAGTAAATAATAATTGTTTCAACGGAATATGGATGTAAAGGTGTTCAAGGAAATGCCTATGAGAAACAATTTTATTTTAGTCTATGATTTTGTTTGATTGATGTTTTTGATAACCCTAAATTTTTTGTACAAGTATAGTTACTAAGCCAGAAATTTAAGCGAGGAAGAAAGCACCATCAGCTTTGGATTTCTACTATGAGCAGCGCTCTCATCCAGCTATGCTTCTTCCAGTTCTCTCACTCATTTGTCTGTTCACTAACCTTCCCTCAAGAGTGAGATGCTGTGATCCCCTCATTTTGAAAAGTTCAGGAATAAAGAAATCACACAGAGGAGGATCTTCATCTGCTACAAATTTTAAACTCAACTTCAGAATTTAACAGAAAAATATAAGTTTTTAACCTTTAAACTGAAGTTTAATAGGATGGGAATGTTCAGAGAACTTCCCTAAGCGGTTGGGAATCACACCCTGTTGCTTTCTGGTGATGATTTGGTGGAGATTCATCTTTTTGTAGCTGGAATTTGTTTGCAGGTAATAGAGATGGTGGCCAGGGGTTGGAGAAGGTGAACTGGCCCCTAGACCATGTGGCTAAGGGTAGGAGATTCACCCTCTCATTCGTTGTCACTCCCTCCATTTCTCTTTATATCAATCTCTCTCCATCTTGTTCTCTCTCCCTCTCGCTCTCTCTCCCACTATGACTATCTCACCATGTCCCTCTCAAATTCTCTCCATTTCCCTCTGATGTCGGACGTCACCGATGGCTTCGTCCGATGGATAATTCCCTAACGAGAATGTAACTACGTGAATGCAAATGACCTAGGTGGAGTGTACGTACAGGTCCGACTTGTGGGAATTTGCCAAGTTCCGAGCTCCAAGATGGGCGACCGATGACGATGACTGTGACTTTCTTACCCTTGTCGGAGTGACGACGGTGACTATGGCGCCGAACAGAATAATTCCATAGGGGCTTGTACGTAACGGATGGGCTCGGTCTGTACCTAGGAAAATACTCAACTCGTAGTTTTCAAGATAATTTCTCTCACCTAAGCTAACCCGAGCGCAATGGTGTGCAGCCAAAGATACACTGAAGAAGGTAATTTAAATGACGAGCAAAGGGGAACGATGTACCTCATCGGTGGCGACATTTGTCGTTGGTGTCTTCGTCGGTGCACGGACCTGTACAAGTAGGTGCGGTGGCGTGGTGTTGGAGAAGGCCACAGGGTAGCTCAACAGGTGGCTGTGGCGCAGCGGTGGAGCGATAGCCGGCGTGGAGGCGAGGAGTCAAAGAGGGAGGGAAGACCAGCAGTGAAGCGCCTCAAGCAGACGGCTGAACTCAGCATACGTGATGCAATGTTGAATAGCGCGAGCGAAGGCAGAGCGCGGAGCGAGCAGTGGCGTGCGCTGGGACTAGCAAATCCGTGTTGCGGCCGACGGGTAGTAAAGTGACTCGGTGATGTGCGTGACTGAGCAGGTGGTGCGCGAATTAGACGAGTCCGGTTGGGACATGGACGCGAGTGCGGTCGGGTGCAACTCGTACAGTGGCGACACGTAAGAAAGCGCTTGCGGCCACAAGCGCTCACGCTCACCGATGATGCTCGGAGGCTTGTGCAGGGTGGGCAGTGCTCGCAAGCACGTGGGCGAATGCACATACTGCTGTATTGACGGCGAACCATGGACGCACGGCAGGAGGAGCACGTGATGCGCCACGGTACGTAAAGTCAACCCAGTGCGATGAGCAGGCTCCATGTGGGGCCGTGGTTGGACAACTCTTCACCTGCGCGGGTTTGATGTTGGGTTAGCGCCGTGGGGTCCAAGGGCAGGCTATCCACGTGGTTGATGAACCTTGTGCGAACGGCAATTCATCCCCGTCTCGCAATTACCCTATTGACCACAACACCGCTGAGGGGGCCGAGGGTTCAGTGACGCAGCGGGGCAGGCAAAGTGCTTTAATAGTGCAGACTCAGCGCCTGGCGATGCACGAGAAGGCGCGGAAACTTCCGGTAGGGCCGGGGGAGTTGGGGCAGGACAAACGCACGTGGGTGTGGTTACCAATAAGCGGACCACCTCATTGTTTTTGGGGGGGAATACTACGTATCAGCATGAACTCCAGTTTTTGTCAGCCAGGCAGCATGAACTTTCATACTTGTTCAAAAAATAGCACGAACCAATAAGAAGATGCCAAGTGGCGTCTTCTTTTTTTTTTGTCAGCGATGGTCAAGTGTTGACGTGGTAGCCAGGTGGATTCCACCGTGGTAGCCAGGTGGACTCGACTGTGGCATACACATCTCCGGCCGCCGACGGCGCCTGTCTCCGGCGCCGACGCCGCGCGTCTCCAACCGCCAACGCCGCCGCGCGTCTCCAACCGCCGACGCCGACGCCGCCATGCGTCTCCGACCGCCGACGCTTCCTCTCTTTTGATAATGGCGTCTACAAATGTCAAGCCGCAGTGAAGAAGGACGAAGAGGAGAAGAAGAAAGAAGAAGAAGAATAAGAAGAAGAAGAAGAAAGAAGAAGAAGAAGAAGAAGAAGAAGAAAGAAGAAGAAGAAGAAGAAGAAGAAGAAGAAAAAGAAGAAGAAGAAGAAGAAGAAGAAGAAGAAGAAGAAGAAGAAGAAGAAGAAGAAGAGGAAGAAGAAGAAGAAAAAGGAGAGGAGAAGAAGAAAAAGGAGAGGAGAAGAAGAAGAAGAAGAAGAAGAAGAAGAAGAAGAAGAAGAAGAACAAGAAGAAGAAGACGAGGAAGAAGAAGAAGAAGAACAAGAAGAAGAAGACGAGGAAGAAGAAGAAGAAGAAGAAGAAGAGGAAGAAGAAGAAGAAGAAGAAGAAGAAGAAGAAGAAGAAGAAGAAGAAGAAGAAGGAGAAGAAGAAGTCGGCGGCCGGAGACGCGCGGCGGTGTCGGCGGAGACGCCAGGCGTGTCGGCGGCGGCGGCCAGGCGCGGTGTCGGCGCCGGCGGTGTCGGCGGCCGGAGACGCGCGGCGTCAGCGGTTGGAGATGCGTGGCGGCATCGGCGGTTGGAGACGCGCGGCGTCGACGGCCGGAGATGGGCGCCGTCGGTGGCCGGAGATGTGGATGCCACCGTGGAGTCCACCTGGCTACCACGGTGGAATCCACCTGGCTACCACGTCAACACTTGACCATCGCTGACAAAAAAAAAGAAGACGCCACTTGGCGTCTTCTTATTGGTTCGTGCTATTTTTTGAACAAGTATGAAAGTTCATGCTGCCTGGCTGACAAAAACGGGAGTTCACGCTGATACGTAGTATTCCCCCTTTTTTTTCATGCAGCCATGCAAACTGCGAATCAAGGGGTCGCAGTGATCCTCTGGGCGTGCAGCGACTCACGGGGCGTGGCAATGGCCAACCTAATATAATCGTTGCTTCTTTCAAGTCTTTTGGGTAAGTCATATCCAATATCAAAAAATCTGCCAGAAATAGCATCCATCAATATTTATAATGATGCCCTCAACTAGCCCTTTAGGATACCTTAACGAGTGATCTCCAAGCACTAGTACAATAGGCGTCGGGCGAAGTTCTCCCAACTTGAAATTTTCAAAAAGATAATTAGGTAAGATATTAACACTTGCTCCGAGATCTAATAATGCTTTGTTAAATATCATCCCGTTGATACTACATGAAACTAGAGGACTATCCGGATATTTCCTCTTTTTTGGCGTTTCATTTAAAATAAAGGCACTAACTTCTGTCAATAAGTTGACTGTCTTAGTTTCCCTCTGAGGAGTACACAAGGATTTAAGGAACTTGGCATAAGAGGGAACATGTTTGATGGCGTCAAGTAAGGGAATATTAATATGAACCTGCCGGAATAATTTTATTAGCTTTTCATCCTCAACATTTTTCTTTTTTTGTTTTGTTTTTGGAAGGAGTACTAAAGGAAATGGTATCGATGGCTTCTAATCAGCTTTTTGTGTTTTTGAGGATTCTTCTACATCGTTATCATTTCCTTCCTCAGATATTCTGAATTCTATGGGCTCTAATTCAGGCTTATCTATAATCTTTCCATTCCGAAGCCTGGTTACTCCTTTTTATTCCTCCAAGTGGGTTCATTGACCACAGCTTGCCTGATTATGTAACACGGATGCCATAAGAGAAAGAGCAAATCCGGGGGGATGGTGCTTTGGATTAGGTATGGGTTGACTCGGGAGTTGACTCCTAGGGTTTGAGACTGCATTTTGGCCTTGTGATAAGCCTTTGGACAATTATGAAAATTATTTTGGAACATTTTTTCTTGAGTTTGAATGATTTGGTTTTGGGCTTGTATTTGAGACATCATTTGTGCTAGAGTCTTCTGTTGGCTAGCTAATTGTTCTTTTAGAGATTGGATTTGATGGAGGACCATCGTGCCGACGACGACCTGACGACGACGATGACATCTGCCGGACAACCGACGATGACATCTGCCGGATGACCGATGACGACCCGCCAGCAGCCACGTCGGACAGCTCGTGCCGACGTCCGCAACCTGGGGTTTAAGTACTCCGAGTAGGTTCGAACAATTTATGTTTTTCTATGTGTATTTTCTTTGCATTCCGAATTATGGATTGGGCCAGTATCGTAGGGCCCATCCTCGTCTTTCTTTTATTTTAAAGATTGTATTTTGATTTTGTAAGGAGAGGTCGAACCACGTCTCATGACGGTTCCACCTCTCCCCACGTCTCCTTGGCACCCCTCCTCCCTATATAAGGGGAGGGCATGCCCAAGGGACTACTTGGAAGTTTTTTTGAATTGAAAAGTATTTTCAGAAATCTTCCCCCTTATCGTAGCTGTAGCGTAGGGGGTTTGGCTAGCCCCACCTCTTCGTTGAGATCACTCCGGAGAGTAGAGCCCACGCCTTGTCCGTCGAGATCACTCCGAGCACGGCGTGTTCAACCGTGCCATCGAGACCACTCTGGTACGTCAAGATTTTCAAGAAGCTGTGCCGCATCGGGACATCTGCCTCCAGCGAGGAGGAACGCCCGCGAATCCCATCAAGAATCCACCTCGCCAGGTTCTTGATTCTCTCCTTCACCATCATCTTTCTCAACCTCCCATCCCGACCATCTTCTCCCATCGTTCTTGATTATCCTCCATCCTCTCCCCTTGTTTCTTGAGCTGAGAACCCCTTTCTTGATCTTCTCCATTGTCCTCCCTTCGTTCTTGAACCCCTCGTCCTGTCCCTGCCTTCTTGATCGCCACCATCACCACCTTACCATCCTCTTGATTTCTTCCTTCACCGCATACCCACTTCTTGATCGCCGTCGCCCCTTTCCTTCCCTGATCGTGATCACTTCCGCCCCCACCCGATTCTTGGCGTCCACCATCACCGCCCAGCCCTCCCGGTCGCGGCTCCTCCCGCCCCGCGGTCCCACGTCGCATCACGGCGCCGCTTAACTCCGCGTCACGGCCGCCTGCCGCGTCAAGGACGACGCCCACGCCGCGGAATTACCCCGCGCCGCGGTCTGCATTGCTTCCGCCGCGACCCCCTCACCGTGCAGCGCAGCAACCCCGCGCCACGACCCCCGCGCCGCGGCCCGCGACATCCACGCCACGACCTCCGCACCGCGCCGCTCCGCACCCTGCGCCGCGACCCCACGCCGTGGACCGGCATTCCCGCTGCCGTCCACGCCGTGGTCCATTGCCGCGCCGCAACCCCGCGACGCGCCGCTACTCCGCCTGCACCGTGAACGCCCGTGCGCCGCCGTGATCCGCCGTGATCCCCGCGCCGTGGCCTCGCCGATTCCACGCACTGTCATCACCGCCCTGCCGAACTGCCGTGGACTACACGACTCAAGGTTAAATCTCGTCTCCTCTCCATCTTAATCCAGTATCATTACCCCTTGCAGTCCCGTCGTCCGCTATCGCGTCCTCTGCCCAGATCTCCGGAACGAACATCGAAATAGGCATAGCCACCGACGTCGAGAGCAGGATTCTTTGGAGGTAAACGGACTGTCTTTGATTGTTTAGATATCGAACTCTCCAGGGCCGTAAGATGCCCCTCCCGTCTTAGTCGTCTAGTAGATTCTGCGGGTCATCGGGAGTCCGATCTCTGGATCGTTCTACCCCGTAGATCGTCCCAATCTACGACGCTTACTCCCCCGCGTCTTATCTGCTCGTTTATAAAATTCAATTCCGAATTTCAACAACACATAACATATCATCATTTTCACTTGTGACGCGAGACACGCCGTTCGATCCTGGCCGCCGGCGTTTCGCATCAGGATTGTAGGATCCAAATGGATGTGTGTGATGCTTGGAGTGGTATTTTGAAGATTAGAGTATTTTGTGGGGTAACGTTCGGAAATGATTGGGTATTTTGTGGTGCACAGGGGTTTTGCAACATTGTGGAATTTTGAAAATTGGAACTAGGTTTTGAAAATGAGTAAGGTTGAGTGGGATAGTTCTTCCATCCATGATTTAGTTGTTTCCAACCCTGATTATATAAGTTGGGTGGGGAGACTGCACTCATCTCCCTTTGGATATTGAGTAAAGCTACACATTCAGTCTCAATGTGGTATTGACTTGCACAAAAAGGAGCAAATTGATGCTTTTGGAGGGGTATTAGGTTTTTGGGCTGCCAAAATTTTTCTAACTTTTTACTAATTTCACTAACTTTATTCCTTAACTCCTTGTCGGCATGTCTTACCAATTAATATACTCCCTCTTTCTTAACGTAACATTGGCTCTATCATATGTAGACGAAGTGGTGTACTAAATGAATTTTGGCTTAGTTTTTCTAAGATATGAAAAGCTTGATCTTCGCTTTTGCTACTTATGCCGCCTCCACAAGAAGCATCTATGATCTGTTTGTTTTGGTAATCCATTCCCTCATAAAAATAATGGACTAATTGCCATGGGAAAAAGCCACGATGAGGACACTTCCTTAATAATCCTTGAAATCTATTCCAAGATTCATGGAGTTGCTCGTTAGGGTTGTGGGAAAGCCTCATCATGTTGATCCATTTCCTCATCATGTTGGTTTACCATGAGGGTAGAATTTAGTTATAAAATCATTGAAAAGTTTAGTCCAATCCTTAACTTCTAAAGTAGAAAACCAATAACTAGCCTCTCCTTTAAGTGAGAATGGAAAGAGGGTGTGTTTAAGTGAATCATCGGCATCTTTGATGGTGGCACACATCTTGGAACATATTGCAGATGATCATATGGATCCTCATTAATATTTGGAAGAATTTGAAAGATTCCTGGCTTAATATCATGGCTACATGAGGGATTGTCAAATAATCCAACCCCTATTGAAGGGTTCAAATAGTCTTTTAAGGAGTTTGGGTGGACCTTGAGAATTCATGATGGGGGTTTTAACTCTAGAGGTTGGAGGAAGTTTCAAATTAATGAGTGTTGGCTTTAACGACCTTCTACCATGCATGCAATGAGTTCAGACTTACCTCTTTGCGAGGCCACCACTAAAGATTTAATGTTCTCCTCCTTTTTATGTATTTTGGGCTTTTCTGATTTTTTTTCTGAAATAATAAAAATAACAGAAACAGAAAAAATCTCAACGAATAAAAAGATAATTGATATTTAATGCACCCAAAATCCACGGCGACGACACCAAAATTTGATAGGCTCAAAGTTGTTGTGTGCTTGAACCCACAAATTTGTTATTTGTATCTAGAAAACAGTAGATTTTTTAAGAGATTATGTTTGTATAGGTTTTTAGGTTGATCCTCAGGGATTTCAGGGTGTGATAATATCAACTAATGTTGGAAGATAGATAAATTAGAAGAGAGAAGAGTCAAACAAAAGAGAAAGTGGGGTAAGTTGAGGATAGGAACTGAGAGATAAGTTTACAAAAGATGATAGATGAACATTATAGTTCAATTACTCACTATTCTTTCAAATCCAATCCTTCAAATAAAATACTCAATAATCAAAAGAAAGAAGTTCCATGACATCACAGATTTGATAAGCGACGGGAGTCCACAATTGAATAGCGAGGGATGGGGAGCTCGTTCACCAACCTGCTGAGGACGAATGTCAGCCACTGGATTCCACAACCATAGGGAGGAGAAGAGATTGGAATAGAGTAGATAAAAGAGATTTCAGAAGAAGCAAAGTAATAAGAACAAGGACCACTAGGGAGAGAAGAGATACTACCAAAATTGAAGAGTAATTAGAAGAGTAGAAAAGAGAGGTTTCAGAGAGGAGAAACAATAGTAAGAGAAATTAGAATGGTATACTTTTAGATAAGAAGCCGAAGAATAACAGAGAAACTATAGAGCAGACAGAGAAAAAGTAAGAGATAAGATATTGCAGAGAGGACGAGAGAAAGAGAGAACTGTAGAAAGAGAGAAAGAGAGAACTAAAGAAAGAGAGGAAGATCTGGACATAATCGCAGAGGAAAAAGTGCAGGGGTGGGAGAGAGAAACAGATTAGGAAGGGGAAGAAAGATAGATCGTAAGAGAAGGAGCTAGACAAAATTGCAGAGAAGAAGAGAGAAAGAGAGAACTGTAGAAAGAGAGAAAGAGAGAACTGAAGAAAAAGAGGAAGAGAGAACAGAAGAAAGAGAGGAAGATCTGGACGAAATTGCAGAGAGGAAGAATCAGAAAACAAAGAGAGGTGGGAAAGGAGAACAAGGAGAGGAAGCCAAAATGAAACCAGGCAAGGGGGAGAGTAAAGCCGAGAAGGGAGAAATTGCAGGAGATAGAGGAACCGAGAGCAAAGAAGAATCCCTGGTTGGGAGAGAAAAATCAGAGAAAAATAGGGGACGCCGATCAAGGAATGAAAACCAAACCCTAGAAGAACAGCAGTGAGAGGAGAAGAGTGTGAGAAAGCGAGAGGGAAGAAGAAACACAGTGGAAAGATATCCTCCTTTTAAAGTGAGTGATGAAGGGGAATTCAGAATTAGAGGCATATTAAAATAGAAGTAAACAAGATAATAGATATACAGAAATATTGAGATATATTTAAAATTAGAGAGAGATGGAGCTAGCAATATAGAGAGATTTATAGTTTGAGGAGTATCTCTTCTCTTTCCTCTTTTAAGGGATTCTCTTCTTCATTTGCAAGTATGTTTAACTTCATTCAATGGACTTCCTTTGACTGCTTCTCTTCTGTTCTCCAAAGAGGTCCTCCTTGTTGATTTGAGGCTTTCTCTAAAAAAAATAATTCAAGAATCATGTAGAGAAGTTCATCTTTTCATAAAAGTATATAATAAAAATACCAAAGTGCAAAAATGATGAGCTCAGAGAAATATTTATGAGATTATTGTAGCAGATAATAGTGTTTTTTATATAATTATAGCTATTTATTATGCTATTATCAGGCACCACTGCCGCGCTGCTCCCCGCGCCGCCAGCGCATTGCCGTTGCTGATGTCGCGAGCCGCGGCCCCCATGTCGTCACGCCTCCATGCTGTCGCTGGCCACGCCATTGCTGCCGCCTGCATCGCCATTCCCTAGACTGCACCGTCACTCCGCAGACCACGCTGCCTCTTGCAACGTTGTAGCTGTCGCTCACACCCCCCCTTTGCAGTCATCTAGGCCACTGCTGAGCCGCCTCAACCACACGCCGCCACCGTGGCCGCGTCTTCTGCCTTACTTCCACCACTCCTGCACCACGACTCCTTAGACGCATCACGCCACCAGTCGAGCGACGCCCGGCCCATCTTTGGCACAGCTCCACCAAACCCGACCGTCGTTTCCCCCATCGACAAGTACCACAACTCCAGGACGACGTCACCACAGAGGTACCTCACGCGTTATTTTATCTTTTGTTTCCACTCCATTGCGCTCGGGTTAGATTAGGTGAGAGGATAAATTGACACGAGAGATTCTATCGAGCATCACACCTAGGTATGGGCCGAGCCCGTCCGTTACGTGAGAGCACCAACGGACTCCGTCCGCTCTGCATCGTAGACATTGTCGTCACTCCAACGAGGGTCAGGAGGTCCACGTCAACATCATCGGTCGCCCGCCCTAGAGCTTGGAGTTTAGCGAACCCCATGAGTCGGGGCTTGCACATACGTCTGCCTAGGAGTCTTCAAATCATGTAGTTGCATCTCTATAGATCCATACCGGACCAAACATGGTCCACTATCAATCCAGTATCTGAGCATCATCTCCGACCCCATCCAAATGACTTCTCTGATGACATCCAGCATCAGCTAAGATTTCATCGTAGTTTGACGAATCAGATGGCAACATGTGGCGTCGTGAAATAAAAAAAGACCTAAAATGCTTTAACATTTCATATTAAATAAAATAAAAGCCCAAAAAATACTTGTAATTTTATATATTGACTTAGAAAAATCATATGTTTCCAAATTTAATTTGTAAAATTCCCAAAAAATCATATTCTGTCTCAAAAATTATATTATTTTAGAATCTATTGTCAGAGAACTCCCAAAATATGCAAAAAACTAAGAAATTTAATTTAAAAATAGATTGAATCATCCAAGCTTGATAACATGCAATTATAAGTAATTTAATGCAGAAAAACATGTAAATATGGTCATATCAGATACTAAAAAAGCATGTTATCACCATCCGCGGCCAGCGTCTGCCCACAGCCGTTGTTGCTCGTGGTTGTCGCCGCCCGAGGCAGTATATGTGGTCACCTGAATTCCATCGCCACCTGTTCATTGATCACCCCCCAAGTCCCATAGGCTTCCTGGCTAGCACGAATCTGCGTCCACTACGAATATATGGGCCCTGGACCGCAGGTCACAAGTATTGTTTTTTGCTTTAGTGTTGTGGTCGCTTGCTCCACCGTTCAGGATTTAGTATCATAGGTTTAGATAAGGAATTGAGGTTTAGATCCGGGATTTTTTATTTTGGAAATTAAATTAGGTTACCTCTCAACCACGGGTGTGGACACTCGTGGGTAGTAGCCGTCCCCCACCCCATCAGCCTTCAAGCTGATCTATTTGGTAATTGGGAGCCTGTACACACCCCTCAAACCTCATGTCATTTTCTAGATTCTTCGTTCTGGGTCAGAAATTTTCTGTCGTACATTTTCATTGATTTACCTATGTGTGCATCATTCATCCCGTTGTAACTCTGATTGCCCATGCTCCATGTGACGTAACGCAAGCCACTCAATCTCGGCACACTTCGTGTTACATCATAAGACATTTATCTTTTCCTCTTATTCTTATCTCTTCTACTGTTATTATTCATTTATCTATCTTCAGTGCTGCAAAAGGTGGAATAACCACTAAGTTGAGAATTTAAATGATTAAAAATATTAGTGTTAGAACTCATTTTGCATGAAACTAATTGGACTTCTAAATTGCGCAAAATTTTCATTAAAATATATTGTTTTAATCAATTGTTCCATCTAATTCATGAGCAGAAAATTCTTAGAAAGATGAAGTTAACACTAACAGAATGATGCCTAAATGGCCTTACATTGTGTATGTTTGCATAATTTATTTTAGGTTCATCACTTACTTAATATTACAAATATAGGTATCATTCCTACCACACTCGTTATTTATCTAAGTAACATCTCTCACTGTCTATATTATCATCTTATTCCATTTCCTTTTAATTTATTCATTGATCCATCCCAAAGTTGCAGTCCTAGTTGATATTACTTTTGTCACAACTACAAGTGTCTGGGTGACTTTTAAAGTAAAAATAATGATTGATTAAAGCAAATAAAAATTATGATGACACAAAACTATATACCTAATTTCCTTTCTTTGGCACTCACAGGCATGTAACTATGACTCATTTCTACCATAACCAATGACACCTATTATTGATTTATTTGCTCTTTTTCACTCGACCATTTGCTGGTTTGAATCCACAACCATTTCCAACACAAAACGAATGTCATTTTATTTACATTCAATCCCAGAAACCATCACCTAGTCCTACCAAAGTACAGGATGAGTTATTTTAATTAGAATGAATTAGTAAAACTTAATTTAGATAGGATATATATTTTCGCAATACTTTACAATTATTTTTATTAATAAGTAATTTTTCATTTCAAATAGATTTAAGTGTTCAAAATAAAAACACAAAGATGAAATAAATAAAAAGAAGTTAAATTTTTTCAACACATGCCATTTGTAAATTTTTCCCTTACTCTCTTCGTGCTCGTAGGGAAAATGATAAATATTATGCATAAATTAGTAACCACAAATGATATATTTAATCCCAATTTGTGGTAAATTTATGACATGATGGAAAAATATAAGGTGTAGTAGTTAAGCATGTATTTTTATTTTGTAATGCAGAAATGAATGTAATAAGAAATATTAATCACTTGAATCTTATTTTTGGTTGTCAATATCTTGCCACAAAAAATCTGTGAAAGACTTAGAGAGGGGAATTGTTGAGCTCAAGGTTGGAGAGGAAAAAAAGAATTGAACATTCCCCAGATCATGAAGTGTCCCATGGGGAGTCGTGAATAGCTTAGGATGTGTGTGGATTGATCATACACATCTTTTATCGTATTCCATGTGTACATATTTTAGGTTACTAGAGTGAATGAAAGCTTTTTCTAAATGGTAGAAACTATGATTTTGGACAATGTGTGGTCAAATCCCATACGGTTAGGGTTTCTTGCTGAGTGATGGAACAGACATGAAACAAAGGGCTGACATACTATAATCCTTGGATTGCATGATAAGCAACCTGTGTGAATCCCTACGTCTCCATCACCTTTTACGAGACAACCTGGTGTAACACGACGATCAAAGTTGATACCTCGTGTCACGTGAAGATGATAAATACAAAAATGCAAAGTTAATGACGTGGAATTTTAAGATGATTCGAGAAAATAATAACGGGTAGTACGTTGATCACTGAACGATCCGAAACACAGATCAACTAAACGACACGAGACAGGTTTCGTCTTAATCAGGCTCCCAATGATCAATGTAAACGGTTCGAAAAGACGACGTGGTGGGGAACGATTTCTCTTCCAAGAGCGTCGACACTGTCAACGTAATCGATCAAATCCGATATCGTCAAGAAGATTCTTAACACAATGAGTGGCTATTCCTAAAATCCACCATTAATTTCACTCAAGGTAAAGAGCAATTTCGATACCGACACTGAAAGATGTAATCAACTACATTAAAAGGGACGGAAATTGATAAAGAAGATAGACCTTTGTTTTGTCGTGATAACTGACAGTGAGAATCGTCGACCGGAGGGAATATGTCCTGGTTGCCGCGGTGAATGGAGCTCGTAGCAGTCGTTGTTCAATTTTTCAACGTGGTAAACCAATAATGGAATATCCCCACAAATGTGGGCTGTTCTAGGAGCTCCGAGCGGGAAGAGATCCGTCAATCCACGCCAGGAAGTGGACGTAGAAAGTGATGCCAACGTCCAGACATGAACCGCTGAGGATTTGAATGGATTACACGGATCCGCTGATCAATGGAAATAGCTTATGTGAATTTAGATGAAGAAATTCGTGGGATAGTGGATGATCGACGCCGGCAATACTGCGTTGTGGACGTGCGGATATGGCAGAGATTCACCATCGGTAATCCCTGTCGACTGAATAGGGAAGAATCTGTTGTTGGCCTTGATGAAAGTCCTGCGTGAGCAATCGGATGAGTCACCGACGAGCTTTTCTAGAGTTACCGCTCGGTGGATCGAAGGGAGCAGATTCGTCGATGGTGACTTAGGCAAACGAGGACTATTTCTGGCGACGAAGAAGACCTTCTTCTTATTCTATGGAGATCATGATCGTTCCTCGGCTACAAATCTTCTTCAGAAAAGGAAATAGAACACCAGATAACTGGAGCAACGAATCAAAACTGAACTTCCCCAAATTCAACAAGCTCCTATTTTCTTCTTCTTCTTTCAAGTAACAAACACGATGTTCTTCTTCTTCTTCTCCTACGACGACTTCCTTAGGAGAGCACACACGCAATGAAATCAACAAACACCCACTTGCATCTGATAGCACGCTTCCCTACTGGAAGCTCCACAACTCCCATGTTTGGTTCTTGTCCAAGGATGCGCGTTCCTCGGACATCGCCTGCAGCCATCTTTCTTTCTCGGGGAAATTCAATGCCTCCTTGAAAGATGTTGGCTCTCCATCTCCTGCGAACAAAGCAACAGTCACATAATCATCAAGACGTGCAGGCAGCCTCGTCTCCCGCCTCGCCCGCCTAACAGCAATGCTCTCAGAATTCCCCGCGGCCTCATCAGCCGATCCTTCACCGTCAACTGAATTGGGTGGAATATGCACATTCTCCACCTCCACCCAAGTCCTCTCCTGGACATTGCCGCCACCTGAACTCTGATCTTCCTGCTCATTGGAAGGCTTCACCATGTGATTTTCATCAAAAACCACATCCCTGCTGAAAACAACCTTCTGCGCTTCCAGATCCCAAAGACGATAGCCCTTCACTTCATCGCTATACCCCAAGAAAATGCACTTCTTGGACTTTGGATCAAGCTTCGATCTCTCATCAGCAGGTGTAAGGACATAACCTGGACATCCAAATACACGCAAAATGGAATATTCCACAGGTTTTCCAGTCCATACCTCTTCAGCCACCTTCCCGTCAAGAGCAGAATTCGGCGACCTATTCACCAAGTACGCCGCATCTGAACTGCCTCTGCCTAGAACTCCTTGGGCAATTGAGCATTCAACCGCAAACACCTTGCTCTCTCTACAATGGTGCGGTTCATGTGTTCTGCAACGCCATTCTGCTGAGGGATCTTCTTCACCGTGAAATGACGCTAAATACCATGCTCTGCGCAGAACTGATCAAATTCAGAATTCTTAAATTCCGTACCATTGTCAGTCCGCAAGACCTTGATCTTCCTCCCCGTTTGGTTCTCAACACTTGCGCACCAAGTCTTGAACCGCGAGAAGACATCCGACTTGTGCTTCAAGAAATAAACCCAAACTTTCCTGGAAAAATCATCAACAAAGGTCAGAAAATAACGAGCACCTCCACGGCTCATCACGTCAACGGGCCCCCACACATCAGCATGAATATAGTCCATGACACCGCCAGTGTCACGCTTTGCCGCCTTGAACGTCACCCTGCACTGCTTGCCCATGACATAGTACTTGCAAAAATCCAATTTGCAAGACCTCACCCCGGGTAGCAGACCTCGTGCATGTAGCTTTTGCATACCGGTCTCACTCATATGGCCCCAACGCAAGTGCCACAAGAGTGTGTCGTCCGCCATCGGCTCATGTGGTGTAGCAACTGCAGCTCCACCTATCACAGTGCTTCCTTCAAGCTTGTAAATATTGGCTCGTAGACGTGCCCCCTTCATCACAACGAGCGCTCCCTTACAAACTTTCAATACTCCATCTGCGGCATTGAATGTGCAGCCATTCGCCTCCAAATAACCGAGGGAAATCAAACTCTACCGTAGCTCTGGCACGTGCCGCACATTTCCCAACACTCTGATTGCTCCATCAAACATCCAGATCTTCACCGTTCCAACGCCAAAAATCCTGCAAGGAGCATTGTTCCCCATAGAAATGACTCCTAAAGCACTCGCATAAGAGTGAAACCAGTCAGCATGAGGACATAAATGATAAGAGCAACCAGAATCCAGAATCCATGAGTCTACTAATTCATCAGCCGCGACCAAGGCAGAGTAGATGTCTCCATCACATCCCTCTTCAACCCTCGCAACATTAGCAGTGCTCGTCTCACCAGCCTCCGTCTTCTTATTCTTCAATTTTGGACAATCTCTCCTTAGATGTCCTTTCTCATGACACTTGTGGCATGTCACGCTCTTCAACCAATTGGTCCGAGACTTGGACCGATGGTTCTTCTCTACCGACTTCCCCTTCTCCTTCTGTCGTCCATGTTCCTTCCCGTTCTTCACGTAGAGTGCCTCGCCATGGGTATCTTCAGCTCCTTTCTTCCGCTGATAATACTCCATCAAGGTTGTAATAACCTCCTCAAGACCTGGCGCTTTGCTTCCATGCAACAAGGTCGTCACGAGGTGATCATACGACTCGGGAAGAGAAACAAGCAGAAATATCACTTTGTTCTCGTCAGAGAACACCTCCTCAATCTTCATCAGATCTATGATCAACTGATTAAAACAATCAATATGAACAGATAAATCAGCACCTTCAGCCATACACAGCCCAAACAACCGTCTCTTCAACGCCAACTTGCTCATCATCGACTTTGGCGCAAATCGCTTCGCCAACTTATCCCAAATCGCCGCGGGATCCTTGTCGCCGAGAACATAATAAAGAGCACTATCGGATAAACACGACCGAATGGTGCTCGCGGCCTTCTGCTGATACTTGTGTCAATCATCTGCCGTAACATTATTAGGCTTCGGCCCGTCCAAGGTCAACGTCAAATCCTGTTGGATCAACAGATCGTACACCCGCTGCTGCCACAGCTTAAAGTTCGACAAACTGTCTAGCTTCTCAACATCAAAACGAGATGAAGACGACGCCATATCAAATCCGAGTAAAATAACCAATAGCTATGATACCACTTGTTGGAACTCGTTGAAGAGAACAAGGACCGGATGGAGTAAATCCAAACCCAAGATGCTACGGTAGAAATGCAGAATCAACTCGGACTAGATAAGTATGTCGGTGTATAGAGACAGATAATAAGAATCTCATTACGTCACCGGCGTGACGTCAACGTGCAGGGCACTGGCTTCTCGGTGTAGGGCAACTCCTTCAACTCCCAAGCCAAGGGAGTAACCACCAAGGAGTGATGGAGATAAAACAAGGGAGGTGGAGAGAGGAGAAGAGAGGAAGAGACAAAGAGAATAAACAAGAAGAAACACTTGACGGCTGTGTTCAGGATTAGGGTTCAAGAGGATGATAACCCCTTTAAATAACAGAGAAATGGGCCCCCAAATAGGCCATTTCTCACAAAAGGACAAGAGGGGAGGGGGCGCACCTCGATTCCCGTGCGCCCCACTCCCCCATTGGGGCTTTGACAAGTCAAGCCCCCCCCTCTCCCGCATTCCAGCTGGGGGAGGTGACAAACCCCAAAACAATCCCTTTAGAAACAAGTGCCATCCCTTAATATAAAGTCAGCATACTCTCCTCGTTCTCTTAATTTCCCTTTTTTCTTTTATTACTCTCCTAATATCTCTTGCTTTCTCTCCCCCTTCCTCTTTTTTTTCTCTGTTTATTCCCTTTTTACTCGCATTTTATCTCTTGCTTTCTCTCCCCCTTTCTCTGTTTTTATATATCTTTGTTTCTCTATTTCTCTCGCTCTCTCTTGCCTCGCTGTTTCCCTCTCGGTGTGTCTGTCGCTCTCTGTCTGTTTCATCGCTCTCGTTCCCCCAGAGTCGAGACACAGACGTCACTACGCGCTGGGAGAGGTGGCACTTGTGAGTGGGGACATTTTAACCGCCGGGGAATCCGAGTTCTCTTACAAAAACAAAGTTCTATCACCACTAATCCATCTCCTCTCCTCCGTCGACCATGGCGCTTCTTTCCCTCTTCCTCTTCTTCTCCGTCTTATCCGCGGGCGGCGCCCTGGCGCAGGTGCCCGCCAAGGACACGTTCAAGTACGTGAACGAGGGCGAGTTCGGCCCATACATCAACGAGTACGACGCCAGCTACCGAATCACCCCGCTATTCGGCTCGCCGTACCAGCTCATGTGGTACAACACCACCCCGGGGGAGTTCTATCTTGGCCTGCGAATAGGCCTGCAACGGGCCGAACCGCTCTATCGTTGGGTCTGGGACGCGAACCGCGGCAAGCCTACATCAAGTCCTACATCAAGTCCTCTTGAGAGTCTCTTTCTCAATTCTCGGTCTTCCTTGTAATCTGATCCAATAAGCGCGGATAGTACTGGAGTATGGTCATCGCCCGTGAGACAATAAACGAGCCTCAACGATCAACGCTCAACGTTTCCTTGTTCAATGCTGCCAACTATTGGTTGTTCGTAGAACATATGAAGCGTGATATTTTCTCCCCCAAAAGAGGGATTTCAAGTCCAGCGTATTACTGTTCGGTTCCCTATGACTTCTCAACTCAAAGTTGTCGACGACGGAAGCCTGATTTTCGGTGTTGCCTTATAGCTTAAAACAGCCCTTTGGTGAAACGGCACAGAGAAATAACTGCAGTGCTGCATAAGCCGAATCCATCACGTCGCCGAATGTTGGGAAGGATATACTAGGGGCCAGCACAAGGCAGATGCTAGTACCAGTATCAGATCTGATTTCCAGATATCGGATATTGAAAATATGGATCTTTTCATGTAAAATCAGATGAAAAAAGCACTGTATTCTCTGCATCAAACATTAAATAATGTTGACCAAAGAGCCGTGCTCAAATTTGGCAGAGACTGACTAATTAATAACTTGATTGAATGTTGATTGAACTCCACAGAATAAATATAACTCCTATAGCGTAGTCAAGAATAAGTATGTTTCCAGGTAAAATGAAAAATTACTTAAATGATAGTTTTATTTATATATCAGAAACCTATATCTGACAATTGTATCCGATAATGTCATCTAACCCCAGAGACAAAGATGGATGCCCATTTTTGAATATCAGCACTATAGCAGCCGATATGAGATTGTCACCGAATATATTCAACTATGTGATATCGATAAAGACGGATATCAAATATTCCATTTCTGATATCCGGTTCAGTATACATCCTGATATCATCATCCAATATCGGGCTCTAGACGAGTGAGCACTAGCAGTTAGGTTCAGAAATTTGGACTTATATGTTACATGACCTTCATTTTGCCCTGCTCCTGAATCACGTGATTCACATCTGCCTACTGAGATGTAAGATAGGGCATCAAGCCCTTTTGACCTCATAGCTCTGCTGATGTGATCCCAAAGTGATGCCGCAGATTACTGATGACTGATCAACTCAAAACAAGAGGCTTTAATTATGACGTTAGTGGTTTTTTAGTTTAATCAATTACATTCATAAAACATTTACTCAATGAAATATAACTAGATAATAACGAGTAAGGATCACATCCGAAGAGAATGGTGATTAAGAATTTGATATTCTTTAAAACGTGATTAAAGATGAGAGGATACACATTTATATGATAATATGTTGAGATACTAGTGAAATGTGAAGTGAGGTTGTAATATTTATAATTTTCAGAGATATTATGAAGGTTAATATGAAACATGCAAGATAAGAGATGTTGATGAGATAGAGCATGTGAAAGAGAGAGGAAGATGGAATGAAGATATGATAATGGGATAAGAGAGGGGGATAGAAAGATGGGTATGTATAAAACTGAAGTGATCTTGATGTAAGACAAAGAGGAGTATTCATTGAAAAACAAAAGACAGAGAGGAGTGATTGTGAGGTTTGACAAGGTTTTAGAGGTGACAAATATTAATGGAAATTATGCAATGAAAGGAAATGAGGAATTTAACCTACATAATGATGAGGAAGAAGACACAATGTCGGGCAATGAGACAAATCCTAGTTCCTCGTGTTGCACTAAGAACACAGAGATTTAGAGCTAAAAGTGAACTTCTTTTCTCTGTTACTTATCCTCAATCATCCAAGACACCAAGGATGAATCTGATGGATCTCTAAACTCATTCTCTATCAAATAACTAATAAAATATAGAAATCAATTTTAACGCAAAATTTGTGACCTTCAATGCCTCTCATAAATCTGGGGGCATGGATGGATAGAAGGGAGAAAGAAAAAAAAACCTTCATGATTTCTATTTGATTGGTCTTCTATATCATTGGATATAAACACTTTCCTTGTGAGCAATCTTTGCCATTGACTTAGAGATGGCACTGTGTTGCATTCATGCTTTCACATTTTTCAGCAATCAGTGACATATTATCTGTCTTGTTTTCATCTACGATTTAGAAGCTGCCACATCCATGAATAAATAAAACAAAAAATTATAAAGAATGATAATGCAAAGGACTATATGATGTGGTGATGGTTGGTAACACCCTAAATTCAGTCTTTATTTCATGCTATTGGCACAATTTTATGCATTTAAAGAGCTTGAAATGGGGTTTTTATCATATATTTACATACATTTAATGTTTCCAAGTGATTTCGGATTTTTCCCTAATTTTCTGTTAATTTTATGAATTTCTGAAATTGATTTTTAAGTAACTATTTTTAAATGAAAATGGCAGGTTTAAAATTTAATTTCGAGCTTAATTATTATGGGGATGGAATACTGAATTTTCTAGAATTTTATGGAATTTTCTAGAATATATTTAGAATTTAATTGGATTTTTTTAGATTTATTTAAGTGAGAAATGAATTTTTAAAGAGGAAAAGGATATATTTATATTGAGAAAATGAGTTTTAAAGCAATTTCTAATCTTCTAGGGGCTTTTCATAAATTTCAGTTGCAATTATGCCCTCAAAAACAGCTCTTGATCGTGTATGCAGGCGTACATCTATTATTTAAACAGTTACAGGGTTTTATTGAAATTATTTACTATTTTTTAATGATTTTTATGATAAATCAGAGGAGAGAGAATGCACAAGGGGCATATACACAATTATTTTTGGGGGCGTTCAGCAGCAATTCTAAGCTTTCTAAAGGACTTTTCCTCAAAAAGGAGAATTCAAAATGCGCCCGCCAATAAGGGGACGACACGTCATGGCGTGTTAAAAAAAGAAATGAATAAACAAATGAATTTAAATCCAATGGCTTAAATTGGTTTAAAATTCATTTTTTAATAACTTTTGATCCTGAAGTTCGATTGAGATGATTTTTTTGTGAATTTTCTCGTCTTGATCCCCTCTTTCTATTTGTATGGTTGGATAATTCAGATCCAGCCTACATTGATAGATAAAAATTAATTACTAAATGGGGGTAAAATGGTGATTTTTACCATGTAAACTAAGTATAAAAGCTAAATTTCGAGAGGGATAGCTCATTCTTGATGGTGCTCTATCACAGCTACAAGACAGAGAGAGAGGAGCTCCAGCTTGGATCAACCTATCTGGTACCTTTTTCTTCTTTGTATTTGAACCTTTAGTATATTTTGGATGATATTTTAGTTAAATTTCTTCTTCGCTCTTCTTGATCTTCGTCTGAACTTCTAAATTGCTAGGCTTGAGCGAAATGTACAAGCCCTTACTGAGATTGAGAGGAGAGATTGAGAGATTTACCAAGCTATTCCAATTGCACATTAAAAAACTATGAAAAAATACTTCAATTTCTAGGAGATTAAATTTCCCTTTTTTATATAATGGTGTAGTTAATTTTGAATTATCAAACCTACAAAACCAACCAAACCAATTCAAAATTTCTCTCTCAACCTCTCTAATTGACCCCTTTGACTCTTCTCTTTGGATCAAAGAAGCCGATTTAGAACTTCCTATTTCTTCTATTCATCCCATCTCTTCTACCCCCTTTCTAAATTTCTCATCTAATTAGGGTGATTTGATCTTTCAAATTGTTCAAGTGTATCATCAATTGAATTAACTTACTAGCTTCTGTTGGACGATACCCTTTACTTATCACTACACATCTTAAGTAGGGTTTTTATAAATTTTATTGTATAAGCTAAAATTGACAATGACAAGGGTTTAAAATTGTGTAAAATTCACCCCTATTTTTGGCTTATCAATGGGCTATCGCGTGCTACAACATTTTTTTTATTTCTCCAATGGCACAGCTATGAGTCCCTTTGAATATTAAAAAGTATGTAATGATTAATGAATTAAAGATGTAAAGTGTGGATGCAACTTGTGCACTTCAATGATGTTATGGCACATAAGCCTACCACCATTTTGGGCTTTCAGAGCCTTAATTGCAGTTTATTACTGATAAGTCGAGATTTAGGTGTTTAACCTAGCCAACGTGTAATTCCAAGACTTACACAATCAAATTTATAATACCCCCTTTAATTCAGGAAATACTTAATTATAATGTGAGTAAAGGGGTCGAACCACAAAGAGGGGTACATGATCTGGATTGATTTTAAATCAATTAAATGGATTAAGAAAGGTATTTTGGGTAGAGAGTGTGAAGGAAGACGTATCATGGGTATATGATGGATATAAATAAATAAATGAATTGTATAAGCTCTTGATGCCTTATCTGAGATCCTATGAACTTATGGCAAATAATGAACATGTAATTTTAGAACCTGACATGCTGATGGGATGAGAAGAGTGGATCAGAGATGATGAAAACCCTAATAAAACGTTTTCTAAGGATTACATACGTCCAAGATGATGCTCCCAAGCCCTAATCTCACTTCCCATACATTTTCCTGGGGGTTCAGCATTCTGAAAACAACACAAAGATTGAACAGATGAGGGAAGAAACTCATCTTTTGAAGAAGAAACCACCTTATATTGGAACTCCAATGTCTTTTTTCATGAGGATTGCTCCAAGAAAGCAGACAAAAATGAAGTATAAAAATGCCACATATCCACCATCTTTGATTTTGAAAAAAAAGACAAAAATGTGAGGTAAGCTCATCACTTAACTGATCACGATTTAGCAATCCCTGAGACGCCACATAGCGTTCAGGGTAAGACGGTGAATTTAGTCCAACATTGGCCAAATTCATGTCGTTTTCACATAAAACTAGAGAGTAGGTGTCATGTTCAAAAATGCGCTCAAGTGCCCCCCTTCTTGCTTCAAGTGTGCACACACACATGCGCACAATCACTCCTTGGCATGCCACGTATATGCACATGCATACTAGGCGTGCCGCGTAAGCCCAGTGGATTGTGGCCCATTTTTGCACTTTTTACCTTGAAAACACATAGAAAAATATTAATAAATTTCAAAAAATTCCTTAAAAGTTGAAAATATATATCTCTTAATTTAAAACTCCTTTGTAGATGAAACTTTCAATAAATTAGTAATTTTATAATCTACTTATCAACTTAAATCAGAATAAACCTCAAAATATATAAATTTAATGGAAGAAAAATTATTTAACTGGAGTTCTTTATTGTTGGTGAAAATTACATAAAATGCATGATAACATGCAAAAAATTGATTTAGTTATGCTGTAAAATGCATAGCTAAGCATGGATTGACATGCCTAATTTGTATGTAATCAATCACCAACTTTTATCCAGCTGAGATGTGCCCCTCCATCTTAATGGCACTCATTATGGTTAAAATCAATTGTTTCTCTATGAGTTATCATCATCATAGGCATTGAAATTAATAATTGTTCACTAATGATTGGTAATTACAGCATCACAAGTTTTGATGCCATAATGACACTTTCTGATGACTAGCTGCACACGTCATTGGAAAAAATAACTGATGTATGGCAATTCGAGTAATTCAAACAGTGACATGTGGCACAGTTCGAATATGACTGTAACCATCGGATAATTCTCATAAAAAATATAAAAATGGACTAATGTTTCAAAGTAATATCTCAAAAAATTTATGTGAGAAAAATAATGCCACGTGTCATAACATCATCAGAAGTTTTTATTGTAAGAATATGATATCAAAAAATTTGTAAAATACAATGAAATACAGAAATATCATAATATTTGTACAGTAATAGATTTAATAGTTTTAATCTTGATAACATATACATAATATCATTTTAATGCAAATAACCATGGGACATGAATTATGTTAATCTAATAATCATTCTGTTGATAGGCCCCTCAAAATTTGTCAACAATTCCCTCAAAATTTCTTTGATGGTCCATTCACCTGGAAAACCTAAAAATATAAGAATGAAGTATTTTAAAATATCAATTTTACTCTTTAGTATGAATATACAGATGAAATAATAGAACAGCTAGGGTATCTCCTTCGTTGTTTTGGACAGAACTAGTCATTAGAAGAATGAAGCATACTTCTCCCTAGTTAGGTATCATAATGTAGGACTACTAGCTCATATTAAAATTGGAACTCACAATTTTGCTGCAAATTGGGAAGGGGAATAAAGTAACAGGTGACCCACTAGAAGTTTCCTAATCTATAAATGCTGAAACTTGATCTCTTGGATATCCAAGAAGCAACTAAAATATAGTCGCCAAAAAAAATATATAAGTCGTTTACAAATCAATGGCAAACAAAGCTATTGAAATTTTATGGATTCAATCTCTCATAAGAGAGCTCGAGGTTCATGTGTCCACCACCCCACTGGTTGTGCAACAACATAGGCACTTCATACTTACCGCAAGTCAGAACTTGATGCCAAGACAAAGCACATAGAAGTACACTTTCACTTTGTTCAGATCAGGTTGCAGCTAGATCTCTATAAAATCATTTCATCTCAAGTGAAGGAGAGTGATGGAGGACCATCCAGTTTTGAAGACCCATCAAACCAGTTCGTCGAGCGAGGTCTCATGTGCGAGACCCAGCATAGTCAACGGGCCACAAAGGTCTGACGTTTTCTTTCTTATATTTTTATTGTTTAGTTGGCTTTGTATGTCAGCTGCGTGTGTGTTTGTTTTTTTGTCTGTTTGCACGTGTTTAGGGCCGCTGAGCAGACCTACACATCTGTGCATGTGTGAGTCCGAGTGTCGGCATGGTAGTTGGTATATCTCCTATTAGGGGGCCCTAATTACTTTTAATTGAGCCTTCTCCCCTTTATTTCTCTAGGGAAGGCCCATATTTACCCCTATAAGAGGAGGGACCACCCATAGGAAGAAGAAGACGGAGAATTTTGTGAAAATTGTGATTTCTGAAGCCTTTTTCCTTTTTTCCTAGTTTTTTAAAATTTCCCCAAAATTACAAAAATGAATCCAACATTCTGAGAGTTTGAAACCCTAATCCGGCGGTCGTCGTCACCATTGCCACTGTAGGCCATTCTTCCCCTTCCCCTCGACTGCCCCCCCAAGGCAGCCCGCACCGCCACCTCAGCCAATCCACACCGCCACCGCGGTTTCCCAGCCACCAACCGCTAGTCCCAGTCGTCAAGAACAGACTCAACCGTCACCGCCAACGGCTGCCATTGGCTGTAGCTGTCGGCCCTAGCGACCGCAACCAGCGCAGCCAACCGCAGTCACTGCAGCCCGCGGCTGCGTCCAGCTGCAACCTACGACCGCCGCAGCCATCGACCTTGTCGCAACATCCATGACCTGCCGCGACCGTCGTGACCAGTCGTGACCGCTGGGACCAGCGGCCGCAACCATCCACTACAACGATAGTTAGCAGCACCCGATGCGACCAGTTACCGCTGCACCTCGGTGCCATGCCCGTCGCTGCGAACGTAGTTGCACTTCACCGCTGATTAATCCAAACTAAGGGTTCAAAATTGATGATGAAAAGATCAGTAACTAGTTCATTTGTAAGGTCAGTATGGACAGTAATCAATAAATTTGTTACCTTACTAGTAGTAAATAGTAAGAGTCGATCCCATAGGGAGCTAAATAGCTAATTAGGATGAAATCAATAAGAATTTTAAGTTCCAAGATTTCTAAGTCTCTTTGATAAGGTTTTTATTTGTTAAGAGGGTTTATTTTCAAAGAAAAAAATATGCATACTATCTAGGTATGGAAAAAATTCCATAAAGAGCCTAGATAGAGAATGATTTTTGGGATTTTTTTGGAATTTTTAATCTTCTCCAAAGAGAGATAAAAAATTGTAATTCACTTATCTGTTTCTGAGTTGTTGAACAGGATGAGAGAGAGTTGTCCGAATCGTTATCAAACTGAGTTAACTCAGTTCGTTAAAAATTCTCAGCAATTCGAGCAAAGGGAGAGATGGGCATGCAGTCTTTGGGCGCTCCGCCGCTGATTGCACGGGCATAAGTGTCCACTTGTGCGTTGGGCTTCGGCTCTCCACCGCTGGTTGCACCAGCAGAGCTGCTCTCACGTGCAGCGGACCACAATGGCAATGTGTGGAGTTCCAGAAGTCATTTTGACAGGTGCATGATGGTACATGCCATCAAGGATCATCGAGGGCGTCGTTCGTGCTACCGGCCACCGTCATCGAAAGCTGGGTGAAGAGATGCTCGATTATCCTGTTTTGATTTTCGTCATTTTGCTAGTCGTATCTCGTGTTTACCGTATTCGTCGTCCTGTTTTTTGTCGTACCATGACGCATCTTGTGCCCGCGTTTTCATTGTCACGGGAAGGGGCCTCTAGCCTTCTCCCCTTTTCCTTTATTATTTCACTCTTCCTCTTCATTTTGTAATGAGGGGGCCCATTATCTAAGGGCCCCCTTAATGGACCCCTTTCTCCCCTTGGTTGACCCAATTTGGGGGGCCCATTTCCCTTCGCTTTTATAAGGGAAGAGAGGGGCGCCATGAAGAATCAGACCAGGAAATTTATCGAAGGAGATTGTTATCGATCGTTCTCGGTCTCACTCCCTTTGAGAGAAGAAAAGGGGTTTGAGAGAGAGAGGAAGAAGCTGAAGATCGAAGGACGGGGAAGAACCCTACGAGAATCTCACCAGTGCCTTGGTCTCACCGGACTACGCCAGCCCAAACCAGGACACTTGGTGTCTAGTAGGATTCATTCTTCCACCCCAACTCACGAGTTATGAACGATATCGCTAAGGCATTGGAATCCTTTGCGCGGTGTAATACCATCTGTGACAGTTTTGCAAGGCACGAACGACTCCGCGAATGCAGCGAGAGTTGGACGATCATTAGTTGCCCAATTGCGCGATGGCCTGACCCGTCTGAGAACACAAGAGTGGCGCGCCTACATCTGGTGCGGATCGGTGGATCCCCTCCCCGAGTGCCCAACGGGGGCGTCTTGACACATCCGTCAAGGGTTGGGTGAAGTGGAGGGTCCTCTCAACTTTGCCAAGGAAGGAACCCCCGCCGACTGTACCGCCCGGAGGTCGGTACTTAGAGAATTGGACGTCCGTTCGTTATTCCGCCCGCAGGACCGTGAGCTGCAACGACGCCAGTAAAAGTGTCTGTCCGCCTGACCACGGCAGCAAGGGAAGGGGAGGACGGTTTCCACAAGATTGCTGCTGCATCCGGTGCCCATGCGTGCAGCTGGTTCCGGATTTGACGGTGTTCGCCCTGGTGTGTTCCCTCCTATGACGCCTTCTCACGGCCACGCTTGGCTGGGCTCTCCAGCACCGACCCATCAGGTGCCAATCGGCCGTGTCCTGGGGGTAGGCTGGAGGGGTTGCACTCTTTCCCCCCCCCCTCCCAAGAATTGTTCACCTGAATGCCACGTTGAGCCAAAGCGCACGCCAAGTCGCGAAACCTACGTGCCACAACCCTGGTGCGTGGGGTGTTGTTCACCTCTGTCATCAAATCTCGCCACGCTAATTGTGCTGGGCACGCTTGCCACATCTGATCAGACGCACGAGCGGCTCTTCGCCGCTGCCTTCGGTTTCACGCTCTCGCCTCTCTCTCTCCTGATACCCCTTTACATAGGCTCAGGCATCATCACATTGCTCGTCAACTCGCCGTCTGCCCTCCGGCGTCTCACCTCCCCACCAGCTCTGAATCGTCACCGACGTCGACGAAAGTCTGCACTACGAGCTACGCCGAAGAAGTACGCCTTTCGCACCCGTCGCTCGTTTAATTATTCTTTGTAGTATATTTTCGTTTCGACTCCACCATGCTCGGGCTAGATAGATGAGAGAGACAAATTGAGGGAAAACTATGACATTTGAGTGTCTTACTGGTGCGGACGAGTACATCCGTTACGTGTGAGCCCTATGGATAGATTCCGTCCGGCCATAGACGCCTTCGTTGCTCAGACGAGGTTCGAGAGGCCACCGTCGCAGTCACCCGGCGACCCCGTCCAAGCTTGGAGCTCTGCGCCTCCCTCAAGTGAGAACCTGCACGTACGACACGTAAGGCACTCATTCATTGCATCATAGTTACATCGACCCGTTAGGGTTTATCCGTCGGACGACAACACCGTCGACGTTCCATACCATCATCCATTGTCGTCACCGAGCCATCATACTCGGTATCGACCGGACGTCGTCCTAGATGACGTCCAACATCAACTTGGTATCAGAGCCAGGTTATGGACACTCACAACACATCTCCGATCCCGCATAGTCATCATTTCTGCATTGCATCGTCTTGTCAAAAACCCATATTGATTCCCTAGGGACATGGCCATCGAGACGCGATCGAGCAGGAGGGTGCAACGAATCAAATCATCCCAGCGACGCATTGAATCATCACCCGACGAGAGGCCATTGTATGGCCCTCTCGAAACACCGTCCTGCGACACCCGAGGGCCACTGCCCGAGCGCCGCCGTCCCGTGACGCCCAAGGGCCGCCGCCTGGGCGCCGTCGTCTAGTGACGCCGGATGGCCGCCGCCTGAGCGTCGTCGTCCAGTGATGCCGAGGGCCGCTGCCCGAGCGCTGTCATCAAGCGACGCCTGAGCGCTGTCATCCAGCGACGCCTGAGCGCTGTCGTCCAGCAACCCCCGAGGGCCGTCGCCTGAGTGCCGTCGTCCCATGATCCCCGAGGGCCACCGACCGAGCGCCGTCGTCCAGCAATGCCCGAGGGTTGCCGAACGAGCGCCGTTGTCCCGCAGCGCCCGAGGGCCACCGCCCGAACGCCGCCGTCCACCGACGCCCGAAGGCTGCCGCCCTAGCACCGTCGTCCTGTGACACCTAAGGGCCACCACCCGAGCGCCGCCGTCCCGCGACACCCGAGGGCCATCGCCCGAGCACCACCGTCCAGCGACGCCCGAGGGCCGCCGCTTGAGCGCTGTCGTCCCGCGATGCCCGAGGGCCGCTGCCTGAGCGCCGCTATCCTGCGACGCCCGAGGACCGTCGCCCGAGCGCCGTAGTCCCGCGACGCCCTGAAGGACGCCGCCCCAAGGCTGCCATTCCTCGCTGCCCTGATGGCTGCCGCCCAGCGCCGCACTAAGGGTCGTTGCCCCCGCACCGCCCGAGGGCCACTACCCTGAGTGCCGCTCGCGCTCCGCGCCTCTCCCTGCCAACTCTGCTCCTGCACCACCGCTCCTGAGCCACGTCACGCTGCCAATCGAGCAACGGCGAGTTGCCACTGATTTAGCTCCATCGACCCCGCCTGTCGGTACTCTACATCGATTGCATATGAGTGCGGGACGACGCACCATGAGGTACTTGGCTCCTCTAGCTCGCCTGCTATTTATCTTTTGTAGTATATCTGTTGACTCACTCCACTACACTCGGGTTGGAGTAGGTGAGAGGTTAAACAGACACGAGAGCATCACGCGAGCGTCTTTCCTTGCTACATGAGAGCGTCTTTCCTCAGGTTAGAGTAGGCAGAACCCGTTCGTTATGTGAGAGCACCGACAGATTTAATCTGCTCGGCACCGTTGGCTCCTTCGTCACTCCGACGAGGGTCAGAAAGTCATCGTCGCCTAGGCATGGAGCTCGACGAACCCCACGAGTCGGGGCTGCATGTACCGTCGCCTAGGCTTGCATCGCATCACATAGTCACATCTTGATAGGTCCACATCAACGGACGATGCCTACGATGACGTCCGCGCTAGCACCCGATACCCGAGCCTGATCTCGGTACCGACCGAACGACGACATCGTTGTCGTCCTGCATCAATGCGAGCAGGCATTGGAAAGATTAGGACGTTGGATATCTGCCCAAGTATAGCATGAAGCTTAGGAAAAGCTTGGGAGTAGGTAGAATGAGAAGAAGAGAGGAACCTTTTTTGTCACAACCAAGGGGCCCAAGGTGATATCTTCAGCTCCCTACCAACTGGCTTCAAGATCCAGGACGCATCCAGAAAACTCCTTGCACCTTAAGTATGAAGGTGGATCTAGGAACAAGCTCAACAGATGGAAAAGGTAAAACGAAACAATACTCCATTCTTGGATACCCTCAAGGAGGGTGAGGGGGCCCTTTTATAGGGTTACAATGTGTTTTTTTCAGCCATTCCTGCTGGTTAGATCATGGATGAACGTCCAGGATTGAGTTCTTGAGGCCCTAACCCAATTAATCAGAATAATTCCCTCCGGGTCGAATTTAGAGGGAAAATACCAAGTTGGTTGGAGTTAGTTACAAATCATCCCTAACCCTTGGATTTGAGCTGGAATGGATGTATGGATGGGTTTCACCTCATGAATCCTGGACTAGAT
Organism: Wolffia australiana; assembly: GCF_029677425.1. Lineage (NCBI taxonomy): Eukaryota > Viridiplantae > Streptophyta > Magnoliopsida > Alismatales > Araceae > Wolffia > Wolffia australiana. The sequence goes on along the minus strand of NC_135839.1, from coordinate 9,011,765 downwards.
CCGGACCCTAGGCTCTCGTCCAAACAATTACTGTCAGCTGGAGTCCTCCTCAGGTGTCTTGAACATCCTCAAAGCCTTTAAAAACCTTTTAGAAGGTTTTCTTCAAGCCCCTTCACATCAAGTCTATTAGTTGAGTCAACTACATTGACTTGCATGTATTCTTTTCTTCATAGCTCCTTCTGATCTGAAACTTTTCCCCAAGCTGCAAGACTCATGCCGTTACCTCCTTATTAAATTTCATTATTGCATGACCACCAGAAGTCAACCTTTGACCTGAAAATGTATACATAATAGTCATTGGAAACCTCAAGTGAGTATGTAACTGGTAAAATATATTTTACAGCATCGATGGAAACCTCAAGTGAGTAAGAAAGTTTTATTTTTTTAGTCATTGGAAAATGTTTAAGGCCTAAACTGGTTATTATGTAAAATTAACATTTTTTGGCAGTGTTGAAAAAAATTTCAGGAGATTTATGATGAAGAGTGCATACAAATGACTACCCTTATTTGACTTTATCAACTACAGTGCTCTTCTCTATAGTCACCGTCACGCCTCGCTGCTGCGCCCATCATCACGGTGCTCCGTCATCACCACGAATAGTTGTCATGCCCACTGTCCTACCTTGTTGCCATCCAGGCTGCCGCGCCTTGACTTTATGCTCGTTGATACTATGCTCCCCCCCCCGTTGTGCCAGCCACCACCACTCTTGAACCCGTACTGTTGCTTCTCGTTAGTACCCTTTGGTGTCGCTTGACAACACACCACTATTGTTGATATAGATGTTAGGGCCATAACGAATATGGTACGCTCACACGTCTTCCCTATACGCGTCACATTATTTCTCTCAGTACCTACTGTGCATTTCTCCATTGCCAGGTTTAGGTTAGTGATAGATAGGAATACATAAGTGGGAATATGTTTCTATTGGTACGATCTTGGTTGGCACATCGAACAGTGCACACATGAGTAGCAATAGTTGTACTCGCACCATCCACCTTCAACCCATCTTTCAGGTCATCGAGAGCCTAGTGGTATTCCCTGGTCACACTTACGGTAGCCTAAACCTGGTCATTGGTGTCCGTCGACGACGGATTTATACTTCGTAGTGATTTCGTTGTTGCGTCATCTCTTAAATTACGTCCACATTAGTCGTCTTCACTACATGATATGACTGTCCCCTCCCTCCCCGTGGTGTAACACAAACCGTTCAATCCCGACGTCCATCATGTTACATCAGACAGCTCATTGATGACCTCACAAAGCCTCTTCCTAAAGCATGCTTCAAATTGCTAAATGACAAGCTCATCGTCACTCCTTCAGTTTGTCTCAACGGTGGAAAGTCAGCAATTTGATGCCAAGTCATTAGCAGTGAGAGATAAATACCCTATACTGGTTAAGTAAATTGGCGGCTACGATCAAACCTCTATTTAACGATAGATAGCGTCAAATATTAAAGTCTAAGATTAAATTGTAACTATACAATATAGAGAAGATCAGGATTCATTAAAAGCTCGTGGTTATAATAAATTATAACAGCTATCATTAAAAAAGTATATTTTTATTATTACAACTAATATACAATCTTATAAATATAAACTGATGTGTAATCAACGTATTTGTGAATTCTTACTACACCAAGAGTTCTTTACGTAGATAATGATCCGAATGTCAGCTTTATAGCTTCGAAGATGATAATGATGATTGTAATGGACTCCAGATGATGATATAGAAGACAGCTCTGGAATCTGGATAGCTATGAAGTTCTGAAATTGTTGGCTTTGATGATGTTAGCTTTTGGAAATCGAAAAATGATGATGGTGAATGCTCCCAAATATCGGTAATAATGACAATGATGTCATTTCTCAAAACTCATTGGCATCATCTTTATGCAGCCATCACATTATGATCTTGAGCTCAGTCAAATGAATGTGAAGGCATATTTTCTAAATGGAAATATTGAAGAAACAGTATATATGGTGCAACAAGCAAGCTTTTTATTAGGAGGCTCAAACAAAATGCATTGCAAATTAAACAAGTCCATGTATGGGCACAGGCAGGATTATCCTCAATGGTATCAAAAGTTTCATCAGATCACCATCTTCATCAGATTTAAGATGAATAAAGGTTATGAGTGTGTGAACCACACATTTAGTGGGAGTAAATATAAATTCCTAGCTTTGTATGTATAGTTTGCTGTCATGTAATTACATAGGGCTGTTATGTGAAACCAAATATTTCTTATCAAGGAATTTTGTGATGAAGGATCTTGGTGAAACCTCCTTTGACTAAAGCATTCAGATACATCGTCTTTTTACTCATAAAGTCTTTTGATTGTCTCAAAAGGCCTACATCAAGAAAATTCTCAAAATATTTGTCATATATCATTACAAAATCATGAAATACCTATGTTGCTAAAGGAGGAAAATTATGGCTCAGTCAATGATTTTGAAGCTAAGGAAATAGAGGAAATTCCTTATACATAAGCAATAATGATGTATGCCTAAGTTTCTACCCGTTCAAATGTTGTGTAAATGATATGGACGTCATGCAGATACTTGAGCCATCCAAGAATGAATCATTAGATAGGCACAGAAATGATCATGACTATTTGTAAAGAACCAATGACTACATCCTCACTTACAAGAAGTCAGATAATTTGGGGTCCTTTGGTATTCTGATTCATACTTTTCTGGATGCCAAAATTCAACATCCACGTTAGTCTACATACTTCTGCTTCTCAATCATCAGGTCTGGAATTCTAAAGTAGGATAAATCCTCATCATTCATTTTCTCTCTATCGCTTTGTTAGAAGTGTTTTTTTTTCTTGATTTTAGTGGCTGTTCAGAATCATAAATATCCTCTTTTAATGCTAGACATGATTGCCTCATCTTCTGCAATCTGCTGTACCATTTTTCATGCGTGCAAAAATAAGATGAAAATATTATTAATTACTCGTAGCTTGACTTGGTGGCATGTCACCATGCATCATGACACCTCATTAGTGCTTTTAATTTTTCCTGAATTAAATGCGCACCAATGCCTGTCACTCATGTCAGAAAAAATAATAGACACCTAATGATAACGTGATGTGTTGAAGCATTTATATGAGCCATACTAGCATTATTCTAAATGAATTACAGGTGCATGCCACATGGACTTCTCCATATTTTGAGTTTTTGAGCTCAAAAAATTTATTTTTATTATTTGTGCTCTCGACCTCTCGACCTTCACATTGCATTTATTGTAATTGAAATATGATAGTTTTTCTAGTGGTGCATTGATAACACCCTCAATTTGGTATTGTTTCAAGCAATTAGCACACGTTTATGCATTTAACGAGTTTAAAATAAGGTTGTTATCATATATTACATGTTAATTAATTTTTCCTAGTGAATTCTGATTTTTCCTTAATTTTCTGTTAATTGATGATTTTTATGGAATTCATTTAAGGTCAGGTAATTCCTTTTTATATTAAAATATCAGGTTTCAAAATTGATTTTAATGGTAATTAATGTTGGGACAAATTAGTGAATTTTGTAGATTTTTCTGGAATTTCATTAATTTTTTGGAAATTTATTCATAGAAGAAATGAATTTTTTAATACAAATAAAGTATTTTTTAAAAGAAAATATAAGTTTTTGAGCAATTTCTAAAATCAAGGGGGTTTTAATTAAATTTTCATTGCAACTATGCCCTTAAAACAGCTCTCCATCATGGTTGTATGCAACTAAAATATTTGCAAGGTTTTATTGAAATTAATTAGGATTGTTTCATGTTTTTAGGAAGAATGGGGGAGAGAGAAAGCGAAAAGGATATATACATAAATATTTTTTGGGCGGCGTCGGTTTGGACGTGCATATTTCAATAGGGAATTTTCTGCAACATTCCAGAACATTCTCTCTCCAAGTGGTAAGTTCACCTCCAGTGTTGTGCATACAAAGCACACATATGGGAAGTGACGTGGGGCTCTGTAATTCAGTGTAACTAAGAAGGCGCACAGGTACGTGCCAATCACTATATATTGTGTCATTTTTTTATTGTTTTTTCTTTCTTTTTTATTTTAAGGCACTGCGAGAATGAACCCACCTTTTAAGTTCAAATGTGCCGGCCAATCATAGAACGACACAAAATTGTGTGGAAAAAAATCAAATTGAGGTAAAAATAAAAAAGCAAATAAATTAAAATTGATCCAATGGCTTAGATTGGTTGATTTTCATTTATTTGTAACTTTTGATCGTGAAGTCCGATTGAGGTGATTTTTAATGGCTTTGCTCGTCTCAACATACTATTTCTATCTCTATGGTTTGATCATTCAGATCAAGCCTACATTAATGGATATAAATTAATTACTAATTAGGGGGGTAAAATGGTAATTTTTACCATGTAACCTAAGTATAAAAGCTGAATTTTGAGAGGAGGAGGTCATTATGGAGGTGTCTCTATCACATCTACTGGGCAGAGAGGAGCTTCATCCTGGATCAACCCTATTAGGTTATTTTCTTGTATTTTAATTTTATGTGCAATTTGGGTGATTGTTTTGTAAATTTCTTCATTGTCGTCTTTATCGTGTTATGAATTTCTAAATCGCTAGGCTTAAGCGGAATGTACAAGCCCTTACTGGGATTGAGAGGGGAGATTGTGAATTTACCTAGATATTCCTTTACACATAAAAAGTTTTTATAAAAATTTTAGGTTCTATGATGAATTAGATTGTATTTATGATAAAATAGTTAGTGAATTTGGTTTCCAAATCCCCCAACATGAACTAAGCCAAAATCTCCTTATTAACCTCTCTAATTGACTTCATTGATCCTTCTTATTGGATCAGTGAATTTAATCTAGAGCTCCTTGCTTATTCTATTCTTCCCCATCTATTCTACCTCACTTTCTAAACTCTTCATCTAATTAGGGTGATTTGATCTTCATTGAAGATTAAATTCTCCGTAACTAGGGTGAACTTATTCATGCGTATCACAATTGAATTGCCTTACTAGCTTCCCATGGATGATACCTATATTTGTCATTATACATCTTAAGTCAGGGTTTTATAAATTTTATTGTATAAGCTAAAATCAACAACGACAAGGGATTATAAAATTACAAAATTCACCGCTATTTTTGGCTTATCATGTATGTCACCATTGCAGATAAAGATACGAAAAGTGTCAGTCAATTGGCAATGCCATGAGGGAACCATTTTTTAAAAAAAATTTATCGGTCGCCATTCAATTAAATAGGATCAACACATCGAGGGGTGCAATTTTAAGACCAGAACATCATTAATCATTATAAAATAAACACTAAATCATAAAAATAAATTAAATATACATTTTGACTTATACAATTAATATTGTTATGAATATAATGTCAAAAACTCATTAAAATATTTTCAGAATCATATAAATAAATTCTATAAAAATATGATGTCAAAAACTCCTTAAGATACACTTAAATCCAAAAATACAAATTTCACTTAGAAATAGATTTAATGATTTTAAGCATGACAACACACATCTATATTTATTGTAGCGCATACAAATATTTTAACTGCACCGAAGTAACCTAATATTTAACATGTTATCAGAATACGTTCCCCATCTTCTCCATTTTCTAAGCTAGGAAGTTGAATGCATCTTTTACTGTCATCAATCTCGTATAATATTATGGGTGGATGGTCCCACCTTGACCATCCAATCAAATCTTTTTATTTCTTGATATATTCGAGATTAGAGAATTTTAAACCCTGTGATTAAATATTCATGTCATAATCACAATATAACTACGCTTCCATAATATATATTTGGTGTCTCAAATATTAGCACCAATTAGAAAATCATTTTATGAATCAACATGGTAGGTTTTAAGTATAATAACACTAAAGAAATCATACAGAACCACTAAGTAAAATTTTTCCATTGAGAGAACATACCAATCATCCTATCAATTTCTACACCAATGGCCACATGATCAGACACATTTATCATATAAGTGTGATTACATAGTGTTATTATTTTCATTATTTAATTTATTTCTCTAGTATGATATGAATGATATAAACAATCATAATGCCAATATATTAATAAACATAGTCATAGGCTATGTTTAAATACTTCATCATAAACACCATAAAATAACAATAACGGATAAAATATTTCTTTTGATCAACTTAGGTATTAGAGAAGTGTAATTCCACTGCCGTTCATAAATAATAAATCAGGGTTAATTAATTCATTTAAATATTTTGATATATACAATAATAGTTACAACTTTTTTTACGAGCATATCCCGAGTAAGCGCCATATCCATATGTGTAAAGTATTGAAAAACTGAATTTTCAGTTTAATTTATATTGGTCAATGAATGATATATTTATTTGTAATATTAAAATCTAATTAAATAACCAAAATGGTGAAATTATTTTAAAAGTTTTCATTAGAAAAATGAGAAAGTAAAATTCCCATGTAACCTAATTTTAATGGAGTTTTATTGGATAAATATTAATGAGATTCAATTAAGTTCCTGCATTGGAACTTTTCTAGATATTGGTCACGGTTGATGGCTGATGGGACTACTGTTAATGGAGTGAATGGATAAAATACATAGGTAGATAGGCAAGAAAGAATGGTAGAGCGTGCAAGTGCCACAACTTTATCGCCCCTGGCGACCATGGAGATAGAAGAGGATACATGCTGGTGAGTGGTCGATCTTGTTGTGGCCTTCATGATTGTGACAATGTACGCTACCCTCAACAATGATAACTTAGGAGAAAAAATGAATGTGTTAGATTAAACGAAACAAAGACTACACTAACCTTGTCACATGCTTTCTCTTTACGAATATTGGACAAGAGCATAATTCTTTGATCATTTGCTCTCCAAATGCATGGAAAAAGTCCGAAACAGACTTTAAATGAGTGAAACCTTCGACTAATCAGCATAAGAAAGAAATAAAAGGCCTCACATTTGATAAGGATCGAAGACTATTTATAGATCTGAGACTTGCGGGCAATAGAGGAATAAGTGATGGAGCGCATTTTAATGACGCCAATGAATCATCAGCGGAGCTGTCTTCGTCGACACCAGCATCACCGCCGGTCTGTGTCCAGCCCGATCGGTACGCCAAAGCGTCGGTGAAGACGCCCGGGTTTAAATACCCCGGGTAGCGCATGTCCACACCCGTATCTTCGTGTTTTCGTTATCTATTTTCAACCATTTTGATTTGTGTTTTCAGTCGTTCGTATTGTTTTAAATTCACGTCATCTTGTCCGTTGTTTTCTTTTTTGCGTTGTAAATGAAGGGGGAGATCCTTATTGGACTCTCCTTTCTGAACTCCTTGTAAGGCCCATCATGGCCCTATATAAGGCCATGATGGGACCACGTCATTTTCAGATCTGGAATTTGTGTTGCAGTTACACTCTTGTTTCAGATCTCACCCTAGAAGAAAGAGAAGAGAGTGAAGAAAAGAGAGGAGAGGAAGAAGGAGAAAGGTGGGAACGCCGACAAGCCCTTACAGGACACTATCAAGACATTCCCTGTGGTGCGTCACCTGTGCTAGAAAGTGGTATTGTGCCGTCCCTCCAATGCGCGTCGACCAAACTCCGGTCGTTCCTACCATTGCACATTAAGAGGGTCAGACCTCCTTCTCCATCCACGCGTTGGTCAATGCTGAGAGCAGGCGCGGCCGTCTCACACATGTGAGTCGCCGGTATGCACTGCCGATCACGCCATCGCAGGTACCACCTATTCATCAAAGCCGACACGCGCGTAGACGCTGTCACGGGCAGATACATCAGAATCTTCTAGTCGCAATCATTTGGTGGTGGGCATCACTTGGTTGGATTCATCAGGCTAGGTCCTTCGAGCCACCCCCCCTCCCAATCGCGACTACGACCCTCGATCTACCAGTCGTGGGGTTGTCCCACGTGGTCTTCTCATCAGATTGAAGATTTTCACTTGCACGGAGTCAGCTGTATTACTACTGGTGCAATAATACATCCGCCTAAGCGGTTAACGCCGAACTGTTGGACACGCGGCCTTCTTTGGATGTTTCTCTACCTCGCTCTCCACCCTTGAATGACATCTTCAGTGCCTGCAGGGTGGTGCCGCACGACGACGTCATGCGCTGTTTGGTCCAGTCCTGATTCTGCGGATGCCCAAATCATCACCGAGACCGCCAGGAGAAGTTGTCGCCTGTCAAGTCGTGTGGTACTCTCCAGCAGCATCATCCACGCTGCGCCCTTTGGCAACCAGCTTGCACCATTGGAGCTGCATTGTATACCAATGTCGTCACGCCCGTATTTCGCCTACATTGCTGCTGCCAAGCCTCTGATGCCGCTCGCACTCTATATCCCAGTCTCTCTTCAACTTCGCTCCCCAACATCTTGCTTAAGCGCTGATTCATCGCCGCCTATCGAGCTACACTGTACCCATCTCTCGGTATGCCTCCACTAATCTGCCCACACTGTCGTGCACCGACAGATTCTCGGACGACAAATGCCACCACCGATGAGATATGCCGTCCCTTGCTCGTCTGTTACATTATCTCTTTTAGTATATCTTCGACTGCACTCCACCATGCTCGGGTTAGTTTAGGTGAGAGAAATTATCGAGAAACTAATGTGTTGAGCGTCTTTCTAGGTATGGGCCGAGCCAGTTCGTTACGTATGAGCTCCTACGGAGTAACTCCGTTCAGAACCGTAGTCGCCATCGTCACTCCGACAAGGGTTAGAAGGTCACCGTCACCGTCACTGGATGCCCACTTTGGAGCTTGGAGTTTGGCAAATCACCACGAGTCGGGGCTTGCTCGTACATTCTCCTAGGTTACATTGAATCACCTAGTTACATTCACTTAGTGTATTGATCTGTCGGACGACGCCATCCACGACGTTAGACATCATTTTTGTATCAGAGCAAGGTTGTGGATGCCCACACCACGTCTCCGTACCCTTGCATCACAACATCTGCATATATCTGTTTTCGAAAACCCATCTAGGTGTCCCATCGAGGAACTGGCCATGGTTGTCGAGACGCGATCAAGTAGAAGGATGCACTTTGAAGGTTCACCTTCTGCGCGACGAGACGACTTGTCACTACTCGAAAGGGTCAGTCCTATACGACTTTTAGAGTCCCGTCCCATCACGCCCAAAGGTTGTATACCACCGCCTTCTTTGGAGCCCGAACAAACTGCACCCGTCGTTAGGGGTGCCGATGGATCACTCAATCCACGTGGACACGTCTGTGGACGCCGTGGATGAGCTCGATCCCACCACAGTGCCTGACAGTCACTAGGTGCTACCTACCCTAGTGACGTCGAGGATAACATGACGATGAGTCATTGCCCCCACGGAAAAGATCCCATGGACGAGCTTACGCCAAGGGCTCCCTCCGCACGTGGCCGAGGTGCAGGGCGTGGACGAAGGAGGATGCATCAGCAGTATCGACCCCGGGAGGGACCGAAAGGGGAGCGCAGAGCGTACCTCCACACCCTGACCGTCGTCGTCGACCGCGTGGAGCAACTACTAGCACGTCCCCCGGTGCCTTCGGTAGCCATCATTGTGCCCGAGCCCGTGGCGCCAGACCCACCTAGGGTCACACGTCCCCTAGAGCGACCGCGGATGCCCGTTGAAGATGACGAGTACCCCGATGACAGGTGGCAGGACGAGTTGCATCAGGACCGACGTTCCGAATGATATCCTACATGTGACCCATAGGACATCCATGTCCAGGATGGACGATACCCACGAGACGACTATCACTGTGGGTACGAGGCCGACATACCGGCCCTATGATCGATGGTACGATGAACCCGATGAGGTTCCTCAATACCCGCCGCGCGTGATACCTGATTACCGCGCTTTGTACGATGGTCAAACATGACGTTGGGTTGACCACGAACGTCCAACATCACTTTTGTATCAGAGCAAGGTTGTGGATGCCCACAGCATGTCTCCGTACCCTCGTCGGATGATGCCATCGACGATGTCCGACATTAATAAGAGACAGAAGTACACTTAAAATTTTGACCCAAAAATGCTTTTAAATAGTTACATACCACAATTTTAAGTAAAAGTTATTTGGACCCCCTTTTCCACTCCTAATTAGGAATTTGAATGTGGTACAAAATCCTCATGTTTCTTGAAGATTCCACTTCGTAAGCTGCATTTTAAGTTTATTGCTCATGATTCATGAAACATTCCCTTGATTTTGCAAAAAACTCTAATCATTCGCATGATATGTTGTATTTCAATCTACATGAACTATATGGTTGTATCACATATACCACGTGTATCAGGTTGCTTCGTTTATGCCATTGAATCTTGTTACCAGTTGTGCGTCAACACCTTAAAAATAGGCTTATGCATTCATTATAAAGATGGCAGATTTTTTCTATTGGATGCACACCATCTGAGGTATAAGGTTATCATTGAAATGTATAAAACAACACATCTTAACCATTGTCAACTACTAATGATTGGTCACCACTACTAGTTATCCACATCTAATTGATCAACACGAATCATTTGCCTCTATCCAAATAATTGGATTAGGATGCATGGAGAAGCACAACAAATAAAAATATTTTATATCTTCAATCTTATAAATATTTGAATAAATCAGTAAATATGGATTCTCACTTGTAAAAAATTTCACTTAATACTTGTATGTTTGAAAGTATCATAAAATACTAAGTGATCAACAAAAATCATGAAGTATAGATAATTTTTTTTCCAACTAATAAATTACTTAATTTAGGGATTAAAGGTCACAAAAAATCTGTAAAACAACAAAAAAATTGAGCAATTAGAAACTTTTCTTAATGTGTTGTAAGTTATTTTATATTAAAATAACATGCATTTATGACCATTCCCACAAAAGTAAATATATACTATACATGAAAGTAACTATATAAGATAGGACATTATATGTGATCAATAACAGTCACATACTATCTTTCAGTGTAGGAATTGAAGATGAGTATTTGGAACACATGTTAAAAGATTAGTCATCATTGTACTATGGTCTCATTATAATTTACAAAGTCGATATAATTATAATCTCACGTGCATGATAAAGATTATATTGATGGAGACTATGTTGTTGTCAAGCTAATCATACTTCTGTGTCATGTTTCAATTCATTGAAGTAAAACTTTATTCATTCATATTCTTGTGTGATGTTATAATGAACCCCATGAATATATGCAAGGAGTGAGCGAATTATAAACAAAAGAATACTATGATTATTAGTACTTAAATTGGCCGATACTCTTAAATTAAAAGTGATTTTATAAAAAATTCCCAAATTAAGTATACATAAAGGAGTAAACCCATTTAGGTGCTAATGCCAGCCATATCTCGGAGCTCTCACCATCTTCTCCCTTCATCATATTTATCACCCCTTCAACGGAGAGAGGATGGTGATTAGATCAACTAGATCTCGAAGGAGAGTTGAAGAAGGTGATGTGGGGATCAATCATCACAAGAAAACTCTTCCAAGGAGATCGTAGTGCAATCATCATTAATATTTTAATATCTAAAATAAGAAGTTTAAGTTGAAGGGGGAATCAAATCATGGATTTGTCTTGAGGCATTGCAAATGAATTGCATGAAGAAACTCTTCTAAGAAACGAAGTTAGAATTAAATGAGTTCCACATAAATTAATGTGATCATCTCTGTTTTCATAGCAAAATTACACTATGATCTTATTCATTCTGCTGCGTAAAATATTATTTTAGTCAGTCCATCAAAACCGAAGAACACAACATGTGTTATATTTCTAAATATTGAATTAAATGTGCAGTGTGCACTGGTGCTAGCCACTCTCCTCATATAAAATAAATTGTAGCAAACTTTGCCTCTAGGAGGGATACCCACCTGCGAAGGTGATCAGCTAATACGAAGAAATACTGAGTCCCTTCCCAAGTCAGTTTAAGGATCCACTTAAATCTCGTGTGGGAAATATAAGACCACAGAAACTCCATGAGTGATTTTGAGGAACTTGGAGGCTCTCTATGTTGATGGAAAGGTGAAGCATATTCTGGTTGGTTACCCAGCTTAACAACAATGACACACGCAATGTGGCAAAGCAAGATTCGGTTGGCCTTCTACTGGCTTTGTCTTTAACATAGTTTTCAATTAATTGAAATTGATGACCCCAAAACTTCTATGATATGTGCAAGTGGTTAATGTATCATTTTCACCACTATCCACCGCATTTAAATTTCAGTTCAATATTTATAGGTGCCCATCAGTTCACTCCGCTAGCTATAGTTCTTCTTGGGGAAAGATGGTGAGTTTTCATCCCTCCATGACTGTCTTGTAGTATTATTCATGAAATCATCATTTGGAATCAGGACAAAAATAGGCATTCCTTTGGGTTACTGGATCGCTATCTTGTTTCAGAAACATGACACTTAATTGTTCTCTAATTTTCACATTTGAATGGTCCCCAAATCACCTCTTCCCACACAAGCCTTGTTCAAGATCATCGAACAAGGAGTTGAAATTACCCTGGAGAATTACTTTAAATCACAGTCCGTTTCTTTCACGCTCTCTTATTTGATTGTTTCCGTTTCTGAAAGGATCATGTGTTTCTTGTTTTCATACCACACCTTTTTTTTACCAATGTTTCTGCTCTATATATGAGGCTCTAGAAGATAAGTTCTTCGCAACCGAAGTACTTCCCTTTGTTCCTCTATCAAAGATCTGTTCTCTTCTCCATGTCATTGTATTCTCCTTGCATTCTCTTGTCTGGAGGTTTCTACACAAGGTTGCGACATGGATCATGCGGCTGCTCGGTGCAGTGTCACGGTACCATAGGATGGACTATTCTCTCTCTCTATTATAGCTTTGCAGTGGAACCTCCTCTGCGTCATCAGACATCACTGCAAGATAGGTCAAATTATATGAGAAATTTCCTAAGCTATCAAAATTGTAACATCCTAGTTTTGAAGTTTCCTCGTGGCTTGTCATCTTTCTTTATTGTGATGGCGTAGCCCTCAAGTTATCTAGTTATTTTTTTTGTTTTTCTAAATCTAGGTTAAAATTTCCTGTTTTCGCTTAGGGTTTTTCCTTTGTAAACCAAGGGGCCTATATATAGGACCCCTAGGGTAAGAGCAAGAACAAGTCCATTTGAATTTTTGGAAAAGAAAGCCCCATTGAGAAGAAGAGAGAAAGAGGGTGAGAGAGAGTAGGGCGGAACGGAACGGGGCCGACTTGGCCGCCCGTCCCATTCCGCCCCCCCCCCTTTCCTGTTCCGTCGGTCTCACCCGACGAAACCCTAGGCGGCCGCAGCCGCCGCCGCCGCCGCAGCCGCTGCCGGGATCCTGGGTCTCAGGCCCGTCGCCCGCCCACGGGGCCGCCCCCACCTCGCGGAGCCGCCACCGCTGCCGCGCGGGAGTGCCGCCGCCGCGGCGCAGCCGCCTGCTGCTCGGGACGCCGCCGCAGGCAACCCGCCGCGACGGCCAGCCGCCCGCCGCGGGGACAGCCCCGCCGCAGGAGCAGTCGCCCGCCGGGCAACCGCCGCCGCTGGGCAGCCGCCGCGGGACAGCTCCTGCCGCGACGGGGTCGCCGCCGCCGCTTTGCGGGCAGCCGCCGCCGCCAGACGGGGTCGCCGCCGCTTTGCGGCAGCCGCCCGCCAGACGGGGTCGCCGCCGCCACGGGTCGCCGCCGCGCGCGCCCGCGCGCTCGCCGCCCGCGCCCGCGCCGCTCGCCGCCGCCGCGCGCCACGCCCCTCGGCTGCTGTAAGCCGCTGTATCATTCGCCGCCGTATCCGTCATCCGGCCGGCTGAACCTATCCGCCCACCGATCGTCCGGCCCATCAATGCCTCTACGACGACCGCGTGGGCGTTGACTTAGTGGAGAGCGGTCACCCTCGGCTTCTACGAATTGAGGCCCCGCGCAGGACCTTTCCGGGACACCCACCGACAAGCGGGACGTGCAGTCCAAGATAAACGTCCCCGAGAAGGACAGACGGACCCACGCTCCCGCCGCAGGATGTCGACAGGGTCCGTCCTGCATCATATTGCCACACCCGATGCTTCATTGCCCTCAGAGTGTGCCCTCTAGGTCGGCACCTTAGGACATTTCTCTTGGTCCACAGCCTCTTTCCCACAATGTTCCTTCATCTTCATTCCTCTTGGTCTTGCCCAAGACTTTCACATGAAGAACTTAGTGATCTCTTTATCTATGGCATTGACGATATTATCCCTCACAAACATTCATCCTTCCCAAATGTTTGCAAAGACTCGAGGTGTTCTGGTTGCAGATTATCAACTAATATAACAGTACTATCAATACAAACCCATGTGTAATCATCTTATCTGCGGATTCTAATGACCACGACAGTTCTTTATGTTAAAGGAGGAGTTTTACTCGTCTAGGATCTCGCTAGTGACCTTGCGATCGACTTCCTGTTAGGGACATAAACAAGATTAGGTAGTAAAATGAATGAATATTATATACTCGGTAGAGGCTTAGAAGATAGGATTAAATATAGGTTCACATATAGATTAGAATTTAACACAGATGGTGAGGATCAAAGATAGATTGGGATTTAACATAGACGGCTAGGATCGAACCATAAAGAATTATAACGGTTGAGATTATATCGTAGGATATCCGTTATAACAGCCATCTGTTAATCCTATATTTAATCCTATCTTCTAAGCCTCTAACGAGTATATAATATAGATTAGGATTTAACACAGATGGTTAGGATCAAAGATAGATTAGGATTCAACATAGAAGGCTAGGATCGAAACATAAAGAATTATAACGGTTGAGATTATATCGTAGGATATCCGTTATAATAGATGGGTCTACGGCACCGATCGACAGCTATGATCGGTGCACCCAACTTGTTAGAATGGTTAGATTTAGACATAGGGCATCCGTTATAACAGATGGGTCTACGGCACCGATCGACTTCTTTGATCGGTGGACCCAACTTGTTATAATGGTTGGGATTAAAACTACATTTTATATCCGTTGTAGAACTGCTATAGCGGGTATATGAAACAGAAGTTATTTTTAACTACAACCAATGTAACATTGGAGAATCTTGCGGAATAAACAAAGATCTTCTTCTTCTTGTGTCTTCCTCTTCTTCCTTCTCTTCCCACTCTTTCTCTTCTTTCTCCTTTGTTCAAGGCACCATGAATTTCAACACTTTACGCGGATAAGGCTCCCAGTGACGGTTTTGGAGGCCCAAGGATAGTCGCCGTGACTTCATGGACTTCCAGAAGTTGCCGCCCTGGAATCCGGAGAAATACGATGATTTGATACCGTTGGCTTTGGCAATTGCTGGTTTTGGAAACCGGAAAATGATTACGGTGAGTTCTCTGAGAAACCGGCGGCAATGACAATGATATGATGCCACTGGGTTTGACGATGGCGGCTTCTGGAAACATGGAGAAATGGACATGGTGACGGTGGAGATGGTGACGATGACAACGAGGACACAGGACCATATCTATTCTCATCTTCCGTGTCGTATCCCCAACTCATCTCTCCCTTGAAAGATCACAGAAAAAAGATTGGACAATTTTATTTATTTACTTTCTGTCCTAGACGGAGAGATCTCCGGGAGACACGGACAAGCGACAGTAGAAGATTTAGTTTCAACTTTCAACTAGCCTTGACGAAGACGGCGTGTTTGGGCTCGGGGACCTTGTAAAGAGTCCCGAGCACGGAAGAGGGCCAGCACTTGGCGGCCTCCTCCCAGAAGAGAAACCCCACGCAGCCACAGTCGGCGCTGCAGAGCCGCCGGCACGCGTCCACGCCGGTCACGTTGAGAGCCGGCGAGTACTTGGTCACAAAGCTCTCCACCCCGGCAATCTTGAAGAACCGCGGGCTCGCCCCCGGCTCGCACCGGCCCAGCCTCGGCGGCGCGCAGCCCGCGGTCCAGCTTAGAAGCCCCTTGGTCGTGGGGCAGCCCACGCACATCTCGTCGTCGCAGACGCCGAGCTTGCCGCATTTCTCCGGCTTGAAGCACGCGCTGAAGTAGCTTTCCCGCGAGAAGAGGGTGAAGGTGGTCTCCCAAGGGCTCTCATCCACTCGGTCGTCGAAGGTTTGGACGACGAGGTCGCCGTCGGGCTGGAGGCGGAGGAAGGAGAAGGTGCTGTTGTACTTGGTCACGGCGAGGATAGTGTCGTTGAGGCAGAGCTCGTAGGAGCCGTCGTCCCGAGAGAAGACCTGGAAAGCCGCGCGGTCTTTGCTGGATGGGATCCTCGCTCTCCAAGACGTTAGCCCGAGCTCTCCTTTGAAGTACGGGATGGGGTTCGGGGTGGCGTCCACGTACAGAACGGGTGTGTTTTCTTGGATTACCAGAGAGTAGGGCCCTGGGGAGCCGTCGGATATGGATCGACGGCTGACGAGCTTCTTCTCGCCGCCGACGGGGAGGGACTGGCCGACGAGGAGAGTGTCCGTGGGGTGGTCGAAGCTCTGCCAGAGGAACCGGTTCTTCCTATCGTAGAGGACGAGATTTCCGTTGTTTAGGATGCGGAGGCCGACGACGCCCTTGTTGGCGGTGCCGGTGGACCAGACGACGCGTCCGTCGGCCTCGGCGAGGACGAGGTTGCCGTCGGCGCCGAAGGAGAGAGTCGCGTCCTCGCCGACGGGGCTGCCGCGGTTGGCCTCCCAGACCCAGCGGCGGAGGGAATCAGAGCAGCGCGTGTTCATGCGCATCGCGATGAAGTACTGCCCCCGCGTGGTGTTGTACCACGCGAGATTGAAGGGGGCGTTCGTGATTGGCATTGGTCGATACGTGCAGAAGTATTCGTCGGCGTACTCGCTGTACTCGGCCTCCTTATCGTTCACGTACTTGAACGTGTCCTTGGCCGGGACCCTGTCCACCACCGCTACTGCGGTGGCGGAGAGGACGAGAACGAAGAAGAGTTTTAACAGCGGGGAAAGCTTCATGATTTGGCACTGCGGGAAATGGGGCTGAGGAAAGAGGAGGTTACTTCATGGAGGATTGAGTAACAGAGATGGGTCGCTTATAAACGGCCTGCTGTAGCGATACTATGGGCGTTGGCGGCTATGGTTGTTTCATAAAAAAAGTTATCTATAGCCGACGCAGTTTTTGACGTGAGTACGACATAATTGTTTGAATGCGCGTTGACAGCAAAGAGACAACCGTCTCTAAGGGCAGCGTCCGATACAGGTTGCTTGACTACATATACTGTTGTCCATACTGGCATCTAGGGTTTTACTACCCGGGTCCGGGCTGTACTTTTAGAGAGGACGTAAACCTTACTTTAGGATTGCTCCCGTTCCGGTCCGGTCTTAGACCCGTCCCCCGTCCCGGTCAAGTCATCTTGACTAGTCAAAGTCAAAGAACAAAAAGTCAGTATAAGGAAATGGTATGGACTTCCGATCAAAGGGAAAGTTTGTTTCAAAGTCACTTATGAAGCCCATTTAAAAAACTGAACAGAAGAATAAAATAAAAATAGAAGAAGAAAAGAAGGTTGAAAGAAGAATAATTGAACAACAAAAGAAGAAGAAAAGAAAATCAAAAGGAAGAAGGTAAAGAAACATAATGAGAGATAAGAAAATCAGGAGAAAGAGGAAGAAAGAAATAGTAGGAAAGGGTAACGAAGAAAAAAAATAAACGAAGACTTGAAAAGGAGAAGAATAAGAAGAATAAAATAATAAGAAAAGAAGATGGGAAGAAGAATAAAATAAGAAGACAAGAATAATAAAAACGAGGAGAAAAAGAAAGCAAAAGAAGAACTGATGATGAAAAGAAGAATGAAATAAAAAGAGAAGAAGCTTAAAAGAAATGAAGAAAACTTGACAGAGTAGACAGTAGAGTGGAGAAACCTAACATAGCTTGAAATACAATGAAACAAACTTGACAGAGTTGGAGGAGAGAAAAAAAAACAAGGTTAAACTAAACTTCTCAAGATTAAGACCAAGAAAGAGGGACTCAAAGACTGGGAGAGAGAGAACGTCAGAGGGAGAGAGAGCGAGCACGCAAGGGAGAATGGGAGAGAGAGAAGAGAGTGTGAGAGAGAGAGAACGGGAGAGAGAGAGAGAACGGGGGAAAGAGAGAGAGAGAAGAGGAGAGAGAGAACGGGAGAGAGAGAGTGCGAGAGAGAGAGAGAGAAAGAGCAGGAGAGAGAGTGCGAGAGAGAGAGCGTGCGAGAGAGAGAGAGAACGGGAGAGAGAGAGAGAGAACAGGAGAGAGAGAGAGAGAACGGGAGAGAGAGAGAGAGAACAGGAGAGAGAGAGAGAGAACAGGAGAGAGAACGGGAGAGAGCACGGGTGAGAGAGAGAGAGAGAGAAAACGGGAGAGGGAGAGAGCGTGCGAGAGAGAGAGAACAGGAGAGAGAAAGAGAGAGCACGGGAGAGAGAGAGAGAGAACGGGAGAGGGAGAGAGCGTGCGAGAGAGAGAGAACGGGAGAGAGCACGGGAGAGAGAGAGAGAGAGAGAGAGCGCGAGAGAGAGAGAGAGAGAGAGAGAGAGAGAACGGGAGAGAGCGGGCGAGAGAGAGCGCGAGAGAGAAAGCAAGAGACGGAGGGAGAGAGAGAGGGAGGGGGAGAGAGGGGGGCGGGGGCGGGGACGGGGTTGGTGGGGGGTTCGGTTTGACCATCGGACCAGATCCGGCCCGAACGGCCGGTCCACCCTAAAATGGTGGACCGGCGGTCCGACCAGGTCCCTGTCCAAAATGTCAAACCCTACTGGCATGGTGTGAGAGGTCCGAAGAAGAAATTAGATACCAGCATCGGATTTCATTTTTACAATGTCCCGTCATTATGAAAGCAAATATGTTGTACCATTATCTGCCACTTTCTGGACCACACTCCATGCCACCTATATCAAGGGTTTGACAGTCTCGGTCTAGCCTGGGTTTACAAAGTCCTAAACCCTACCTAAACTTAGGTCCGGTTTCAGCTTGTTCTTGTTTGGTCCCGGGTCTGGACAAGTAGAGGTCTGTTAGGTTGACTCGTCAGTGTCAGCATAGAAATTTCTGTTCATATTAATGTTAAATATCCTCGTCATCAAGTGGGTGCTCACAGGTGGTCAAATACATGGAGTCTACACTGAGCTCGATAGAAACCTCTCTGTCAAGTTAGATTTGATATTTTTTAAATTTTACAAAAAAAAACAATAAATATACAATAGTTTACTTCGGATTCCTGTTCGGTTTGTCCCATGTACCTAAAACTGTCTGACCAATGGATCCCCATTTGGTCTGGCCAAACCAGTCCTTGGTCCTTAATGTTCAACCCCACCAATATCTGATATTGGCGGATATTTGATGTACGTCCGAAATCCGATATTCCGTGTATAAAATCATCTCAATTTGATATGGATATCCGAAAACAGATATTTGATATCAGACATCCAGTATCGGACGGATGATCTCAGACTCGCAAACACTACCCCTGCGGATGAGGAAGAGGATGATCCACAAGGGGGAAGCTGAATATCTTGCTTAAAATGATTGAAGAAGACATAAACTACTAATTACATATATTATTCTTGTTTTATGGTTTCAGAATATTACTAGAAAATTAGAACTGCAGTCTGAGATGAAAATCAGAACTGCAATTTAAGGTGAAACTTTATATTTCTTCCATTGTATTTTTTCTGTCTTCCCATAAATAATTCATAATCCAACCGTAAGCTTGATAAAGGGTCAAAAGACACAACTGACAGCAAAGTTTCAGCCCTATCAGACAATTGGATCTAAAGATATGTCCACTTGAATTTCACTTAATCTCCACCGTTGGATCTTTGTTAATTCTCATCCAAGTGAGGGCCCACCTGGATCTGGATCTTCATTTTGATTGGCTGTGATGCATTCCTCTTTGTTCCCTAACACTCTTTTTGTTTCTCACTCTTTCTCTCTTTCTCCCTCTCTCTTGCCCTTTTGAATTTCACTTTCCGACTCTGGCACTCTGTGAACTAAAGAAGACATCTGATCTTATGCTTAAGTTCTTAATTCAGTCTGATTAAAACAAAGCAACCTCGTGTTTAGCATGAATACTCCCTGTGGAAGTTAATGAACAAGTTTAATTAAGAACGTGTGGAATGATCCGTCCTAGTTTGGGAAGATCTGGTTGTCATGAAGAGTAGAGTAAATTCCATCGGGATGAGAAACTCCAATTTAAAACTTATAATTGTTTAGGCATTTGTAGTGTGATAAATAATTGTGACCAATTCTCGCATAATATGTCTAAATAGATGAGAAGGTGGTATTTATTTATAAAGTTAATAGAGTAAAGACAATATGATGAAACACAAGACGTGTTAGGGAGACGAAGAGTGAGACAACAAAGATATGATGGTGTGATAGGTATGAGAGTTGATGGAAATCTGGAAAGAAACAAAAGTATCGAAGAACAGACAAATGAATGGGATCAAACCTAACGATGATGTAGAGAAGAAATGATCTACGATATTATTGCTTACTATAGATGCCTTCATTCAGCCAGGATAAAAATGATTCATGACTATAGGCGAGCTCCTCCGCTTATTTATTTCATATTTTAACACTCTAAAGACATGAAGGAAAATTTTAATGGATCTAAGAAACTCCCTATCTTTCGATGAGGCCACAAATGTAGGAAACAAATTTAAAGATGAATTTTAAAAAATATACATGCCTGAATTTATAGGTTTTAAGGCATGGGTAGAATGAGGTTGTGAAGACAAAATGGCCTTCGTAATTTGTCTCTTTTAAACTTTCATATATAAAATTTTGAATTTTAACCAATCTTGATTATCCATTTTCTCCCATCTCATCAGCTGCACTATTTCTTCCTCATTTACTCTTGGTGGTTAAAAATTGTAAATAATCATATTTTAATGATTGACATGATCGACTTGCCTTCCCTGATTGGCCGTAGTGAGAGCACCATGTATCCTTTATCGAAATGAAGATGCAAAGGTATTTTTATCAATTCAAAAAAAAATAGATAAGTAATAGTATAGTAAACGACCCAGGTTCTGAGGTCACGAAGAAAATAAAAGCCCCATTACTTCGTAACGCTCACTCACACGCGTCTTCATCTTAATCTTCCCCGCTTCCGCGTCATCACCTGTCCAACCAGTTTCTATTTTGTTTTCATATTTTATTAAATACCATAATGCTGCATGTCATTTACATAATAAAAAGACAAAGGATTTTTAATATAACTGATAAAATATAATAAAAGTATATTCTGACTTAGAAAAGTAATATTTCATGAGTATAATGTCAAGAAAACACAAGTAACATATTATGGTCAAAAATTAATTTCTTCAAATAATTTGATGTTAGAAAATTCCATAGAAGACCATTAGATCCATAAAAAATCTGAATATTAATATAAAACGAGTGCGGATCATTTAAGCTTGATGACGCGCACATATAATTGTTGTAATGCATGAAATGTGTAGATCATAGAATTAACCAATTTATTTGTGTGTTATCACCAGACTCGATACTGCAAGCCTGGAATTTATTTACGTAACAAATGAAAATCTTAGGCTTCTCACCTTTGGCGAGTAAGACCCCTCTCTCATGGCTGGTGGCTACTTAGTGATAGGGGCTCCCCTAACTTTCTTCTAACCTGACAATAGAACGTACACTTTATTCTCTTTCTATATATACGCATAATATCATATGTATATCAGTGAAACCAATGTGAGAGGACCCTATCTAACTATTGGAAAGAAATAAGAGAGTGGTGGATGGCTCATGAGAAAGTGTTAGGTAGTCAAGGATAATGGGTGAATGAGCAAAATATACTAGAAGGGTGTAGCAAAAGATGAGGATGGTGGATACTTTAATCATGTGCCCACTCAAGCTTGGGATGATTAAAAAATAATCAACACATGATTTAGGTAAAATAATAAACATAGATCCAAAATGAAATTCCCATTTTAAGTTTTTTTTCTTATTTTTTAAAGGGGTGAAAAATAAAAATGGAAGCATTATTTGTAGAAATAAGAATTATTAAGTAACTAAATGTTGGTCTAATTCATCTGATGCTCCTGATAGAGGAATTATTTGAGAATATAAAATTCCATGAAACAAATAAGAGTGAAACAATATTATGAAGGATTTATATAACAAAAAAACAGAATAATGGAGTAAAAGGTTTCAACTAAAGCATGCCATAAGTGTTGAAGGATAATGGGAGAAAGATTGGTTCATATAACAACAAACAACAAGAGAGTGAAATGACATAAGTTAGGATGTGAAAAAAGGGTGAAGAGGATACATAAGTAGGTTTGAAAGATAATTTTATTTGGCTCAAATACTGGTGATGATATGCTTTATATTTGAGTTATTGGATATCGTCGTGCATAATAATGTGTACCTTATCGATAGCCAAGTCATATGTAAGGTTGTCATATAAAATGTGGGTGTGACAAAGGGGTTCACAAGACTCACATCACTCCACCAAAGATTATTGTACTTCAAATCTTTGATTTTATGTCTGTCTGGCCACTCTACCCGGAAGCCTCTCTATTTTTTAAATCATCAACACATTTTTCAAAGTCTAGTTTTAACACCATAAACATATTTATGATCAACTCTAGGCACCTAACTTATCCACACGTACTCTTACATTCCAAGATAAATAGACTTCCCTACGTGAAATTGCACAAGTGGATGAAAATCACCGCGTCCCAACTTAAATATGGAATTTGATAGAGAACTCCCCCTTATTCTTTCATGGAGGGAATACAATGCATACGAAATGAGTAAATTCAGAAATAAGAGATTTGGAAACTAAAGGGATAAATCTTTTTTTCCATGCATCATGCCCTTGCTTTGATTACTGCATTGTCTTCTCAGTGATTTGCTTATTACACAGGTAAATTTATGCAAAGGAAAAAATTCAATAAATTAAAAATAAAATAAGAAGATAATAATAATAAACAAATGATATAATAACTGATAATTAGTACCTCATCAGAAGTTTCATCCAGCTTGATAGAAGTGGGTCGATGAAGTTTCAGTGTCCAGATTTGCTTTCAGCATTTTCCATTGGCTATAAATCTTTGACCTGTCTTAAGATAATTAAGTAATAAGGCTCAAAATTTAATAAACAATTAAAGACCCATCCCCTATCAACTTTAATTTCCCAGATTTGTGTCAAATAAGATCTTTGCTTTATTCTTGTAGATCCTAGAACTTTTTATGAGCCTTATTTTGAATTTTATAGCACGACAAGCTTTATCCTTCAATCCCACGACAATATGATAATAGATAATATAAAATTTAGGGTTTTAATTTGTCATTATTATTTTGAGATTATTCCGTATAAAGTATAAACATGAACTCATTAGTTTTTAGCTAATGATGAGTACGGATCGTCTCCATTGGGAATGGTGATTAAGGATTAAATATTCTTAGTATGGTGATTATTGTAATGAGAAGCAGTAATGTTTAATATAAAATGAAGTGACGATAAAATATGAAGTGACATAGTGATATTAAGTTAGGAAGAGTAGTTAGTAGATAATGATAATTCACCTTTTATAAGAGTGACTGAATGCGAGAATGGAATAATGATGGTGTAAGGAATACAATAATAATAAATAAAATATTCTCTTATTAATATCTGGTGCAGCACATGTTTCCGCGTGTCGCACCAGTCACCTTTTCATAAATTGCAAGGAAACATGTGTGTGCCACGTGTACCATTGCACTTGTTGACTTCCATTTCCTCGCTTCTTTCCTCTCTCTTGATCTCAATTCTCATACCACATTTATTGCAATTTAAATCAGCTGTTTTTACGTAAGTCAACATCACTTCTACGAATGAAGTAAAGAGAATATCAGAAATGAGTGGTCCATTATGGCATCATGATTTGCGATGCTATAATACCTTTTTGCAATGATTATCCCAGCTAATCATTGGTGACACTTGTAACTAATTATCGTTTGACAAATCGAATGGCAACACATGGCAGACACATATTAAAAGAAAAAAATTAAATTCTAAAATATGGAATGAGTTATAGAAATATATTTAATATGTATTTGGACTTATAAAATTCATATCTCTCTGAATATAAATAAAAATAGTTAACAAAAATATATTCTGAATCAAGGAATTATTTCTTAAAGGAATTAATGTCAATAAAATTATGCAAATATCGAAGAGAACCTTGTATCCAGTTCTCATAATTATATTGAGAATCGGCTTGATTTCTGTATTTCATAGCTCTATGTATGCATTAGTTTGTTGATGGTAGAATTGGTGAACTTATGGTTCACTAAAAGTTTTTATAATTTTTTTGAATTTAGGGTTGGTAAAAATAGCCCTAAAATGACCAAATTTGATAAACTATTTTTTTTCACATAAAGTAATTGCTACAGTCAAATATTAGTTCAAGTGATTATTATTTTTACCCATCCTTAAAACAACAGACAACAATTAGTAAATAGTACCATGAAATAAATACCCCTAACGTCAATTTTATCTCCTTCAATGACGGTTTTTAAATTTACATGATCTTTATTAGACATATTTAAATATTCTTGACATGGTAGGCATTTTAGATTCAAGTCAGGAGCATATTTTTAACAATGAAGGGCAATAAAATGAAATCTTAAGTACCTTTAACCTGTGACTTTTAGTGAGAAGTAAACCCCTCTTGAATATGAGCGACAATTATAGCACCTTTATTTTTTATTGTTCTGGAATTCGTATATGTTCGACTCCTAGGTGAAACTTTTCTATCTTCAAAACTAGCACCATCAAAAGTCCATGAGGAACTTATTCTGATTAGACGCCTATTTTTATAGGAGTATTTTCTTGTTACAAGAAAGTTTAAAAGTATACACATACAAAGGTAAATCCTACCTAAACTGGTTAGTGAATTCTCATCAAAAAATTCTTATGTAATGGGAATAATATTTATTTTAGCTATCGTATCTATTAATCCTAATGGGAATAATAAACCAATCCCTTTTGTATACATTTTTATTTATCAACTCTATCTCATATTTCCACAACAATATAATCCACATTATTAACCTGCGTTAGGCTGCCTCAAGCAAAAAATAAAATGCAAAGTGATCTTAAAAAATCAGTTTACTACCAGGAATATAAGGTCTACATATCGTTAAAGCATTAGCAACACTTGGAAATTATTTTTCTGTAGTCTACCTATCATAATAAATGTTCATGAGATTCTTGTTCATCATCTGAATTAAGACTTTTGCTAAATAAAAATAAGATGCATCATAGATTAGTCCAAAAGGTAAAATCCAATCTAGAGCCAGAAAAATGGGTTCCTGGATGAGCGGATATTTGATTTTGTAAAAATATTTTTTGTGAAGTTTTTTGTTAATAATATATTTCACCTCTTAGACAGAAAATTAGTGAGACATTTAGAAATTTTGAAAACAAATTAAAAAAACCTCCTGTAGAAGTTGGCATGGCTTAGGAACTCGATAAGTAGTTTTTAAGGAGTGAGAATACTTAGGTTCTACATCCCTTATTATATTTTCATTATCTACCTCTTGCCTGGTCTACAGACTCAGTGCTCTATCACCATCCTTTCTTGCATCATGACATAATATTTTTTTTGAAGCATCATTTTTTAAAACAGTATTTAAGTTAGTATACAAATCTAAAGTATTTAAGTTAGTTTATCTACGCATATCTCAAAACAGTATCCAAAAATAGGAAATATAGCATCCAGAAAAATATTAAGACAATCACCAAATAAATCAGAAAATATGTCATTCATACATGTCTAAATATATAAAAATCTCGACTTGTATTTAATGAATACTAATCTGGCTATAAACCAAGTACAATTATGAGTATAAAAAAATTACCATTGAGAAATCAAAGAGTATGATGTTAATTTTTAAAATTTCGATAAACAGGTTGAGCTTGGTGTTATTCTTTTATTAGGTTTACATTCTTATAAAAATGTAAAATATCATAGTAGTCGTTCTATTCCAAAACTTTTATCTACAGTTATTTAAAATCTTTTTGGCACCCTAGTGAATTAGAATCGATCAAGAGCTATTTGAATTTGCATAATCCCATCATTTTTCAACAATTTAAGTATTATTGCCTTCAATAATTCTAACATTTGATGATTAAACCTTATTTGACTATTTCTTAATAGTCTACTTTTGTCTTTAAATATTTGTTTGTTCACATATGTTTCAAGGAACTCTTTTAATATTACCAAATTTATATCCTATAGGTGTCATACATTTTTAAATATTGATTCGATATTTTGTTCTAGAGTTAAACCATGAGAAATTATTTTTAATCATGACCATGAAATACATATTTCAAAGATGAATGAATGATTTTCAAATCTATCATCTGATTTTCAAATGATTCTGGAGATTCATGGATTGAAACACATTAAGTTTCCTCCGGAAAAAAAATCCGCATCATATTCTTCCTCTAGACTATACAAAGTTATTCAGTATCCATACGATAATATTTCATTTGTTTGGCTATGTTTGCATGAAGTTTTAAATGTCCTAAATTTAAGTGCTGATATCTTGATACGAATCTGCAGTTTATTTACCTGTACCAAAGAAATATTGACCCAAAATTACAAGATAAATGCTCACATTTTTTATCTCCGTTGTATCTACAAGACTAAATACCAGTGGAAATGTATAATTTTATTAAATTAACAACTGCTTATTCTACTTGTCCGCAAGGATAGTTAATATATCCGTTATCTAATACTAAATTTTTAAATAAAATACCAAATATCCACATTTTGATTTATCATAAACTGATTTTTTCATGGTCAAGTAAAGATCTGGAAACTGTGTCTCCCAGTTGAAATTAAATAAAACAAAGTTCTTGATCTTTTCTCTTTGAAGAATCTGATCCATGAGAACAGAGATAACATTTTCAGATATTTTGACCCTTTTTCCTCTTACTGGAAAACATATTTCTTTCAAAAATTTGAAAAAAAAAGAAATAAAGTCGATAATTTGGATAGTGGCTCCACACAAAGTTTGTAAGTCGATAATTTGGAACTGGTATTTGAAAAATATTTAAAACATCAGGCTGCAAAACATGAAGCTGACACAATATAGGTCTGGTTCAATTGGTTTTTTTATTATTTTCGTGTTCATCAATTATATCTAATTTCATTTTCCAAATTATTTTTCAAAATAATCAGTGATTTCTTTTACATTGCCGATTTTTGCTTTAGCATGACTGTCATCATATTTTTAACTATTATGTGGAATTAAGAATTATTCAGCATGAAGTAAATTTCTAAGACTAACTAGGTTTTAAGTTGTAAATTGAATTTTAGGGAATCTACTTGGCTCCCATATTTCTTTATTGATCGTAGTAAGGCGTATTATGGTTCCCTTGTCTCTTTGCTAGATATCCTATCCTCTTTGATAGTTTTTTTAATTCTACTCTGTGACTCTGTTGGGTTGTGATTCTGTTGTTTGGTTATCTAAAAATTAATGAGAAGCTAAAGATTGATTCAAATTTTACCATAAAAACAAATCGCATATGGTGTACCTAGTGGGAACATTTTCCAACCTTGACTTGCTTTACGGGGTAGCTTCTTCAAGATGTTCACTTCCTTGGTCTCTAGAAGTATATCTACCACTAGAAGACAGTCATATCTCCTTCCCTTCTTCTCCAGCTCTTCTGCAAGACCATACTGATCTCCTCACCATCAAGAAGCACTTGTGAAATGAGTGGATAAAATAGAGAAATAAGAAAGGGGGCTCCCAAAGGGGTTCCCAGATCTGATTGACATGGGCATCTAAAATGGGTGCACATAGAAATTCTACTTATTAAGAATTTTTCACATTATTATCTTAATAAATAAAAAATATCCTTAAATCTTTTGTGTGTGACCCTATGGGTCCATATATAAACCTAGTTAATGACTTTAAATATTTATGGAACAACCTTATTAATAAACTATATCAACATATCGATTATTTTACCTGTTTGATGGATTAAGCTTTCAGCCCATGGAATGCCAAGCTGAACTTTATGGTGTACAATAAGGTAGTCTTTAAATTCTATTAGTAACCTTGTACATCATCAGTTACTTCATATGTATAACATTTGGTAAATGCATGACTCTCAAATGATTGAAGGTATAGTTAATCGTCAAAACCAAATCTACCATTTTGTTAGTGATGTTACACAGCAACGATCATTGGAGAACACCTCCGATATTCTAATCACTGTGGCCACAGATTTAGCTACATCATCTTCCATGAGTCAACACCTTCTATACAAAGAGCCAATGATCTCATCGCGACCACATGATCATGTATGTATACTTCCTAGTAGATCTGAGCTGGGACATAATTGAATCTCATCGTTAGAGATTCATGAGCCTTCGTCAAAATATAGCCATCCATACACGAGATGTCCTCGATGCCTCAATTCAACTAATCACTTATACAACCGTGACATAAATCAATTTGATTGCCATTTAGGTATAATATCAGTGAGGGATTGATATGGACCGTATTAGTGAACTCTTTTCGTAAAGGATACCAACCATCTATCCTTGGGGTCTCCACACTAATGGCTATAGAATCAGACATACTTATCAGATATGTAAGATCATTGATAACCTCAATTTTAGGGTTTTTAATTCATCATTGGTAATTGAGATTATTCAATAAAACTATATTTAACGATAATTAATTAAGAATATTTATTTAGTGATAAGTACAGATCGTCTCCACTGGGAACGATGATTAAGGATATCATTTTCTCACTATAGTGATTATTGGTACGAGAATAATAAATACGAGAATAGAATAGGCGAGATAGTGATATCGAGGAAATATGAATAGAATGACGCAAAGTCTTACGATAATAAGGTAGAGGGCATGACGGATATGACGGATCGAATGCACAAACAGTATGATGGCAAAGATATTTATGGGGGACCATCCAGTTTTGCAGACCCCGTCGAACCTGTTCGTCGAGCGAGGGCTCACGCGCGATACCCAGCCTTCAGAGTACCCGTCCTTGTCAACGGGCCAACAAGGTTTGACACTATCTTTACTTGCATTTTCCTTGTTTAGTAGTCCATGTATGTTGTCCGCGTAGGTGTTTGTTTTTGTTTTTTTGTACGTGTTTGGACCGATGTACGAACCTACACGTTGTGTGTGTGTGTTAGTGCATGAGTGGGCGTGTTCATGTGCCTCTCTCTCCTATTAGGGGGTCCTAATTACTTTTAATTGGGCCATCTCCTCTTTTATTTCTAAGGGCGGAAGGCCCATATTTACCCCTATAAAAGGTGGGGCCTGCCCATAGGAATAGAAGAGAAGAAAGATTGAAGAAAATGTGATTTTTAGTGACTGTTTTCTGATTTTTTTAGTGGTTTTTAGTTTTCATCTTATTTATGAAAATGCCACTACAAAGTTAGGACAGAGAAAGGAAACCCAAGAGTTTGCCAGAAAGCGCAGTTGTCTTGCCCGGAAACCACCACCGCCGCCTTCGCCAGAGTTTTGGCCACCACTCCTCAGGCTGCCCAGTGCCATCTAGGGCCATGAGCACCTGCCCAAGGCTGCACACGGTCGCACGTGGCCGTCAATGGCTGCACACAGTCGTCCAGGCCGCCCGCGGCTGCCTAGGCTGCCCGTGGCTGCCGACCTGAGGCCGCCTCCCCCATGGCCGACCTGAAGCCGCCACCCCTGCGGCCCATCTCAGGTTGCTATGCCCCGCGGACGACCGGAGGTTGCCGCACCCCACGGCTGACCAAAGGCCGACTAGACCTTGATGTACACCATAACAGCTCATTGAATATGAACATTTTGAATATCTTTTTACAGGCTAGTGATCACTGAATTCTGATCTAACCACAATTCAGTAGGTCATTGCACCTATTCATGGACTTTGCTATACACATGAGAAGGGAATAATGAGTAAATATTTCATTTCAACAAACAATAAAAAAACATGGTGATGTTATTTTCTTGACAGCCACATAGTATCAATAATGAACATAATTTAGAAGTCCATATGAGTACATGAAAAATACCATAAAATTAATAATTGTAGGATTGATTTTCGTGCATAATATTTTCAGCTAGTAATTATTATCCATGGATAATGATAATTTCCTATAAGCAGCAATAGTATGCTTTATGTCATTAACCACTAAGTAGCATGTAAATACAATATCTGAATGTATACTATCTTTGTGAAAGCTTAAAATAAACAATTTTTATGCCATTATTTAATATTTATATATTTTAATTACGAGGTTATTAATTATACAAGAACCTTCATCTAATGGGTGATTATGATTTGTACTAAATATAATTTGAATGTATCTGTTAGAACGGCCATGATTGGCCACGTGTAGAACACAAATACTAGAGTAGAAAAAAATGAGCTGTATTTGAGTTAGAGGATAAATAAAATAGGCTTTTGGATAGAGAGAGAAAGATATTAGAACTCGTGGACCAAGGGTATTTTCCATTGTTTATGAGAGAAATATATTTGTATGGATATAAATACCAAGCTAAAAAATGGCACTCCAAAGGTCTCTTTGGAATCACCAGCAACACTAGCTGGTAGAATAACAATGGCACTCCAAAGGTCATCCAAATGTTCAAATATCATTATGATTAGTTTTCTTCTTCTTTAATTTTATTTATACTGTTTCATGCAAATCATTGACCTAGAAAAAATATTCAGGTTCTGGTGTATTTAATTTATCTGTAGCTTTTTCTTCATAGATCTAGGGCTTGAAAACTTTTTTTCCATATCATCCAGCCCAAAGTAATCTTATTTAGAAGGGATAAATAAATAATATGATTCTTACTTATAATATCAATTCATCACGCAGAAATGTTAAAGTTAGTATTTTTCCAGGAACTTGCCTCTTTGATGATACGTGTTCCACACCCACATGGACTGCGCATGCATATGCATATGCATCCCCCTTATGTGAAATAAGCTCAAATTTACTGTAATCATTCATCGTGGTTGTGTGAGTAAACCAATACAATTTAATAAATATTCACTCTTAAAATAACTTGAATAGTTAGTAACTAGAGAGGTTCATATCCATATGGAATCAAGATTACGATTATGAATGAGATGAAATATTTAAAAATTTATATAACAATGATATGATGATGAGGATAGCTAGAGATAGTTGTATAAGACTACTATTGTATATACATGAACCAATACAATGTAATAAAGCTTGACTATTAAAATAACTTGACTAGTTAGTGATTAGAAAGGGTCATCTCCTTATGGAATCTAGTTTAGAATTACAAATGAGATGAGATATTTAAAATGAATATTACAATGATAAGATGATGAGGATAGCTTAAGATATTTATAAGAGATTACTAATGTATACATGAATTGAATAAGTGGGTGCATCTAATGACCATGAGAGGTAAAAAATTCTCAAGTTGATTTGGGTCAGTATATATAATGATCATGAATTTGATTTAGTCTCAATTGTCCAATTTTGTGTCCCCCACCCTTGTTGCATGTACTGGATTACTAGTATAACATAAAATTTGTAGAATCATAGAAACAATTTTAAAAACTCTAAAAAAAATGTCTAAAAATTATTTATTTTTGGAATATAATTCCATAATTCTATTAAAATGGATAAAAGCCAATAAAAGGAAATGATGGTAAAAATATATTAAACATTTTACGCTTTATACAGCCATATAGAATCATTTTTAGCCAAAATAGACATGGAAAACTTATAGCATCATATAATTATTAGCTTGTTATCAGTGCCACATGTGCATGACTACTGGCATGCCCTTGCAATAGAGCTATGCTATGTGATTAAATGCTTCCGGTACACACCATTTCACACTGCAATCTAATTCCATCATTCACACAAGCTGCACATAAACTGCAATATTTCTATTTACATGTTACACTTATGTACTCACTCTCCGAAAAATAAATTTACATTCTTTTTGGTTCACTTCTATTCAGAATCCCCCCATTCCATTCTAAGCTCTCTAGATGTTGGGCAGACCCCAGTCGGAAGCTGAACATAGTCCTCTAGGGAACAATGGGGCCATGTCCAATGGTGTTAGGCCCCACCAGCTGTCTGATGATTAGGGAAGGACACAGTCCAGTCTCAACCTCACTAGAACTTAGTCTGGCCTGGTCTCCATCTATCATGTTGACTAGTCAATGTGAAAGCCAATGTCAGTTTCACTTGGCCATCTCATTGCAGTACTATTGGACAACGAGAGAGTGAAAGAGTGAGAGATAAAGACTGAGAGGAATATAATTAAAAAGCGAAAGAGTGTATGGATGAGAGAGAGAGAGGGCGAGAGAGAGTGAGAGAGCAAGCGGTGGAGAGAATGAGATGAGGGAGAGAGAGAGAGGGAACAAAGGAGAGGGAGAGAGAGGGGGAAAGTAAGAGGGAGATAATGAGAGAGGGAGAGACAGAGGGAGTGAAATGGGGAGGTAATGAGAGAGGGAGAGGGAGCGTCAGAGAGTGAGACTGAAATAGTGCAAGACGGAGACAATACAACACTTAGCGAGGGAGAGAGTGAGAGAGTGAGAGGGTGAGACTGAGAGAGAGTGTAAGAGGGAGAGATGAAGAAAACAAGAGAGGAAGAACGCAAGAGATGGATAGTGAGAGAGGGAAAGAGGAAGAAAGTGAAAGAGGGGGAAAGAGAGAGGGAGAGAGTGTGCTAGGGATAGATTGTGAGGGAGGGGAGAGCGAGAGGGAGAGAGTGTACTAGGGATAGATTGTGAGGGAGGGGAGAGCGAGAGGGAGAGAGTGCAAAAGTTAGAGGAAGAGGACGCAAGAGGGGTGGAAGGAGGGCGAGAGGGAGTGGGAGAAAGTTCAAGAGGGAAAGAGCAAAAGAGTGAGAGGGAGAGAGAGAAGGATGAGAGGGAGAGTGCAAAAGGTAGAGGAAGAGGGCGCAAGAGGGATGGAAGGAGGGAGAGAGGGAGTGGGAGAAAGTTCAAGAGGGGAAAGAGCAAAAGAGTGAGACGGGGAGAGAGAAGGATGAGAGGGAGAGAGTTTGAGAGGGACAGGATGAGATAGTTGTAGTGGGATAGAGAGTGAGAAGGAGAGAGAAACAATAAGGAGAGAGTGAGATATAATGATAAAGGGATAGAGTGGCAATAAAAAAAGGGTGAATCTCCTACCCTTCGCCACATGGTCTAGAGGCCAGTTCATCTTCTCCAACCCTTGGCCACCATCTCTATCACCTCGGAAAAAATTCCAGCAACAAAATATCCACCAAATCATCACCAGAAGCAGCAGGGAGTGATTCCCAACCGTTCCGGGAAGTTCTATGAACATTCCCATCCAATAAAACTTGAGTTTAAAGGTTAAAAACATATATTTTTATGCCAAATTCTGAAGTTGAGTTTAAATTTCAAGATAAATATCCTCCTCCGTCTGATTTTTTATTCTTGAAACTTTCAAAATGAGGGAATTAGACCATCAAACTCTAGAGGGAAGGTTAGGGAACAGACAGACGAGTGAAAGAGCTGGAAGAAGCATAGCTCGATTAGAGCGCTGCTCATAGGAGAAATCCAAAGCTGATGGTGATTTCTTCCTCCCTTAAGTTTCTGGCTTAGCAACTATACTAATACATAAAATTTAGGGTGATTAAAATCATAAATCAAACAAAATCATAGACTGAAATAAAATTGTTTCTCACAGGCATTTCTTTGAACACCTTTTCACCAATATTCCTTTGAAAAAATTATTATTTATTTTCCTTTGCAATTCGAACTTGATAAAATTTATTAAAACCAATTTAATTATCTAGTCTATGTATATTCTCATGATACAAATTTTCAGAAACTAATAAAATCAATAGGGTAAATTTTATTTATAAAAACCTATATAAGTTCTATCTCTCTTTGGTATTTCCACAAGCACTAAGTGGGTACTTTCATTTACTTCAACAATATTTTTCGTATCCCTGTCTCTTCATGATTCCTCACTCTTTACATTCCGATTCTCCACCTCCATAAATATCTCCCTACTTTCTGGTTCATCCATTAATTAAAAATGTATAGCTAACAATCCTAAAAAAAGTTACATCACCATTATTTTTCTAACATCTCTCATCGCATTCTTCTAACTCATAAACTGATTCTACCTTTAAGAGTCAATCCCTGAGTAACAAACCTTACCTGTGCTTTAAAGCTTTGAGTAAGATTAAAAATTCATAGATATTATTTGATCGAAATGAAATTAATACCAACATCATTAATACACCTAATTTTGCTTTATTCACTAGTCTATGAAATCTCTATGGAATCCAACTCAATACAAGATATAATAATAATAAAATTTAAAAAATGCATGAAATGTAAAAAACCATCTCGAGGGCCTCCAGTTCCCATAGAGGCAGTCATTGGGGTCCTCTAGGGGCTGTGAAAATGCATCTGGTGGTCCCTCATGGCTGAAAAGAATCATTCATCTTCAGTGAAGATGGCCAAAGGTGTAGACGGTCGAATCTACCCTTCGCCATCGAATCTCCTTGGTAAATAGTCAACCGACTATGATTAAGTTGCAACAGTGGACCTCACTTGATCTAGTGCACCCACATTTGCCATGTCATCTGACATGCTGGTGGCCTTGTGAGCTGCAATACAAGCAGTTATACTCCTGATTGTTCATGGAAGGCCCTTCTTGTCCTTGTCAACTGTCACGACCATCAAAGGCCTATAAAAATAAATAAATTATATTAAAATATTTTTTAATTTTCATGGTGTGATCTTCTTTAAGAAGATTGGATGGCTGATATTACATGCTGCTCTTAATTTGGCTTATTATGGCATGGGCTTCAGACCGGGTCAGCTCAAAGCTCGATCGTGATTTCTCTCTATTTTCTATTAAGTTCACGGGTCATTGGGCCACAATCCATCTTGTTGCTTATCTTCCCAACCCAACACAGTTGAAAATAGCTGGTTCGCGATTGTCTCATATCAGGAACTTTGAAATTAGGGTTGATATATAAATGTTGAGTGAGGATCAATATAGAATAAATAACAACTTCCCATTTTGTGTGTGTGAGTGGGCCTATGAAAGTATTGTGCGGGGACACGGATTGGACAATTTTTTATTTCTGGGACAAAAAAATTGTCACGTCCTAGGGTTTGGACGAGATTTGCGACAAAAAAGCCGTACTTCTAGAGGTATTGGACGATGGATGGACGAATCTGGATGCAAAACCATCCGATTTACATCCGATGGTTGAAATGCAGTTAAGTGGCCTCGCTATGATAATTTGCATCAAAGTCCCTATACTTTTACGTGTGTGCAAACTTACGCCACTCAGAAATAATTGTATATAGGTTCCTTTGCATTCTATCTCCTCTGTATTTCCCTAAAAACTTAGAAAAATCTATATTAATATTAAAAATACAAAATGGGTTTTTTCGTCCGTTACAAGGGACAGGACAGTTTTCTCCCCAGACGGGATGAAATTTGTCCCATGAGGACTGGACGAGATGGTTTTTATACAGTCGGACGAAATATTTGTCCCGTTGTTTGTCCCTGTAATCAATTCGGACATCAGACGGGATGAAATTTTTCCCCTCCGCCCATCGTCCATATCTGAGATGATCCAGAACGATGTATGTGGGCTCCGTATGGGCTCCTTATGGGCTCCTTATGGGCTCTTCATGGGCTTGGTGGGATTCCTGATCCTCCTTGTGCTTAAATGTGGTGACTGCTGATATTCTCAGACTCATGCATGCAATTTTTTACTTTAAAGGTCACATGTTGATGGAATTAGCATAAATATTTCTTGGTATGTGATCACTAAATTCCATTTCATGCATCAATTCCCATATGATTTAATTTTCTTAGTTATAATGGATTTTGTGTAATTTAGTATATTTAATATGAGCTGATGAGTAAATTGTTTATTGAGTAAAAATAAAAAAATATAAATATAATAAATAAATACAGAAAAATTCTGGCATGAAGGAGATGAAGGCACCGCCACAGCCCGAGGGCTATGTACCATAATATGCAAGCCAAAATTGCAGACATAGTCATAAGAAGGTATGCACACATGCACGTGCGCGAGCCTCATCATTTTTTGCTTTTCAATTCAAAACTTAAGTGGTTTTGAAATTTATATACAGTTGAGATTTTAACTCTTTTTCTATGGGATTAAAAAATGAAGCTTTAAGAAAGGTTTGAGTTCAGACTGGGGCAGAGATAACATGTTTTCACCAAGCACACGAGCCACTGTTATAAAAAGTCATAGAGAGGGAGACAATAGGGCTTGGCATTGACCCAGGCTGAAGCCCGTGTTGGGATGAGCTTTTATTATAATGATTTAATCCTGATCGTCAATCTTTTCGTAGAAGATTAAATGGTCAGATTAAAATGACATCTTTTTAATATCTCTTTTCTTTTACAAGCGCCAAATTAGTGAAGGTGGTTGACATGGACCAATGAAAAGCTGTTGTATGGAGGAGATGCTGACTGTGCGAGGACCACCACGATAAGGAGGGTCCATGGCTATGATTTAGTCATAGCCATTGAACCTTCCAACATAGATCTCTAATGGTCCAAAGGGAGTCCTCAGCTTCTTCTACCTCTTGCCGATGTTCTTGTCGCTGGTGACCAAATCCTGGCGACGAGAAGGCAGAATCTGCCAATTCATGCCAGAAAATAGAACTGAATGGTCCCATAATGGACAACGGAGGTTATGGACTGAGTTTATGCCTACAGAAATTGGAATTAGGCTTCCAGGAAAAGGTGAATTCAATGTTGCTGACATTGAGTTTTAGAATGAATCAGAGAGTAAAAGCTTTTTCAAACTATTTTGATTCTTTTTGGAACCTCTTTGGTATTAAAAGTGAAAGTTTTGGAACCTGAAAAGAGGATATAAGAAGCTGAGAATTAAGTAAACGACTGAGGACTTGCTGAATGAAAACTCAGCCAGAAGAGGATCTCAAGTCCTCTTTATAAAAGCATCATATAGCTACTGTCTTTCTTTAGGCATTTAATCAATCACATCATACCCATTGTCACTGTCCAAAGTTCTCTAATAATTTTATACTTTGAATCGACTTCTAAAAATTTGATAAAAGTGCCTCAAGTCTCTAATCTACTTAACTGTCTCTATACAAAATTCCATCTTCAAATTAAATCTCTAGAGGAATACAAAACTACAATCTCTATTTTACATGTTTCTTGATAATCCCATCACCTTAACTACCTCTTAATATTTCCTTACACCATTTTAATACATACCTTCCGCATTTTCTTATTTAGACAAAATTACAAGGAAAATAAAGTTTCCTTTTAAGTATTCATATTCTAGAATATCTTATCCCTGTCTTCTAATTCATTGATTAATTCTAACTCGGAGAGCACATTCCTGAGGAGATGACATTACTCTTAGCTATACATCCTTGAGTGAGAATCAAAATTCAAAACTATTATTTGACAGAGGTTAGGGTAATAACAATGAGATTAATAAAGCCATTTTTGCTCTATCACCTGCCAACTGAGGGTGGGCTTGAGCGCTCTTGTACGTGCCAGCCTGCGGCTCGCTTGAGAGCTCTAACACTAGAGATTGTCAAATGTTAATTAAACAATACCTTATTTATTTTATTTTATTTTCAAGGTTTTCCTGGAATATATAGAACAACGTCCAGAGAGAATTTAACACGTTAAATTAAAAAATATAAAAGTCATTTTACATGAAAATAATTAGACATCTAGAATAAGTAACATTATTTTTAAAATTTGTTGTTATAATCAAATGCTCCATTTAATGCATGAAATGATACTATAGACGGGTTCATCAGTCGTCACATCTGATAATGTTATTTCTAATTCAACATTTGATATCATACCCAGGGGGGAGGCTTCATTCCTCATGACCACCGGCTCTTTTTGAAACACCGATGGAGATTATCTAGTATTTCATTAGGATATTCAAGCTTAGAGGTAAACTTGATAAATTTAATAATTCATGCTCATCCTTAGGTTTCCATCTTATTATTATTTAAAAATTCTAATAATTTAAAATAATTATAATTTTTATGTCGTCAAATATTTTTCCATTTTTTAGTATCTTCTAAAATATTCAACATCATATTCTTAAAAAGATAATTACAAAGGTTTTGATAATACGTGGGAGGATTTGTCTAACATAACTTCATTTATAAATTATTATTATTTAAAAATTATATTTTATTTTATGGGATTTTTTTTGCGATTTTAATCTTGTTTTCCATGATGTCACTTGTTGTCATTCAAATTAATCAAATGGCTACAAATCAATGATTCTTTTCAGCGCCTAATGCAGCTAATCATTACAAAAGGTGTCATTATGTTTTCAAAAATTGTGATGTTGCAATGGCCAATCATCAGTCACAATCCTTTAAGTTTTAACATGAATGATGATGAAAACTGATGGAGAAAATGTATGACTTAAATTGCAATGAATATAATTGTAAATAACAAGATGGAGGGGCATATATCACAGCTTGGTAAAAGTGGGTGACCAAATACAATGAATACTTTGAAAGCCCAAAATGATGGTGGGTCTTTAAGTCTTTTTCCATACAATTAAAGAGGCGTGCACAAAACTGTGTTGATGTGGCATGCACAAACTGCATCACCACTTTAGACCTTTAGTTCTTTAATAATGGCGCACATTTTTATTTCGACAAAGGGACTATAGCCGTGCTACTAGAGAAATCAAAATGTTTGTTAACGTGGTGTGTGGTGACTCATCTCCACATTATATATTCCCTTGAATTTTAAGTATTTATACCTTTTCTCTTATTTTCTAAGGACACATATCACTTTCAAAGCCGCAGATGAAGACAAGACACATAATGTGGCAATGATTAATGAAACATATGTGTAGAAAGTAAGGATGTTAAACGATAAAAGTGATGCGGTGGCTTGATAATGAGGACCGATAATACTCACACAAAGTCAACACCCAAGATTTCTCAAAATCCAAACCTTCATATCCAATAACATTGAAGGCCAATCAAACTGAACTCTTGAGGGAAACTTTATATTTCTGTTGTCTATCCATTAATGCCCTCGAATCTATGAGGAAGTGAATGACATGAAATTTATCTTTGAACTTGATTTCAAAATTTTTTGGCTTAGAAATCCATGAGATCCATCCTTGGTGTCTTGGATAATTTAGAATAATTAAGAAAAAGGAGGAAGACTTCATCTGTATCTGTGAATCCCTGTGTTCCTGGTGGAACATAATGAACTAGAGTTTGTCTCCTTGCCATATATTGTTTAGTCTTCATCGTCATTTTGTAGGTTCAATTCCACCTTTCCTTTCATCTTGACATTTTCGTTCGTATTCATCACCTCTAAAACCTTCTCAAATCACTTGTGTTTTTCATCCCACCTCACTAAACTAGCATTGAGATCACAATCAATTGATTTATATATTTATATCCATCTCTGTATCAACCTTCTCATCCCATCATCATATCTCATAACTTTGTCATATCTCTTTGTTGTGCTCTCTCTTTCTCTCTTTTTCTTTGTCTCTCTCTATATCTCTCCCATTAATATATTTTATCTTCCATGTCTCATATTAATATTTTTAATCTCTAAAAAATTAATTATTACCTTCTTACCTCACATTTTCCTTGTCTCTCTACATATGATATTATACACTCACCTTCTGAATCACCACTTAAAGAATATTTAGATTCCTATAGGCCATTCCTTCTAGATCTAATCTTTACTCGTCATTCCTTCTAGATCTAATTTTTGAGTCAAAAGGATTCAACTCAAAAATTAAACATATTATTGATTCAACTCAAAAACCAGAGCAACAATGTCAAAAGGGTTTGTTGGGGGGTAGAGATTACCCGATACACAGTACTGGACAACCGATATTCAATAAAATATAACGATCAGGGTGGTTTCTGATATCGAATATTTGATATCAGATGGATAGTAAATATCCTGACATCGGATATGGTGATAGATATAGAATATCTATCCATCATGGGAAATCAGGATGGATGTCGCAGGGCTCCGAAAAGATGCCAGTACCTGATATCGAGTCTGATATCAGATATTGAAATCCAATGTCGTGGGCGGCTAGAGGCGGCCCTCGAGGACGGCAGGAGGCGGCTGTCGAGGGCGGCTAGAGGCGGCCCTTGTGGGTGGCTGAATGTGGCTGTCGAGGGTGGCAGCTGGCGACCATCGACGGTGGCTGGAGGCGGCCGTCGAGGGCGGCTAGAGGCGGCTGTCTAGGGCGGTAAGAGGCGACCGTCTAGGGCGGTAGGAGGCAGCCGAGGACGGCAGCGTGCGGTGTCCAAGAGCGGCGGCAGCGGCGGTGGCAGCCCCGTAGAGTGGCAGCGGTGCTCGGGCGGCGGCCCCTGCTCAGGCGGCGGCCCCTTCCTCGCTCGGTGGCTCCGTGTGAGGGCGGCGGCCCCTTGATCTGGGACCCCGGCGGCGGTGACCGCCTAGGTTTCCGTCGGCATGCCCGACGGAACAGGAGAGGGGGGCCGGAACGGGACGGGCGGCCAAAGTCGGCACCTTCCCGTCCGCCCTTCTCTCTCTCCCCCTCTTTTCTTTCTTCTCTCACAAGAAAACGGGACAAGCTCTTCCTTTTTTCCAGTCCCGGGCTCTTCCTTTTTTCCAAAAATTCAAAATGAGACTTCTTTTCATACGATGGACACCCTCCCCACTTATAGGGGAAATATGGGCCTTCTTCCATAGAAGAAGAAAAGAAGACCCAAAAGTTTAAAGGGAGGGCCTAATTAGGGAAAAAAGATAACGAATGCACTGGCACAGGAAAGAAAACATAGACGAGATGCTTGTAAGGCTGGATGGTCTCCATCAGTCTCCGTCTTAGAGGGACTGATGACGGTACCGGATATCGGATGTGGATACGGACAACCGATATCCACATCGGATTTTTGACCTACCTTTTATTAGGTCGACCGTGTAATTTTGGATTCAATATTTTGAATCCAAATTACGCGGTCAGACCGCGGAGGCACCAAGGCTCAGTCAGACGGAGGAGGCGAAGTGCCGCAGCGGATGGTGGACTGCGGAGGCGAAGGGCGGCAGCGGACGGCGGCCGCTGAGGGCGCACGATGGACGGCGGCGGAGGGCGCAAGGTAATCCTCAACCTCTTCTCTCCCGTTCCCCATTGCCTAAATTTCTCTCCTCAAATTCTCATTCAATGATTCATCAATCCACCGTAGCTCTATTCTGCATATGCATCTCTCTTTTGCTCAATTCTCTCTGTAGCTCTATCTTTCTCCAAATTGAGATGAAAATCAATTCTCCAGTGGTAGCAACAAGTTATCCATTAAGCTGGGAAATAGTATTTAAGAAACCCAAGTATTATACTCCTATTCTTGAAGTCTCCTTTGTAGTGGAAACCTGAATATCAATTATGGCTCGTAATAATCTACCCTCTGGTGCATACGACGATTTATTCGCTTATTTTATTCTAAGTAATAAAAAACTTGTCATTATTAAATCCGGGATCCAGGAATTCTTGAATAGAGCATGTGATTGAGTTTTTACATTCAATTCAAGTAACCAACAGGAAGACATTCGTTTTAGCCAAAGAAAAAGCTTTTAGCGCAGCCACATAGATTCAATTCAAATTTTATTCATTTTCTTCCAAATAATTCTCCCTATATGCGTCTTACACTCTCTCCCTCTTGTTTTCTCTCGTTACCTCATTCATCAATCTCTCTTCCTTTCTCTTCATTTCTCTCTTGCATATGTCTATCATTATCTATATTCTTTTAAGAAATAATATATCATGCTCTGTTTTCTATCCCTCTATCTGCGGATTTATATTTTCCAGACTACCTCTCCACCGCTCACTCTCTATTCTTCTCTCTATCTATATAAATAAGTACACACGCATACACATAGGGTGGCATTTTTCTCAGTCATTATTATCTGTCATTGGTTTCTCATATATGTTATATTTTCCCAAGGATAATCTGAAACTTTTCGTCCACATAATAAAACTTGACAGAGACGGAGACTAGATTACTTATTGAGATAGATAAATCCAAGTAAATTAAATAGAATTTCTTTACATTCTGAAGTTGGTTAATGAATGATAACAGATAGATGGAAAGCTTGTGCTCAGATTTTATCCGTAATCTTGTCATTGAATATTTCTAATCAATTTCATCAGATAACAAGATATTGATGCGCATCAGATTCCTATAGATAAGAAACTAGAAAGATAATCGTAGTCAGTGGATGATTACATATTACGCTGGGCTGACCTGAAGTTTAATTTTGAAAGTATCAATCTCAAATGTTATTTAGTACATATTTCAAACAATCTTTCTATCCATAAAGGGCCAGCTACACTACATGGAATTCAATCTCAAATTTTAACGGTGCAAGTTGAATCGGTATTTAGTTTCACTCTACTAATTGACGCGATGGGAATAATTTATCAATGAATACTAAAGAAATGTCAATTTTGCCTTCATTGAGAGTTGGTAATTTTCTACATCGCAGCAAGAACAAGAGGAAGATCGAGGAGGCTGCCTGCGGTTCTTGAGATCTCCAAGGACCATCCCTCCAAACCCTTCTCCCTGGATAGAACTTTTTACATATTTCCAGCTAGTCTGTAGAGAGGGTTTCATTCGGA
Source organism: Wolffia australiana (assembly GCF_029677425.1). Classification (NCBI taxonomy): domain Eukaryota; kingdom Viridiplantae; phylum Streptophyta; class Magnoliopsida; order Alismatales; family Araceae; genus Wolffia; species Wolffia australiana. Next base: position 8,969,188 of record NC_135839.1, on the reverse strand, counting down.
GCTTGATCGAGATGGTACGCTCTAGAACTTTCAGTCATTTCTCTTTGAGATTTTGTTTGTTGTTTCATAATTCTTGTAGTTGCTCACCATAATTCTAGTCTTCTTTCCTCAAAATTTCTCAATGAATGTTTATATTTTTCCAGTCCTTCCTAGATTCCAATACGACGAATGTTTTGCAATTGTCTTTGCTAATGACCACCTTTCCTCAGGAAATAACTATCAACCATATCTCTAATATATTTTGTTTACTGTTTCATGCTTCTTAGAGTTGCACATCATCTTCCTCGTCGCCCTTCTCGAATTTTTTTCTGAAGAAAAGCCCTTATTAATTTTTTTTTTGAAGAAAAGCTCACCCATCTGTTATTCTACATTGGTGCGCTTTTATTTTATTCGTTAGCTTCATCATTTCCCGCTTATCGAATTATGGCTTCAGAATATGAACCCAGCCGGAGGAAGTGGCCCAACCCAAGAAAGATCTATGTTGGGAGATACAGGTCTTGAACATACGGACGTGGCATTCAGAGTCACCCTCATTCGAATCGTTCAGTCATCATTGACTACTTCAAACGCATGGAGGATGGATACTACGCATGCTTATTGTGCCGGGAGATGAACCCGCACAGTAAGAGGAAAGCGTTAAAGCACCAGGCCGACAAGAGACTTATTTTGGCGCCATTTCGAAGCTTGTCATCCAGCGCGTCACGTAGAGCTTAAGGGGAGGTGTCGGAGGACCCCGATCAGCCACGAGTATCAGACAGATTTTAGAGCAGACACCAGGGCGAGCCAGGCCAGCGCGGGCTGATTATGGCGCATACACCGAAGGAAACGAAGAACTTCATTGCACGCTTCATTTGCATGACTGATTAATAGTGGAACATTGTCAATAATGTTTCCTTCAAGGAGATGTGGCAATATGCGACACTCGACTTGGATCCACCAAGCACGAATATCATCAAGCGGTGGACCATCCAAATGCACGGTCTCATGAAAGACGATGTGAGGAAGCTATGGGAGAGCGTGGACTGCGTCTCTCTCACCATAGATGCATGGGCTGCGGAGAATGGTACTGGCCTCTTGGGCATCACCGTCCACTAGGTGAACGATAAATGGGCGTACCGGGAACGGGTTCTTGCCATTCGAGAGATCGTCAGGAAGCACGATGGGGAGAACATGGCGGCCATTGTTCTCCAAGCACTAGATGAATTTGGCCAGCAGGCGAAGGTTAGCATTCAACGGACTTTTTTTTTTAACTAACTCCTTCAATTCACAGGTGACCGGTATTTACACTGGTCTACGCCGTTACTACTGACAACGCCGCGGCGAATAAGAGGATGATGGCGTTGATGGTGAGGAAGATAGAGATCGATAACCCGAACTTTAGCGCCAGAAGGCACGTCCCCTTTGTCGCTCACATACTCAACATCGTCGTTCAAGCAGTGATAAAAAACTTTGGCTTTCCCTCTGCTCAAGCTGTGGAGGTCGAACAAGGCAACCTGACGAGGACAGCAGAGCACTATGACAACGACCATGGCAACGACCTTGGAGACATCTTCTCAGCGTCTAACGACCACGCCAGCCGATGCGCTTGGGTGATGTAGTTGCGAAGGTGCGTACCTTGGAGCACAATATTTGAAGCTCTACCCAATGGAGAGAAATTTACAAGAAGGCATGTGAAGACAACTCCGAAGTAGAGGACTGCAACATGGTCGTCTTAGACTGTCTGACATGATGGAATAGCACCTACGCTATGCTAACGACTGTCGTGAAGAAGTGGGATGTAATTGACAAAGTGTTGAAGTCTTTTGGACGGAAGGGGTTGGCGTCAAAAATGTCGAAGGATGACTGGGAGTTAGTGAAAGAGTTTTGTCGAATCCTTGTCCGTTTCGCCGTATCCACAGACCATGTTTGCAAGACAATGATGTCGGGGATATGTGACGTATTGTTCCTCATAGACAGCCTCAAAGCGCAAATGAAGGAAGTGATCCAGCAAATTGAAGATGGCCATTTCTTCACAGGGGTATGACAATTGCACGAGATGGATCGTGCCAACATGGCGGAAGCCTGTAAGACGATGCATTGGAAGCTTGCACAGTACACTGTGATCTTGTGGGTGAATGAGGCAATCACTGCTACAGCATTGGTGGATCCATTCCACAAAGGAGCAATGCTCCAGCCATGCGTTCGAGAGGCAACCATTGCCTACGTGCGGTCCTTGTTACCAAGTGACACATTGCCAAGTAGGCCTTGAGATGCCGCTGTAGAGGGACCCGGCAGAGGCAAAGAGTTGGACACATGGATCTAGGACATTAAGCGAAACGCCCAATTGGCACGTGCATCAGCAAGGACGGGATGGGGCGAGTTCAGCCAACACATGATGGAGGTCATGCCTGATGACAGAGTCTTCATGCCACTATCCTGGTGGGCTAGCACAGGCGTGAAGTGTTTCCCCTTGCTGTCATTACGAAGGAACTACTGTCCGTATGTGCGACAAGCGCACCTGCCGAGCGCATGTTCTCGACGGGCAACGCCATCGTCACGTACAAGAGATCACGTTTGTCGCCGATCAGCATCGAAACTCTAATCAGCGTGAAGTGTTGGCTCCGTGCGGACAACAAATGATGGTACAATGACGTTAATCTGGAGTCGGATGGCGATGATGATGAAGATGGTGTGGTCGCATGTGCTAGAGGTACACATCAAGCTCATTAACTACATGTTTCCCTTTTTTAACGAAAGTAATTTTTTCTTATTCTTCAACTTTCACTACGCAGGTGACGACCAAGTGAGCACAAACCTCTGACATCACACTACTGGCGTGCTCCGACACCCAAAGGGATTGCAAGTTTTTTGACTTAGCATCTTTTGTTCAGGACCTTACACCATTGTCCAAAACAATTTGTCAACATTACTCAAGGCCAACCTTTATGTCACATATTACACTCTCCCCTTATAATTACACCGTCATATTTGTTATACTTCTTCTTCACTATTTCTATTTTCTATTAAAGAACATGAAAATATGTCACTATTTTATTCTCTTTAGACTATATTATACTAATTTTGTGTCAACATTGCTTAAGGCCCACATTAATGTCACATATTACACTCTCCCCTTATAATTACACCGTCATATGTATTATTCGTCTCGTTCACTATTTGTATTTTCTATTAAAAAACATAAACATATGTCGCTATTTTATTCTCTTAAGACTATAATATATTAACTTCGTGTCAACATTGCTCAAGGCCCACGTTTATGTCACATATTACACTCTCCCCTTATAATTACACCGTCATATGTATTATTCGTCTTATTCACTATTTGTATTTTCTATTAAAAAACATAAACATATGTCGCTATTTTATTCTCTTAAGACTATAATATATTAACTTCGTGTCAACATTGCTCAAGACCCACGTTTATGTCACATATTACACTCTCCCCTTATAATTACACCGTCATATTTATTATTCGTCTTCTTCACTATTTCTATTTTCTACTAAAAACATGAAAATATGTCGCTATTTTATTCTCTTAAGACTATAATATATTAACTTCGTGTCAACATTGCTCAAGGCCCACATTTATGTCACATATTACACTCTCCCCTTATAATTACACCGTCATATTTATTATTCGTCTTCTTCACTATTTCTATTTTCTACTAAAAACATGAAAATATGTCGCTATTTTATTCTCTTAAGACTATATTATATTAGTTTTGTGTCAACATTGCTTAAGGCCCACATTTATGTCACATATTACACTGTCCCCTTATAATTACACAGTCATATTTATGATTCGTCTTCTTCACTATTTGTATTTCCTATTAAAAAACATAAACATATGTCGCTATTTTATTCTTAAGACTATATTATATTAATTTCGTGTCAACATTGCTTACAGCTCACATTTCTCATTCTTCTTCGCTCTGTTCTCTCCTATCTTCTATCCTCCACACTTTTCCACGATCAAGTGAGCTCACTCCCTGATTGAAAATGATGATTTCAGTCTGCCCGATGACGTCCAAGAGGATCTGCCGGCAGCAGGGGATCTCGCGATGGCGGTCCCGCAAGATCAACAAAGTAAACCGGTCTCTGAAGAAGATCCAGACCGTCATCTACTCCGTCCAAGGCGTTGACGGCTTGCTCAAGTACAACCCTCGGACGGGCTACTTCGTGGCGGCCCTGCACGAGCCCCCGGAGGCAGCCGACGTGGCCTCCAATCCCACCGCCCATCACAGCTCCTCGGCCATGACGGACTCATCCAACGGCAGCCAGTGGAGCTCGCAGACGGCGAAGAGAAGCCGGGACTGGGCCGTAACGGTGAAGGCGACGTACAGAGAGGACACCATTCGGTTCAGCCTAAAAAAAAATGCGGATATCGGTTTTCCGATATCCAGCATCCGGTATCTGCCTCGTCCCTTCCCCCCCTGATATCCGATATCCGGAACCGTCTCACTTTTTTCCGGATATCAAATATCGGTTATGTAAAATATAAAGATAAGTTCCGGACCCTAACTACAGGCCCCACTCTGGCTCTCACTGTGACTTCATGTGGGCCCTTCATGCGGAGGCAACACCAAAAATCAGGCTTCCGTCGTCGACAACTTTGAAAAGTCATAGGGAACCGAACAGACGTGAATCACATGATTCAGGAGCAGGGCAAAATGAAGGTCATGTAACATATAAGTCCAAATTTCTGAACCTAACTGCTAGTGTTCACTCGTCTAGAGCCCGATATTGGATGATGATATCAGGATGTATACTAGATGATGATATCAGATCTGATATCTGGTACTAGCATCTGCCTTGTGCTGGCCCCTAGTATATCCTTCCCAACATTCGGCGACGTGATGGATTCGGCTTATGCAGCACTGCAGTTATTTCTCTGTGCCGTTTCACCAAAGGGCTGTTTTAAGCTATAAGGCAACACCGAAAATCAGGCTTCCGTCGTCGACAACTTTGAGTTGAGAAGTCATAGGGAACCGAACAGTAATACGCTGGACTTGAAATCCCTATTTTGAGGGAGAAAATAACACGCTATATATGTTCTATGAACAACAAACAGTTGGCAGCATTGAACAAGGAAACGTTGAGCGTTGATCGTTGAGGCTCGTTTATTGTCTCACGGGAGATGACCATACTCCAGTACTGTCCTCGCTTATTGGATCAGATTACAAGGAAGACCGAGACTTGAGAAAGAGACTCTCAAGAGGACTTGATGTAGGCAACGTGAGTGGCGTTGGAGACCTGGTTGAGGGTGCCGAGCGTGGGCGCGAGCCAGCACTTGGACTCCTTCTCCCAGAAGAAGAAGCCCAGGCATTTGCAGTCAGAGCTGCAACTGCTCTTGCAGTCCTCAAATTTGCGCGTCTGCCCGGGAACGAACTTGGTGAGGAAGTTCTCAGCGCCGACGAGCTTCACATAACCGCTTCCGCCCTTACAGCTCGTGATCTTAGGCGGGGCGCAAGACTCGCTCCAGCCCAGGAGACCCTTCGCCGTGGGGCAAGCCACGCACATATCGTTCTTGCACAGGCCCAACGAGCCGCACTTGCTGGGCAGCTCGCAACCTTCGAGAATCCCATCCTCGGAGAAGAAGCTGAAGGTCTTCTCCCAGGCCTGTATATCCACGGGCTCGTAATAGGTAAAAGCCTCGACGTTGCCGTTGCTCTGGATCCTAAGAATGGAGATGCTGGCGTTGTAGTTGACCTGGGCCAGGATACTAGCCCCGTCGTTGCGCGCCAGAGTCAGCTCCCACCTGAAGTTCTCCTCCGATTCTGATTCCGAAAGGAAGGTGACGTTGGTGGCCTGCTCGAAGGCGAGACGCCCAAACGGGGCGCCGAGATAGTTGAAGTACGGGAGCGGCTTGGGGGAGCCCGCCATGTACAATGCTATCCCCTTTGGCTCCAGCACGAAACTGTACATCCCGTCCGAGTTTTCCTTATCGGATTTCCGGCTCACGAGCTTGCTCGGCCCGGTGAGACGAAGAGATTGGCCAGGGAGGAGAGTGTCGGTGGGATAATCGAAACTCTGCCACACGAATTTACCGTTTTTGTCGTAGAGAACGATGTTTCCTGCGATGGGAATGATCCTGATGCCGACGACGCCCTTGTTGGCGGTGCCGGTGGACCAGACGACGCGTCCGTCGGCCTCGGCGAGGACGAGGTTGCCGTCCACGCCGAAGGAGAGGGTCGCGTTCTCGCCGACGGGCTTGCCGCGGTTCGCGTCCCAGACCCAGCGAAAGAGCGATTCGGACCGGCGCAGGCCCATTCGCAGGCCAAGATAGAACTCCCCGGGGGTGGTGTTGTACCACATGAGCTGGTACGGCGAGCCGAAGAGCGGGGTGGCGCGGTAGCTGGCGTCGTATTCTGTGAAGAACGGGCCGAACTCGCCCTCGTTAACGTACTTGAACGTGTCCTTGGCGGGTACCTTCGCCATGGCGCCGCCGGCAGCTAAGACGGAGAAGAAGAGGAAGACGGAAAGGAGCGCCATGGCCGACAGAGAAGACGAGATGGATTAGAGGCGATAGAACTTTTCGTATTTGTAGGAGAAAATGTCAATGCCCCGGCGGCTGCATTACGGTCATCCGGCGGCTAAAATGTCCCCCACTCACATGAGCCACCTCACCCAGCGCGTAGTTACGTCTGTGTCTCGGCCTTCGGAGACCGAGAGCGATGAAACAGAGAGCGACAGACACACCCAGAGGGAAACAGCGAGGAAAGAGAGAGCGAGAGAAATAGAAAAACAAAGTGAGATACAAAGAGAGAAAGGGGGAGAGAAAGCAAGAGGTAAAATGAGAGTAAAAAGAGAAAAAAAAGGAATAAACAGAGATAAAAAGAGAGAAAAGGGGAGAGAAAGCAAGAGATATTAGGAGAGTATTAAGAGAAAAAAGGGAAATTAAGAGAACGAGTAGAGTAAATGCTGACTTTATATTAAGGGATGACATTTGTTTCTTAAGGGATTTCCTACGAGACTTCTATTTAATATGCTGACTTTATATTCGAAATGCTGAGTACAACGAACACAAGAAAAATCTGGACAGTTGTTTGGATGGTCAAATGCGTGAAGTTAATGCCAGAGTTAGTAGAGAAGTAAATGAAAATTTCAGAATACTGGCCCGAAAATTTTTGAACTTTCATTATGCAAAATATTCTTTATATTTTCTAACCTCCGAATACAGTCCTTTATTGCAGGCCTCTTAACGGCCCCGTGGAAGATGCCATTCCATAAAATTGAAATTCAAATTGGATTCCGATTCCAAACATCTGTCTTATTGTACGATTATGTTCTTCGGACCGCTCATATGTTGTCCACTTAAGTTATCATAAATCTGTAGACGATGATGAAAGTGATGATGCCTTTGAGGTGCCAGCTGAGCGTTGCCGTTCTGGATCTGAACTTTGATATTCTAATGTGATCCGTTAAAGGATACATTGCTGTCCTAAGGCCAGATAGTTGTTTTAAATTCCTAACTCACAGGAGGACAGAGACAACCCCACAGGCCACTCCATAACCTCTATAGAATACCTTAGGGCAATAAACTTTTAACTTCCTATACATTTCAAATTTTAAGAACATTATCCTTAAAAAATTTAGTTATAAAAAGTAAATAATATATGAATATTTTGAAAAGAAGCTTAGGAAGACCCGTCATACAAGTTACAAATCTCTATACATTTCAGTAATGCCTTTGAAATAAAAATAAGATCACTTCTCTTTCATCATCCTTTAAGATATTGCCTCAAACAAAGTACTTATTGAAGTAAGAGGTCCTCTTTATATCACCATTCTAGAACTCTATAACCTCATAAAATAACCTCTATAACTGGATCTTAATTCTATCTCTGATGATGAATGATGTAATTTTCCCCGATTTTTATTTGGTTTTAGTATAACTAGACCCATGTGAGGCTGTTTAATAGGGCATGTGTGATGTTTTCAAATTTATCCAATTACTTTATTATATTAAGATTTATCTTATTGAAGAAAGATGTCCGTATTCCTTTTTTCCTTTCTAAGCGCACAATATCGATTGTAAACCAATGAAATGTGGGTGATGGGGGTTGCATCAAATTTTCATCGATGATAGAATAGAATGTAGATGAGTAAAATATGTTGTTTCAGTAGATAAAAAGGTGATGTAATAATGTAGAAATGAGCAGAATACGCTGGAATGCCAGATATGAAGATGATGGAGGATGATATAGGTGTATGTCCATCTAAGCAAGCAATGATAATAAAACTATTAAACATTATTTGTGAGATAATTGAATTGGTATATTTTCAAGAGAAAACAATGATCATTGAATATGTCCATCTATGTTTCTTTTCTTTTTAATTCATTAAGGAGAAAATGAAAAATAGAAGCTTTTCTAATAAAAATTAAGAAGTGTTGATCAAATAGAATGATCATGGTACATTTCATCTCATTCTAGCGCAACAAGAAAAATAAATGTATTCAGGAGATGTAGGTGAAAAAAAGATCGGGATAATTGTGTTCAAAAGTTGTAAATATTTAACTTGAGAGACTAATATCACAAAGGGGGGAAAATAGAAACAAATTTGGAGTAAAGCATATCATAGATTGTTAATGATAACAGGGAGATACAGGATGTCCTATCGGAATAAGCAACATGGAGAGAAGTGTTGGGGAAAAGGGTAAATATGATACAAATATATAAGTTTCAAAGAGAGGTGATTATATGCTTTAAATTTTGAATACAGGCATAGAGTTATCCCAGAATGAATTCAGCTAATGAGCATCCAAGACATGAATAGGGTTGTCGCGTGAAAGGCGATGGAGATGTGGGGGTTCACACAGCTTGCTTATCATGCAATCCAACGATTATAGTATGTCAGCTCTTTGATTTTGATGTATGTTCCATCACTCAGCAAGAAACCCTCACCGCATGGGATTTGACCACACATTGTCCAAAATCATAGTTTCTACCATTTAGAAAACTTTTACATTCACTCTAGGAACCTAAAATATGTACTCATAGAATACGATAAATGATTTATATGACAAATCATCACACGGTCAAATTCCTAGCTAGGTCTCTTGCTTGAATCTCACGTGTACCGGCCTTAGTGCTTGGAGCAAAACATTGGGCGGCCTTGATCTCTCTCAGTGGAAGTCTTTGCAATTGCTTAAGATCGCATAGAAGGGGTTAGAGGAGATGGTGGGGCCACAGCCCCATTAGGGAATAAGGTCATTGCATTCATATCATGAAAGGTTACACCGTAGTTGAGATAATTACATGGAGGACGATGAGGGGTGATACAACATGAACGAGACGAGGTGCATCGCGCTATGGTAGTCTCACCTCATGGCCTCGAGGCCGCCACTCTACGCGCGTGCGCCTGCTCTGCCACTACCCATGTGCCTCCAATCTGGGAGCCGCGTGAATGCGAACGTGTCCATCCCACACGCCACCCCTACCTTGATGATCACACACGCCGCTAGCACCCGCACTGACACCATTGCGTGCAGTCTGCGTGGCACCACTGCATTCGGCACCTCAAGCTACGTGTTGCGTGCCCAACACTACCCGCAAGACTCCTACGTGCCCTCTATGTCGCCATGTCGTTCTCAGTGCACCACATGCCTTAGTCTCATGGCGAGATGTTTCCCTACCCCATGCCCCACACACACAATGCGCTCGCTTCCCGCATAGCCGTAGCGAGGCACCTTGCACAACTCTGCGCGCTGCACCCACGTCATGTTGCCCTGCTTGCACGTCCCGTGCCTAGGCGCACTGCTTCCCGCTCCCCCATAGCACGTGGTGCTCACGCGTAGAGTTGGCACCCTCGCGTAGCACTTGGCGCTGGCGTGTAGTACTTGGCGTGTGCACGCTCACGTCTGTCGGCCCGCACGCCTAGCACGCACAGACTTTGCCTGATCTGTCCCGCCTTGGGCGTGAACGATCACGCACGCTGTATGTAGTGTATCACCACATACGGAGCGATGGACTGACAGATCAGGTTTGGACTTCACTACCCATAGATGACTCAGTCATTAAATATCATGAGTGTCAACGCAAACACGCCCTCCCAATAAGCACGCAGGCCTCTAGGCAGGGAATGCCGCTTAGTTATGGGTCTAACATCAATCCACACACATCCTAAATTATTCACAACTCCCCATGAGACACTTTATGATCTGGGGAATGTTCAATTATTTTTTTTCCTCTCCAACCTTGAGCTCAACAGTTCCCCTCTCTAAGTCTTTCACAGACTCTCTATGGCAAGATATGGACAACCAAAAATAAGAGTCAAGTGATTAAGATTTCATATTACATTCATTTCTGCATTACAAAATAAAAACACATGCTTAACAAATTTAACTAGTAGACCTTATATTTGTCCATCATGTCATAAGTAAACAACATATTGGGATTAAATATATCAGTTGTGTTTACTAATTTATGGAATAATGTTTATCATTTTCCCAACGAGCATGACGAGAGTAAGGGGAAATCTACAAATGGAAGGTCTTAAAAAGATGTAACTTCTGTTTATTTATTTTCGTCTTTGTATTTTTATTTTGAACAGTTAAATCTAATTGAAATGAAAACAAGTACTTTTTAATAAAAATATTTATAAAATATTGCTAAAATATATATCCTATCAAACTTACGTTTTACTACTTAATTTTAATTAAAATAACTCTTCCTGTACTTTGTTACGACTAGTTGATGGTTTCTATCATTGAATGTAAATAAAATGACATTCGTTTTGTGCTCAAAATGGTAGTGAATTCAAACCAGCAAATGGCCTAGTGAAAAAAGAGATACAAATAAATCAATAATAGGTGTCACTGGTTATGGTAGAAATGAATCATTGTCAAATGCCAGTGAGTGTCGGCGAAAGGAAATTAGGTATATAGTTCTGTATCATTGTAATTTTTATTTGCCTTAATCAATCATTCTTTTCACTTTTAAAATCACTCAGAGACTTGTAGTTGTGACAAAGGTAATATCAACAAGGACTGCAACTTTGGGATGGATCAATGAATAAGTTAAAAGGAAAGGGAATAAGATGATAATATAGATAGCGAGAGATGTTACTTGGATAAATAACGAGCATGGTACCAATAGTACCTATATTGTTAATATTAAGTAGGTGATAAATTATGCAAACATACACAATGTAAGGCCATTTAGGAATCATTCTTATAGTGTTACGTTCATGTTTCTATGAATTTTCTGCTCATGAATTAGATGGAACAATTGGTTAAAACAATAGATTATAACGTAACTTTTGCATAGTTTAGAAGTCCAATTATTTTCATGCAAAATGAGTTCTAACACTAATATTTTTAATCATTTAAATTCTCACACAATTGGTTATTCCCCCTTTTCAGTGCTGAAGATAGATAAACAAATAATAACAAAAAAAGAGACAAGAATAAGAGGAAAAAGATAAATATATTATGATGTAACATGAAGTGTGCCGAGATCGACTGGCTCGCGCTACATCACATGGAGCATGGGCAATCAGAGATGCAACAAGAGGAATGATGCAGGCGTAGGTGAATCAATGAAAATGTACGACAGAAAACCACTACTTAGAACGAAGAATCTGGTAGACGACACGAAGGGTCGAGGGATGTCTACAAGCTTCCAATCACCCAATAGACCAGCCTGAAGGCCGACGGGGTGGGGGACGGCTACTACCCACGAGTGTCCACACCCGCGGTTGAGGGAGAACCTAATTTAATTTCCAAAACAAAACATTCTATCTCTCAATTCTGAACCTAAACCTACAATATTAAATCCCTGCCAGTGGAGCGAGTGACAACAACAATAAAGCAAAAAACAATACTCGTGACCTACGGTCAAGGGCCCAAATATTCATAGCGGGTGCAGATTCATGCTAGCCAGGAAGCCTATGGGACTTTGGGGGCGATCAATGAACAGTGTATGTTGTGGGCTGGCGGCGATGGAATTCAGGCGACCACATACATGGCCTTGAGCGGTGGCAGCCACAAGCAACAACGACCATGGGCAGAAGCGAGCTGCGGGTGGTGATAACATGCATTTTTAGTATCTGATAAGACCATATTTACATGTTTATATGCATTAAATTACTTCTAATTGCATGTTATCAAGCTTAAAATTTATAAATATTACGCAAATTTTCTGACAACAGATTCTAAAAGAATATCATTTTTGAGAAAGAATATGATTTTTTGGAAATTTTACAAATTAAATTTGGGAACGTATGATTTTTTTAAGTCGAAATATAAATTTATAAATATTTTTTTGGCTTTTATTTTATTTAATATGGAAATTTAAAGCATCTTTAACTTTTATTTTATTTTACGATGCCACCTGTTGCCATCTGATTTGTCAAACTATGAAAAAATCATAGCTGATGCCGTATGTCAGTAGAAAAGTGGTCTGGACGGGTTCAGAGATGATGCTTAAATACCAGGATGATGTTGGACCTTGTTTGGTCTGGTATGGATCTATGGAGACGCAACTATGTGATTTGAAGACTCTTAGGCGGCTGTAAGTACAAGCCCTGACTCATGCGGTTTGCCAAACTCCAGGCTCTAGCGCAGCCGACCGATGATGGTAACGGAGACCTCTTGACCCTCGTTGGAGCGATGACAATGTCTACGGTCTGGAATGGACCGAGTCCGTGGGCGCTCTCACCTAACGGAAGGGTTCGGTGATGTCTGACATTGTCTAGGATGTCATCCGGTCGACACCGTGTATGATAGCTTCGTGTTGATAAGTGATGGTGGTATCGAACGTCGATGGTGTGGTCGTCCAACGGGTAACCCAAATGGATCGATGTAACTATGATTCAATTATGAATGCCCTACGTGTCGTATGTGCAGGCTCTGACTTAAGGGAGGCACCGATCTCCTAGCTTGGACGGGGTCACCCGGTGACGCTGATGGTGGCCTCTCGAACCTAGTTGGAGCGATGTAGGCATCTAAGGCTGAACGGACTCAGTCCGTAGGGCTTGCACGTAATGGATGTACTTGTCTGTATCGGTAAGACACTCAAAGTTTGTAGTTCTCTCAATACCTCTCTCACCTACCTAGCCCGAGTGTGGTGGAGTCAATACAAAAGTACACTACAAGAAGTAAATAAACAAGCGACGGGAGAGGACGACGTACCTCATCTGCGTGGCTCGTGGTGCAGAATTCTTCGACGGTCAGCTGTGGTCGAAGCGGATGTAGCAGAGAGGTGCCAGAGAGCATACGGTGGCTTGACGAGCGATGACGATGCCGTAGCAAATAGGTAAAGGGGGGGAGGCAAAGAGGGTGGAGAGAAGGGCCGGAGGATTGTGGCTTGTGGCTAGAGCTCACCTTCTAGTACTGCATGTGCATCCCGAGCGACGGGCACGATGCGACCAGGAGTTGTGGCAAGTGGCAGCCATCACCACGTCAAATGGGGCTCAAAGGCCCAACGGGTTGATGACTGCTCCATCTCAATCAAAACACTCGGTCAAACAGTAAATGGTCGCAAGCCAATGGATTATAAGGCCGTCTAGTGGGGAAAATACAGGAGCGCGAGGTGTAAACCAATCATGCACCCAAGAGGCCCTGGTTGTCTGATCAAAGGCCGAGTGGGACCTGGGTATTCAGCCCTCCCACACATGAAGTTCGGTGGGGAGACTCGGCTCCTGTTCCTTGGCATGAGACAAATGGCTAGATGGGAATACTTCGCTCTCATTGCTACCTATCGGTGACCAGTCTTCATTTTGAGACCCGTCAGGATCAATGAACGCTTGGATTGTGAAATGACGACGTCTACCAGATAGACGGGATCATCCATGCCCGGTGACCGTTGGGTTGACTAGTCCCCCCATTCGCATGCTGTCGAGAATTCAGAGGATGCCTGGATTCACTGATCCCGTCCTTCCATGAATCGTCATGGTGTCTTGAGGATGTCCCAGTTTGTGCTCAGGACGATGGGCCGCAACCATGGTGTTCTATTATGTGTTGCATCGGGGTCAGCCCTAGTGCACAAGGTGCAGAAGCATTACGCTGCTCGTTGGCAAAGGTGACCCACCTGGATCAGATTTGGTGCTGCTCAGATTAGAATCCGGCCACCCGACCTTCCCCTCAAGGGTCTGAAAGCGTGGCTGCAACAGGGGCGGTGGCCTTGAACGGCGCTCTCTCATTCTGCCCCTTTCTTCACTACCCCTCTCCTCCCTCAACTGCTCCCTCTGGCATCTTCTTTTCAACGAGGAGGAAGACCATGATAGAACAATGAAATTCCTCTGTTTTATTCTTCCTGGTCTGAGGAGCTAGGACACCCCCTCTTCCTTGTAAAGTGGAAGAGATCCATTGGGCCCCCTTAGCTGGCTCAACAAGGGGAAAAGGTCCTTTAAGGGGGCCCTTATATAATGGGCCTCCTCATTACAAAATAAAGAGGGGAAATCAACTTGAAATGAAAAGATAAACAAACAAAGGGGCACAATGGGAGGGGGTCCGAAATGGCTAAGGACCCCTTCTAAATGACAACAAAACAGGGATACAGAATCATCGTCGTGCGATGAAAACATAACAAATGCAAAGAAAACATGGGACAAGACTAGGAACAACGATGAAAATCAAAACATGATAATTGAGCATCTCTTCACCTGGCTCTCGATGACCGTGGCCGGTGGCACGGACGACGTCGTCCATGATCCTTGATGACGTATGCCATCACTCATCTGATACCTAGACGCGACGTTCGATAGAATCTCTCGTGCCCATTTATCCTCTCACCTTACCTAACCCAAGCACAGCGGAGTGAAATCGAAAGATATACAACAAAAGATAAATTAAGGTGCAGGGAAAGGGAGTGAGGTACCTCTATTGTGACGTCGTCCTGGAGCTCTGGTCCTTGCGATGTTGGAAATAATGATTGGGGTCATTGGAGCTGTGTCAGAGATGACGCGGCTCAGTTGTTGTGACGCACGAGTGGAGGAGATGAGACAGAAGACACAACAGCGGTGGCGGCGTGCAACTAAGTAGCTTGGGAAAGGCACAGAGGACTGCAAAGGGGCGACGCCAGCGACAACAACAGTGTCGCGAAGGAGCGACGACGCACTCTAGGGAATGGCGGCGCAGGCGGTGGCAATGGCGTGGCAAGCGATGGCATGGGAGTGCGATGATGCACGGGGCGTGACTCGCGACAATAGCAAAGATGGTGTAGTGGCGGCATAGGCGACAGCAGCTGTGGCACCACAAGTGGTGCGCAGGGTGACACAGTGATGGCGAGGGCGATGATGCAGTGAGGCGGCGGAGCAAGAAGTGGCACGGGCGGCATCGTGGGCAGCGGCAATTGCATCGCTAGGGGCGGCGCATGGTATGCACGGCAGCGTCCAGCGGTGGCAGTTTCACTACTAGTGGCCGTGCGCAAGATGCGCGGTGGTGCGTTGGTGGCTTGTTGGTGTGGCTGTGGCTTTTTGGCAATGCGGCAGCCCTGGCAGTGATTCGGTGGCGAAACGGCAGTGGTGTAGGTGCCATCTGGCAGTTTCGGCTGCACTGCTGGTGGCGGCACTGTGGCACGCGGGTTCGCGCGGCGAAGATGCGGGCGGCAACTTGGCAGGGGAAGCGGCCAGAGCAGTAAAGCGATGGCATTCGGTGGAAGGTTGCGCCACTCTCTCTTTCCTCTTTCTCCTTCTTCTCCTTCTTACTCTTCTTTTTCTCATGATTGTGAATGTGCCTTTTACAAAAATTTAACTAGACATAAAAAACTAGGGCACCCCCTCCATCCCTTATATAGGGATGGTGATGGGCCCAAACAAAGGGTCCATAAGAGGGGGCCCATTAGCATAGGGGTCCCTCATAAAACAAAAAAATAATACACATATAAAGAATCAGTTTGAGAAGGAAACGGAAGGTCCGTATGTGGATATATGACCCAAAAATTGAAATCACGTAATTACCTTCACCTTCCTCTTGGTGTGCTGATCTAGTAGGGCTCGAGTCGGCGGGTGTCCCCGATGATGGCATGGGCATCAGCGTCATCCTTGATGGAGTGGAATCTCATGCTCTATCACTAATGCTCCTTAATGATTGGCGCCAGCCAATCATAAGCTGAGTTAATGATTGGTGTCAACGAATCATTAACTAGGCAATAATCGCTTTGCGATTCATGATGCGATGATTTCTGTAATAACTAACACATTTTATTTACTTTTTGGCACAGGGTGACATGGCGGAATAACATCCAAGCATTTAAAAAAGAATTAAAAAATAATGAAAAAAAGATAGAGGGAGTAGGGTGACATGGCGCGCGCTGACGCGTCACAGGTTCAGCCTCGGAAAAACATGATTTTGATGCGCCTTTTTCCTTCGTTTTTTAGTCTTTTTATTTTTTCTAGGTGCACGTGGCCCAGAATACTAACAGTGCCACACGGAATACAAAAAGAACATAACATAGAGTGCTTTAGCCTCTCAAGAGGGACGTAAATGAGGAGAGAGAAAGAAATAAAGGGCTAGGATCAAATAAACTTTGAACGGCCATAACGTTTGCTTCGTCTTCCCCTCCTCTTTCCATCCGTACCCTCTTCTGTACACATAGAAGCCTAGATCATTGAGAAATTCATCTTGAACGTGCTTCCTACTTACGTGGGCTGATCGAAAGAAAGTGAGTTTTGAGATGCATCAAGTGTGTTTTGGGTGTCTTGGGTGTGTGTCAAGAAGCATAAGAGAAGACGGAGAGCTTACCAGCACTCACAAATTTCCATGATCATAGCAGAACGTAAGGATCTAAGGTAAGTGTCTTCGTCTTATGTTATTTTTCTCCCGACATCATCATTATCATAATTATAGTTTTATATCAACTTTTCGTTTATCATTTCACTTACTTACGTTATCTCATTTCTATCTTTACCATCACACTGTTCACACGTGAGATCACTATTGTATCCATCACGCCCTCTACCTTATTCTTGTAACACAGCGCAAAATTCTACTTCTATTTCCTTGATATCACTATATCGCCTATTCTATTCTCATGTTTATAATTCTCATACCGATAATAACTAAGTGAGAAAATTAAATCCTTAATCATCGTTCCCTGTGGAGATGATCCGTACTCATCGATAACTAAAATATTCTTAAGTACGATTAAACATAATTTTCATTGAATAATCTTAGTTACCAATGACAAATTTGAGATTGTCATTCGATCAAACAATCATATCCGTCATGCCCTATACCTTCTCATAACACCACATAATTTTACTTTTATTTCCTTGATATCACTTTATCGCCGATCCTAGTATTGTATTTATTATTTTCGTACCGATAATCTCTATAGTGACAAAATTAAATCCTTAATCATTGTTCCCTATGGAGAAGATGTGTACTCATCACTAACTAAGTATTCATAAGTATAGTTAACTATATTTTTTATTGAATAATCTCAATTACCAACAATGAATTAGATCCCCTAAAATTGAGATTATCAGGTGGGGGCGTTGCGGCTTGGGCGGTTGCGTGTGTTTCCATGGATGACATCAATCGCAAGTATGAGTGACAGCAAGTGAAAAGAAGTCGCGGTGCCCACGGCGGTAGAGGGGAGTAGTTTGCAATCATGCATGGGCGGGTATGGAGGCCAGCGCGAGGCAGCGGCCATGAACTGGCGGCTGTAGAATGCGGTGGTCGTGGCTAACTCAAGACAATTGTGGTAGTATGCGTGCTGGCAACACCTGTCAACTGGAAGCTGTAGGAGACGACAAACAAGGGCAGACTCGGGCCGATAGGCGACCACAACAGGCTGGATCAGCCACTTGCAGTGGCACGAGGGGCGTGACTGCGGAGGCATTCGCAAGCGGGTGGCACTATAGGATAGGCGGTGACTCTGCTAGACAGCTAGGCCCGTGAGCAACGTCGGGCGCGAGTGGAGGACACAAGTGGAGGGTGCGGTTGTGGGCAGAAATCATGATCTGGGTGGCTATGTCGACTCGCAAGCGAACAATGGCCGCGGGGTGATGACCTGGGGCTTGAGCGGTTGCTTGCAGTGGCATATGGATGGTGTCATTTAAGGGGGGGGATCATTATCTGTGGCGCATCCATGAATGACGACCACTATGGGGGGGTTTGTATCGACAGGTGCATGTGTGGCAATCTCGTGGGCAATCACTGCATTTGGAGAAAGAAGGCACAAGCGGGCGACATTGAGGATAGACGTCAGGCTCATGCTTGGCCGGTTGCAACAGTGATGGCTGTGAGCGCAACAGTAGCAGCGGTGATTGACCACCAGATGAAGGCGACCCGGACGGGCAAGGCTACACTAGGTTTACTACGGCGAGTGTGAATGGTTATTCTTCCAATGAAGGCAACTACTTCGACGGTGGTGAAAGCGGTGATGGTGAGTCATCTGATGATCGTCATGATTTTGGGTACTCTAGAAGGATGATTCTCAATGGTAATGGAGAAGGGTGGGAATCCCAAAGAATAAGGGAGATTTCTCAAATTAAAATTTTTCTCAACGGAATTCCAAAGGTCTCATGTGACATTACTTTCCTTATATAGGGTGGGGAAGGTTACCCTAATGGGAAAATTAGGGGGAAATTTCCAAAGTGGCAAAGGCATCCTCCTAACAGCCCAAATCTGTCCTAAGAACACATAAATTACATGGGAGACCCAAAACAGGGGGCACCCTCCATAAATCCATTAAACAAAATCACATAAAAAAAAACAAGCCGTCAAGATCAGGGCCCAAGGCTGATCATTGAAGGTCAGATTCTTCACGTCTTCTTGGGTCCATGGCATCGCTGTTCATGAACTCAGACTTATGCTTCAGGATGGTCCTCTATTATATTAATACATGCTAGGTGACGCAATGCTCAAGAAAGTTGTTTGTAGGCCAACGTAGAGTGCTCAAGCCCGTCCATAGCTCAAAAGCACCGATGCCCCAATACAAATGCTCCTCGAAACTCACACACAAACATGCCAGGCACAAGGTCCATGGAAGCCCATGGAGGCCTTGCGCAAATGTGGCCAGCACGCGCATGGAGGAGATGGCATTTTATTTCATTCCTGTCATTCTAATCAGCTTTGTATAGCTCTCGTGTCTCTAACATGTTTTGATATGGGATTATATGACATTTATAATCGTCAGCTGGAAAGATTCATATGCATGGAATGAATAATAATCAGCATTGAGCACACGTAATGAATCACTCAAATATCATGACTGGAACAAGAAACAGCTGCCAACTTTGCCATCGGACTGTAAAAGTTACAAATTAGGAAAAAGTTAAAAAATACCTGAGCGTGAGAGAGAATGAGAGGGCGAGAATTAGACGAAAAAAAGTGAAAAAGAATTAGAGGGTGAGAATGAAAGAGAGGATACAGGGACAATTATAGAGTAGGAGAGAATGAGAGGAGAGATGTAGAATTACAGAGTAAGAGAGAATGAGAGAAGAGAGGGTGAGTAAGAAATAAAAGTTGTAAAGTACCCGAACGTGAGAGAGAATGGGAGAGTTAGAGGTAAAAAAGTGAAAAAGAATTAGAGGGTGAGAATGAATGAGAGGAGAGAGGAAGAATTACAGAATAAGAAAGAATGTGAAAAGAGAGGAAACGAGAGAGGCAGAATTAGAGAGTAAGAGAAGAGAGAGAGAAGAGATGAGAGGAGAGAGGGAGAATTACAGAGTAAGAGAGAATGAGAGAAGAGAGGAGAGGAGACAGGGAGAATTACATATTATGACATAATGAGAGAGGAGAGGAGAGGAGAGAGGGAGAATTACAGAGCAAGAGAGAATGTGAGAAGAAAGGAGAGGGAGAATTACAGAAAAAGATAGGATGAGAGAAGAGATTAGAAGATAGAGGGAGAGTTAGAGAGTAAGAGAGAATGAGAGATGATGTCATCCTTTTTCCTTAATGTATCCAAAAAATCCATTAAGGAATTTATTAGTGTCCTCACGGGGTAGGAGCAAGCCTCGAGCCAGCTCGTCAATGCCTCAAAGAGAAGCTTTATAGTTGGTCCTTCCACCACTAAAAAGTGCTCTCAGATAATCCAACACTCTACTCGCTACTCTCAAGGATGCCTCCCTTTCAATTCGCTTGGATGTCCTACCTTTCTCGGACGCGCAAGGCATCATTACTTTGATGCCCTTATGGCCAAACTCAGAAAGAAACTTGAGGGATGGAAACTCTATTTTCTCTCTCCTAGAGGACGCATCCAACTTATTCGACATGTCCTCATGAGTATCTCGCTACATACCCTTGTGGTCCACTCACTATCTCTCACAGTCCTCCACTTAGTGGAACGACTATAAGCACGTTTCTTATGGTCCGGCCACCTCGAGGGTGAGAGACACCATCATTGGGTCTCTTGGGAGAAAGCATGTCAGCCAACGGCCGAGGGGGGTTAAGGGATCAGAAACCTCTCAGACGTCCAGGACATGGTTCAAAAGAAACTCGTATGGCGCATGCTCACCACACACTCCCTATTGGGAAGTTTTATTTTCGCCAAGTACGATGAGTGGGCCGGTTGAGAGATGGATATCCTAGGCCACAAGAGATGGCAAACGTGGCAGCGATAGTAGCTTGAGATCGTCCATGTCACATGTTGGCATATAGGCCGAGGTACGATTAGTGCCTGGTTTAATACTTGGCACGCTGACAAGCCTTTCGCTAGCCATCCTACTTTGTACCACATCAAGTACAACGCACAATGGCCTAGTTGTTTATGGGCAACACTCACAATGGCCTAGTTACCCTAGGTCTAGAAAACTTCAATCGGGACCACCCCCGACCGTGCAATTTGGATGCTTACACTCGACGGCGCATACTCATGCAGTTCTTCTTGGGAGTATTTCCATGACAAATCCCCCATCCAACACTGGGGTCATCGCATCTGGCACCCCACAATCCTTACCCGCATCTCCTTTTTCCTCTGGAGAGTCTTACACTGTCGCCTCCTGACTGATGATTGGGTGATCCATCTAGGCCACTCTCTCATCTCACTTTGCAATTGCTGTCCCGCATTTCCACATATTGAGACTATGAAACATCATTTTTTCCATAGTGAGACAGCCATAGAATGTTGGTGCCAAATCACGCACCTTTGGCATCCACTCCATATTCCAGTGACCCCACTGGAGTATTTTGGCAAAATATTTCTCTTGTCAATATGTCTAAATGGAGCCCCACCCTACACATCACCGTAGCTTATTTACTATGGGATATGGAAGGGGCCAAATTCTTCTCGTCCTGTAGGGACTCCCATGCACGCTGTGGATATCATGTGTCGTGTCAAGCTGTAGATACCACGCATCCACCATCTCATCCCCAATGACGACTGCAGCTCAGCACTCAGATGCGATCTACTCCGTGCCTAGGGCATTCCGCTTGATCCTTCCCCCTATCCTCATTCAGCTACAAGTCTTTTTTTATTATTATTGGCAAAAACACGATGCCGGGTATGGCCACCCCAAGGGTTGTGCCCGTAGACCGATCCATCCGTGTCCTGGACGCCACCCAGGAGGGTTTTATTTATTAAGTGAAGTGTTTTTCAATGTTTTTAGGCGTGAAGCGAGTATATATATCCCAATTACACTCGGATCCCACTCGTCCACGCCCTTAGTTTAGAAAAAGAAAAAATACATAACTGATACCTTGTAGGCGCTCGGGGAATTGTGGTCGTCATCGTCCCTCCAGAGGCACCCGGCGGTATCGGTGTAGGTCGAGAGAAATCCTTGCCTTCATGTCATCAAGCGGGGGCTGAAGTGCGTGGGGGGCGCTAGTCGGGGCAGGTACATCTGTTCCTCAAACTCCACCGTTCCACGCGATTCTCCAATCCCGTGGGCCTGCCGTCGTGTGGGTTCGCCGGGTACAGAGGGTCGATAGGCCGAGCCAATCGACTGGATAACATCCCCTAGCTGTAGAAGGAAGCGCCTGCCAAGAGAGAAAGACAGAGGAGGGGGTCCGTGCGTGTACCGCGTGATTGGCGAGGTCGTTAGTGGTCTGGTTGCCCTCTCGTAGCTGGTGGCGAAAGCACTTGATTCGATGACGACACCGCATAATATCCTGCCATATGCGGTGGAGGCGCCACTGGGAACATGTACCTGTACAAAGCATATCAACTAATACCCGTGAGTCCGACTCTATGATGATATTGTGAAGGTTCTGCTCCTCACAGAGGAGTAGACCATCACGTATCGTCGTAGCCTCGGCTACTGTATTAGTCTGTACTCCATAAAAAGAAGAGAAAGCGAAGAGTATACTCCCTGTATGAGTCCGAAGGATACCGCCTCCCCCAGCTCGTCCCGGGTTCCCTTTGGCCGCGCCATCCACATTCAATTTGAGGATGTCAATTGGCGGTCATCCATTGGCACCCGCTGCCAATTGGCAGCCTCAAACTAAATGTGGATGGTGCGTCCAAAGGGAGCCCGGGGCGAACAGGGGGAGGTGGTATCCTTCGAGATCATTAAGGGAGTATTATCTTTGCTTTCTCCTCTTTCTATGGCGTACAAGCTAACACAGAAGCCGAAGCTATGGCGATACATGATTGTTTACTCCTCTACGAGGAGCAAAACTTTTATAATTCCATCATAGAATCAAACTCACAGGTGTTAGTCGACATGTTTCATGTAGGTACATGCTCCCAATGGCAACTACACCGTGTATGGTGGGACATCATGCGGTGCCGCCCTCGCATAACTAGCGTTCCTCATTCGCTGCGAGAAGGCAACCAGACAGCAGATGCCCTCCCCAACCACGCGGTACACACACGACTCCCTTCCTCCATTTTCCGTTCTTGGCAGGTGCTACCTCCGACCGGTAGGGGATACAATCGTGTTGAATGTGTCGACTTGCCAAATCCCCACACGCACCGCACACTTTTGAAGGAGGCCCTACGGGGGTGGCGGCTCTCATGGAGCACTCGAGGTGGGAGTGCTCACGCCTGATCTGACGATCACAACACGGGGTGGACTGTGATAGGGAGAAGATACAAGGAGAGGGAGAGTTACAGAGTATGAGAGAATGTGAGAAGAGAGTGGGAATTACAGAGTAAGAGAGAATGTCAGAAGAGAGAAGAGGAGAACGAGAGAATTACAGAGTAAGAGAGAACGTGAGAAGAGAGAAGCGAAGAAAGGGATAATTACAAAGAGAGAATGTGCGTACTGAGAAGAGTAGAGAGGGAGAATTACAGAGTAAGACAGAATATGAGAACTAAGATGAGGCAAGAGAGATAATTACAGAGTAAGAGTGAATGTGAGAAGAGAGAGAAAGAGTTAGAAATTAAGTTAAAAAGTAATAGAGCGTGAGAGAGAATGAGAGGAGAGAGGGAGAATTGAAGAGTAAGAGAGAATGAGAGAACAGATGGAGAATTATAGATAAAAAAGTGAAAACGATTCAGAGGGTGAGAATGAATGAGAGGAGAGATGGAGAATTTCAGAGTAAGAGAGAATTAGAGAAGAGATGAAGAATTAGAAATAAAGGTTAAAAGGAATCGCAGAGTAAGACAGAATGAGAGATGATAGGCAGAATTAAAGAAAAAAGATATCTACAATCAGAGAGTGAGTGAGAATGAAAGGAGAGAGGGAGAATTACAGAGTAAGGGGGAATGAGAGAAGAGAGAAGAGGAGAGAGGGAGAATTGGAGAGTAATAAAGAATTAGAGTAGAGAGGGAGAGTTAGAAATAAAAAGTTAAAAAGTAACAGATCATGAGAGAGAATGAGAGGAGAGAGGGATGATTAGAAAGTAAGAGAGAATGAGAGAAAAGAGGGAGAATTGGAGGTAAAAAGTTAGAAAGAATAAGAGAGCAACATAGATCGAGAGATGAGGGGGAGAATTAAAGAAAAAAGGATAACTAGAATCGGAGGGTGAGCGAGAACTGAAATTTAGTAGCTTCAATATGAAATTTAAGTAAATGCAACCGTAGTGGAGATTCCAAGAGTTTTATGAACGGGAAAGAACTATGAAAAATAGCAGAGAACTTAGAATTGATAGTTGGCGGACGAGAACTTAGAATTGGCGGATGCAGAAGGTCTCAAATGATTATTTAGAATTTTTTGGAGGAAGAATGGCTCAGATGAGGATTGAGAAATGAGAATTGGCAGATGAAGCAGTCAAATCTTGGTAAAACAAAAAGGAAAAAAATTGACGACAAAGAAGAGCTTACGCGTGATCGCCCATTTTGCCAACGTCGTCCTCTACCGATGCCATCGTCCACCGTGCACCAAGGCGCCAAACCCTCTCCGCCGATTCGTGTATTTTAGATTCAAATTATCGAATTGCAAATACACAAATTGATGAAATACAAAAGAGATGTTTTCGTTGTTGAATATCGGAATCCGATATCTAATACCGATACCCGATGTCTTCATCCTCCCCTCTAAGACGGAGGTGGATGATGACATCGAGATGTATCTTGATATCGGATATCGGCACTATAGCAACCAATATCCGATATTGACATCCGATATCTGGATATCCAAAAAAACAGATACCAGAAATTCCATTTCCCGTATCTGATGCAGCATCCGTCCCGTTACTGTCATCCGGTACCGCTATCAAGACAGGCGAACACTACGCACTACCGGACCGCACAATTATGCTCATCGTGGTCACGTCATACTCACAATCGAGCCTCATTGCTGTGTTGCTTCAAACTACACTATGGTGATGCGGCCTGCCTTGTTCCCTCTCTCTTCACCTCCAACGTCCTAAACCTCACTCTAGTCCACTGCTGTGGCCACCTGGTAGGCTTCTCCGAGCCCCTCCATGCCACTCTACCATTCATGCTCGTGCCAGCCTGTGCACCAACAAATTCTCTGACGATGAGCGCCGCCGCCAACAAGGTTCGTCATTCCACCTTTGCATGCCAGTTACATTACTTTCTACAATATATTTTCAGCTGTACTCCACCGTGCTTGGGTTAGAATAGGTGTGAGTTTATCTATCGAAAACTGCGAAGTTGAGCGAATTCCTTAGGAACAGGTCAAGCCCGTCTGTTACGTACAACCCCTACGGAATTATTCCGTTCAGCGCCCTATTCGTCGTTATGGTTCCAACGAGGGTCAGAAGGTCACCGACATCATCATTGGTCACCCGGCCTGGAGCTTGGAATTCCGAAAATCCACTCAAGTCAGACCTCCACTTACACTCCACCTAAGTCATTTGCACTCATGTAGTGACATTCCTGTTAGGGAATTACCCATTGGACGGCATCATCGAGGATGTCCCTGGGTGGGGAATGACTCCCACATCATTCACCGCTAGAATCAAGTTGTTAACGTGAGGTGCTGAAACCATTTATGTAGAATTTATCTTTGAATATTTGCCTTATTCCTAGTATTATTTTCAATCCCATCATTCAAGTAGAATTTATCCTTGAATCTTTGCCTTATCTCTTATCCTTTACATTATATAGTATAAATAACTCTTCTTTATATTACTATTAATAGTATTTTATTATTCTCTCTAACTTACTTATCATATATATTTCTTGGAATACCTACATTAATAGCATCCTTAATTATAATATGCTACTTTACTATCCCTACTAGCTATGAAAAGATAAAGAAATAGCGATAGAGAGAGAGTGAGGGAGTGCAGAGAGATAGCAAGAAGCTGAGGGAGATTGCTGTCTCCGTCCATGATAGAGACAGAGATAGCAAGAGATTGATGTAACTATCAATGGCCATCATACTCCCAATCATCCACAGTCGTCAACCCCATCATACATGGTTGTCTGTCCCTCTCATAAGTGATACACTTCCCATATTGACGTCCATCATCCCCATTGTCCATGTTTGTCAACAACCTCAACGAGAGGAATTTTAGCATACGAAAAAGTGCGATGCTTCCATTGCTCCATGGTTATGAACTCATGAGGTTTATTGAAGATTTTTGCCCTCCGATTTCACTCATTGACGATCAAGGAAATGTCATTGAGAACCTACCATTCAAAACTTGGTGGACTAACCAACAAGTGTTTGGGTTTTTCCATTAAACAATTTCTGAGTCTATAGCTCCTTACATTAGTTAGGCAAGATATACAAAGGAGGCCTGGGAAAATCTAGAAGAAGTGTTTGCTGGGTGGGATCAGGCTCCAATTATGGACTTAGAGAGAAGATTCCACAACATCATAAAAGGTACTATGGGCAATGACGAATATGTGAAGTATTTCATATCAGTTGTGGAAGGTTTAGAAGCTACTGGACAGCTACCTTACCCTTATGGCATTGTGAGCACATTTTTAAGAGGTCTGGGTGCAGCGTATGAACCATTTGTGGTATGCACGAATGCAAACTCGGGGCATCTTAAATTTGATGAAACTTTTGCAAACCTCAAGACACACGATGCCTTCGTGTCCTTCTCACATGAAAATAACAACAATGCATTCCCCCCAATACCCAACTATGCTCTAAGTCAAAGATCGCATGGATCAAATTCTTTCTCAAAGAAAGACTACAATCGCATGGATCGCATGGAATTTTCAGCGTCGTGGTCAACAAAGAGGCAGGGGCCAAAGACTCCAACTCTGTTGTCAACTATGTACCCTCAACACAAGAAGAGCTCCAGAATTGGAAATCTTAAATAGGGGAAGTAGAGCGACACATAGCACAAGCATCACAAGTGAATATTTGCCAAATATGTTTTAGCAATCATTAATTTTTATCAGCACAATTTGAAGTTGAGTATCAAACAGGGTATCCTGATAGTGGTGCAACACACCACATCACTTCAAGTCAACATAATCCCTCATCAAGCTAGGAATACAATGGCAACGGCACACTTCACATCGGCAATGGAACATGTTTGAAAATTCCCTATTTATACTAAGAGAGTCATGTTCATAAAATCCCCAATGCTTAAGTATATCTTATGATGTCCAAAAGACCATTTGTATGTGATTATCTAGGCCCATGTATCAGTCTAGTTAACGACTCCAATCGCCCAATAGCCTTTAGACGTCTTACAAATTAATGAACTCTGTCATGATATAGATGAATTAATGTCAGATCGATTTAACCCAATCGATTGGTCGAGTCTTAATCACGTACGGTGCCAAGCTACACCTCATGTTCTAGAAGATACAAAGGAGTGTGTATCGACTCACTCATGGAGCCTGTTCATCATCGGTTACCGTGTATGTACAATCCGTCATCCACTTGACGCTCCTTGGAAGACTTAGGGTATGGTCAAATGTTAAACCCTAATCGGTCATCCGAGTTAGTATTGATGCATTCGGAAATTACAGGAGAACTCTTCTTCGATATTTCACTACTTGGGACAACGACTTCATTGCAGCATCGTCCTTGAGCTTTCACCTCTTAAACCGCGGGAGGACGATCCCCTCTTGACCACTCAATCGTCTTCATGAACTTCATGACGTACCCAAACTAAAACTGTTTAAAATCCCATGATTAGAGGCTCATTGGCCATAGCCAAAGTACAACCATTTGTCCACAAGAAATTTTCGATATCTCAGCTCTAAGGACTACTTACACAACCGTGACGTGAATTAACCTGATTGACAGTTCAGTGTATTACCATTCATAGATTCGTACGGCTCAGTTTAATGAACTCTTTCCACTAAAGAGCACCCACTATCTATCCTCAGTGCATCCACACTAATAGCCACCAGATTGGCCATACTCATGATATAAGTGAGGCTAGATAGTGCTATTCTATCTAGATATGAATGTTAAGAACACATGCTTAACAACTAGTGATCTCCGTATTATGATCTCATTATAATTCAGTAAGTCCAATCATGTATTTTCATACTTCATTATAAGCATAATACGTGCAGTATAATGAATATGTTGTATTAATCAACGTGGAACGAGATGTAGAATTTGTGATTGGCTTGACGCGCACATTTATTTCCATCACAAACTAGAGTTAAAAACCAGTTCAACTCTAAAATTCACTCGTATCTGAAGGAAAGGAATTGCACATCGAATTTTGTTGTCCATAAACGCCAGAGCAAAATGGCACTACAGAGAGCAAACAAAGGCATTCGATAGAAACCGCTTTAGCTCTATTAAAAAATTCTCATATGCCCTCAAACTTCTGGGATGAAAGTGTCTCTACTACAGATTTTCTTATAAATCAAATGATCACCTCTGTTCTTAAGTATTGTATAAAATGCCTTCAGATTATAGTTTTTTAAGGACCTTTGGATGCAAATGTTATCCTTATTTATGTCCGTATTCTTTGAATAAGCTTGACTCTAGGTTAGAGAATGCGTTTTATGGGTTACAGCCATCTGCATGTGGGGTATAGATGTTTCTCTCTATAGTCAGGTAAGTTCTTCGTTTCTTGACATGTGATATTTTATGAGCACATATTTCCCTTCCAAACTTCTCTTAAGACAAATGACGAATGTATTCTTGGGGCATATCCAATTGCTTTCTCTCACTCTACTTGCTTAATTGACTTTCAAGTCCAAGAATTATCTGCTGAAAATCAGGTTATAGAATCAGAAGGACCAGAAACTTCTGAATCCTTATATGATCTACAAGGATATCCCTCAGGTAATAACTCAGATGTTTCCCAAGATTCATCAAGGTTGTATCCACCCAATCCATTCACCGTTGAACTTAAGTACGAAAAAGTACTTGAATTTTTTCCTGAACTTATTCATACTCTAGATCAAACACTTGACCCAAGAGTCATTATGAATGCTAAATCACTTCGTAATGTCTACCAGTCAGATGACATGAAACCTTAAAATTCTGAACTTTATTCTGCATTTTCAATTTGACATCCTCTTGCAGAATGTTTCTTGTCTGATGTTGTTGTACTTATCCGATCTAGTTCCTATTTTGATGTAACCAAAAGTCTGAATTAGATGAAGGCTAGGAAGTAGAATATAAAGATCTAATTGAAAATAATACTTAGACTTTAATACCTGAAAATAATCATTTCCATGTAGTTGGGTGTAGGTGGGTGCATAAACTAAAATATGAACCTACTGGAGAAATCGATAATACAAAGCCGGTTTTGTTACAGAAAGATACTATCAACAAAAGGGGTTTGGTTTTCATGAAACTTTCAGTCCAGTAGTTAAACACACCTCCCTTTGACTCTTGATTTCCTTAGAAATTAGTAAAAATTGGATAATTTATCTATTAGATGTTTCAAATGCATTTTTACATGGTGACTTGCAAGAACATACATACATGGAACTACCTCCCTGTTTCAAAAGTAAACTTCATCCCAATCATATTTATTGTTTGCATAGGTCATTGTACAACCTTAAAAAATCTCCCAGAGCATGGTTTAGAAAATTGACTGAATGTTTGCCAGATCTTTGGTGTATTGCTTCTCAGACAGGTACTTCAATGTTTTTTCAATTAGAAACAATCCCTACTTTTATTTTCTACAACGTTGATGATATTTTGATAATATGTCCTAACATTTCTAAATTTTTTATCTTAGTACATCATCTAAATACAAAATGTTACACTAAAGACCTAGGACCTGCGCATTTCTTTCTTGGGATCAAACTGATCAAACATAAAGATGGTTTTATCTTGTCCCAATCCAAATACATTGCCTCTATTTTGCATCAAGGCAACATGGCACAAAGTAAACCATCCTCCACTACCTGTGATGTTTCTCCGGTTAAACTAAACAATCCATCACAAAATGACATCATTATGTACCAACAATTGGTTGGATCTCCTCAATACTTGACGCTTACTTGACCAGATATTGCCTTTGTGGTTAACAAAGCTTGCCAAAAAGGCATTCACCATCGCGAGGAGATTGGAAAGCTATGAAACATCTTCTCCGGTATCTAAAGAGATGTATTTGTTGTAGACTATTAATTCACCGTTATTCGGATTTTACGATCAATGCTTTTAGTGATGGAAATTGGGCAGGTGATAAAGTCGACAGACGATTTACTGGGATATTTCTTGTCTACATTGGTAAAAGCAGTGATCATGAAATATGAGTAATGATAGCCCATTCGAGTACTGAGGCTGAGTACAAGGCTTTAGCCAATTGTGCATCTAAAGCCCTTTAGATGCAATCTCTTCTGCAAGAAATTCATCAAATGTCAACAAATAGTCCAATCCTATAGTGCGACAATGTTGGAGATATGTACCTGCTGCCAATCCTGTCTTCCATGCAAAAACAGAAAACAAAGATAGATTTCCTCTTCGTATGGGAGCAAGTTGCGAGCAAGAATCTGCATATCCGTTTCGTCGGGAGTGATGGCCAGCTTGCCAACGCCCTCACAAAGCCTCTTCATAAAAGCAGATTCCTCTAGTGCAGGATCAACATTCTTGGCATTCTGTCGTTGAGCTTGAAGGAGGGGTAATAACGAAGTTTCCAACTCCCTTGATACTCCCCCGTTCTGTTCAAGGTGACTCAAGGTCTTCGGACGACCACGTATGGGCCAATAGGATTAAACATAATAACTAGCTAGTAAAATGAAGCCACATACCCCTATACTCGTTAGAGGAAATAGTAAATAGGATTAAATATAAATTTAAACATAGATTGCCAGGATTAAATATAGTTAGGATTAAACATAGATAAGAAAGATCCCACGGATGCAAATTGTTTTCTTATAGCCGTTATATTCTCTTCTAACGGCTATGATTAAAACATAGAAACCGACTATATAACGGCTACTATTTTACAATGTAAATAAGAACCCATTGTTAAACTTAAGATTCGATGGATTAAAGATCAAGATTTCCAACTGTTCTGCTTTCTCTCTTCTCCTTTTCTTCGACCCCCATTCTTGGAATCTGTCCGATAGCATAAACCCCGGCATCTGACACCGACATACGATATCGTCTTTCGAACCCTGAGACGAAGAGAGATTCCAATAACGGGAGGAATGAGTCTTTCAGATATATCAGTAGATATCAATACTCCAGAAATCGGTCATTATCGTCGGATCATCGTATATCGTGCTCGGGACGGCTGTATCTTTGCGGTCAACACGCATACATACAATTAGCGTGAAGTCATGCCCTCGTCAAAAACTGCGTCGGCGAGAATCTTTTTTATGAAACAACCATGCACATCAACGCCCACAGTATCGCTACAACGAGGCCGTCTATAAGTGCCCCATCTCTGTTACCCAACCCTCCTCTTTTCTCAGCCCCAATTCCCACAGAGCCTACCATGAAACTTCTCTTCTTCCTCCTCGTCCTCTTCACCGCCGCAGCAGCGGCGGTGGACAGGGTCCCGGCCAAGGACACGTTCAAATACGTAAACGAAGGCGAGTTCGGCGAGTACGCGGACGAATACATGTCCACGTATCGCCCAACACCAATCGCAAACTCCCCCTTCAATCTCATGTGGTACAACACCACGCCGGGGCAGTACTTCGTCGCGCTGCGCATGGGCACGCGCTTCTCCGATTCCGTCCGCCGCTGGGTCTGGGAGGCCAACCGCGGCAGCCCCGTCGGCGAGAACGCCACCCTCTCCTTCGGCGCCGACGGCAACCTCGTCCTTGCCCAAGCAGACGGACGCGTCGTCTGGTCCACCGGCACCGCCAACAAGGGCGTCGTCGGCCTCCGCATCCTAAACAACGGTAATCTCGTCCTCTACGACAAGAGGAACCGGTTCCTCTGGCAGAGCTTCGACCACCCCACGGACACTCTCCTCGTCGACCAGTCCCTCCCCGTAGGCGGCGCGAGGAAGCTCATCAGCCGTCGATCCATATCCGACGGCTCCCCGGGGCCCTACTCCCTGGTCATGGAAGAAGAGACCCCCGTTCTGTACGTGGACGCCGTCCCGAACCCCATTCCCTACTTCAAATACGAGCCAGTCCTGGGGTACGGCAACACCAAAGACCGCGTCTTCTTCCAGGTCTTCACTCGGGACAACGTCTCCTACCAGCTTTCCCTCAACGGGCGCATCCTCGTCGTGACCAAGTACAACAGCACCTTCTCCTTCCTCCGCCTCCAGCCCGACGGCGACCTCATCATCCAAACCTTCGACGACCGAGTAGATTACATGGCTTGGGACACTACTTTCACTCTCTTTTCGCCCAAGAACTACCTCAGCGCGTGCGACAAGCCGGGGAGATGCGGGAAGCTCGGCGTCTGCGACGACGAGATGTGCGTGGGCTGCCCCACGGCCAAGGGGCTGGCGGACTGGACCCCGGCCTGCGCGCCGCCGAAGATCGGCCGGTGCGAGCCGCGGGCGAACCCGCGGTTCTTCAAGATTGCCGGGGTGGAGAGCTTTGTGACCAAGTACTCGCCGGCTCTCAACGTGACCGGCGTGGACGCGTGCAGGCGGCTCTGCAGCGCTGACTGTGGGTGCGTGGGGTTTCTCTTCTGGGAGGAGACCGCCAAGTGCTGGCCCGCTTCCTTGCTCGGGACCCTTTATAAGGTCCCCGAGCCCAGGCACGTCGTCTTCGTCAAGGCTAGTTGAAAGTTGAAACTAAAGCTTCTACTGTCGCTTGTCCGTGTGACCCGGAGATCTCTCCGGCGTATAGGACAGAAAATAAATAAAAGAATTTGTTTAATCTCTCTTCTGTGACCTTTCCGAGGGAGAGTTTCCGAGGGAGAGTTTCACACGGGTTACCGAGAATGAGATGGGGATTTCGACACGGACGATCACGATAGATTTGGATCAGTGCCGTCATCGTCATAGTTACCTGTTTCAAAAGCCAACATCGTCACCATCTGCATGTTTTCAAAAGCCAACATCGTCAAAGCCAATGGCATCATATCGTCATCATTTTCCGGTTTCTAAAAGCCAACTCTTGTTAAAACCAACGGCATCAAATCATCCTCGTTCTCCGGGTTCCACAGCTGTAACGTCATCCGGAAGTCTATGTAGTGGCGATAATCCTCCGGGCTCCAAAGCCGTCGCTGAAACCAAGAAAGATGACAAAGAACTGTCGTGGTCATTGAAATCCGCAAATAAGATGATTATGTTGGCACTAAGCCAAGTGAAATCACTCACAAAGAAGTCCCTCGCTCACTTGGGGAAGAATGGAAGATGATAGAAGAAGAGACCAAAAAACTCAAGAAGAAGTTCACTCAATAAAAATGAAAGGTTACATACTTATAAGAAAAGAAACGCCATAAAAACTCGGTCGACCGAAGCTTGGTCAACCTCCCAAATCGGGCGGAGAGAGTGAGCCACGTAGAGAGAAAAGAACGGGCGGCCCTTCCTTTTTTCTCTTCCTTTTTATTTGGCGAGGTTACTCTCAACAGATTACACATGGGTTTGTTTTTCTAATACTGTGGATCACGATATTTTTTCTAATACTGTGTATCCGCAACCTGAACACCTCTAGTCTTTGCAAACTTGTGGGAGCGATGAATATTTGTGAAGAATAATATCGTCAATGCCATAACAGATACAGATTGCAGCAAGTTTTTCAGGAGAAAGTCTCGGGCAAGTCCACGAAGAATGATGATGAAGGAACAGTCTGTGGGGAAGAGGCTGTGGTCGTGGCCGATCTACAGGGGACAGTCAGACGACGATCTACGGGGTGGCGAAAAAAAGGACGACAAGCCACGAGGAAAGTGCCACGATTTCGATTAGTTTGGACATTTCTTATATGAACGCCGACGTGAACCAAGAAAGATGACAAGGTGAATCTCATTGAGCAGAAATAACCTTCGACCTTTCTCGCAGTGATTTCTGATGATGCAGAATAGGTTCTACTCCAAAGATATAATGGAGAAAGGGAGTAATTTTCTTTTGGTGCCTTGACACTGCACCAGGCAGCCATATGACCGGTGCCAAGGCCTTGTGTAGAAATCGCTAGACAGAATGAAAGGATATCAAGATGATGTGGATGAGAGAACAGATCTTTGATTGAGGAAGAAAGGGAATTATTGTGGTTGTGAAGAACTTATGTTCTACAGCCTCATATATAGAGAAGAAACATTGATGAAAAAACGTGCGGTGTGAAAACAAGAAATACGTGATCCATTGAGGAATGAAATCAATCAAATTGGAAATTGTGAAAGAAGGAAACTGTAATTTAAAGTAATTCCCCAGGGTCATTTCCAACAATTTATTCCATGATCTTGAACAATGCTTTTGTGGGATCATTCAAAGGTGGAAATTGGAAAACAATGAAGTGTCATATTTCTGAATCAAGATAGTACTCCATTGACCCTAAGCAATGCACATTTTTTCCTGATTCCAAAGGCTAATATTTGAAGCCTTGGACATCTTCGTGAACAAGATTAGAAGATAGTCATGGAGGCCTGAAAACTCGCCATCGCTGACCAAGAAGGAGAACTTTATCCATTGGAGTGAACTAATGGGCGCCTCTAAATGTTGAATTGAAATTTTAATGAGGTGTATGGTGGTGGTGAAGAAGATACATCAACCTCTTAAATGTATCCATCACCTGGGAAACAGGATACAGTCTATTGATAGGACCAAATTTATGGGCTTAATTTTGTTGCTTTAACAAATATTTTAGAAACAATCTTTTTAATTATTTATCCACTCAATAATCTATAAAGAATGTAGGGTAAGTGAAGGTTATATCAACAAGAATTCAGTAATACAGTTTCAAGTTTCTTCTAGACTTGGAAACTAAAGGAACAAGTAATAAAGCCAAAATATATTTAAGGACATTTTGGAGATTTATAGAACCTATATTTGAGCAAAGAGGTTAGAAAAATGATTAAATATATTTTTAAAAATTCATCCTTATTTTTGTAGTTTTATATAGAAGTATATATTTTATGGTTTTTTATGTGTTTATAGAATTAAATGCAAATTCAAACTATAATATGTTTAGATATCTCTCTAGAGTTATTTTAAGGCTAAAATAACTACAGATAATAAATATGATTTTGCATACTTTTGAATTTTAATTCAGTGTGGAATTGTAAAAATCTTTAATTACCTTTTGTGGCTATCAGCTGCAGCGTGTATTAGTGAGGGGTGGATACGCAGGAGTAATCCCTGGATAAAAAGGGATCAACAACAGAAAATTGGCTTGTAGAGAGAAAATGTGATTTGTGGTTACTTACTCTATAAATAATATAGGTTAAGTAGAGGGTTTATCCACAGGGGATCAGTAATACAGTTTCAAGCTTCTTCTAGACTTGCAAATTAAAGAAAAAGTAAAAGATACAACATATTTAAGACATTTTGGAGATTTATAAAACTTATTTTTATGCAAAAAAATTTTAAGATGATTAAATATATGTTTTCAAATTTACCCTCAATTGTTCTGATTTTCTATAGGAGAAATATATTATACATTATGTGTTTATAGAACTAAACTCAGAGGCAACCTAACCACATATTCTATATAAATTTTTAAGAGATTATTTTAGAGTTTTTAAGGATACAATAACTATAGATAATAAATATGATTTTACATACTTTTCAATTTTAATTCAGTGTGGAAATTGTAAAAATCTTACATTACCTTTTGTAACCATGGGCGGTGGCAGTGAACGGGCGGATACGGAGGAGTAGTCCTCAAATAAAAGCCATTGACCAGAGAAAATGGGATGAAAGAGAGCGAATGTGACTTGTGGTTAGTTAAGGGAAATTAATGGTGATGGTGATGGTGATCATGATTAAAATGTAAAATTAAAATATGGATCTTGAGTCACCAAGTCCTCTTTCTGTAGTTAGATGCTTATATATTTTGCAAAGGATAGGTATTTGTCTCTGAAACAAAATGATGAAGAAAGGAGAAAC
The DNA here is from genome assembly GCF_029677425.1 of Wolffia australiana. Lineage (NCBI taxonomy): Eukaryota > Viridiplantae > Streptophyta > Magnoliopsida > Alismatales > Araceae > Wolffia > Wolffia australiana. The sequence goes on along the minus strand of NC_135839.1, from coordinate 8,933,592 downwards.
ATTTCAATACCTCAAACATGTTTAAAAACCAAGGATCATGGAGGACCTTGTCTTGTTGGATGTTCTCTACAAGAGTACATCCAGAATGAGTGAAAGATACATAGCAAGATAGTATTTAAAAGTAGGTTATGATATCAAATCCCTGTTCTTTTTCCCTATTTTCTCTCCTTGATAATATATCATCATTCACAAATTTTTAATTTTAATTTCTAAATCACCTTCATATGGATTTTTCTATCATCAATAAAAGAAAAGTGGAGGAAATTTTGGGGAAATCTATGCCTTTCATACACCTCTCCATCTGCGCCTTTGAAGCCCAAATTAAAATTTATCCAATTCAACACAACAAACCAAAAATATCTCCAATTCAGCCCATTGATTGCAATCAAATCGAATTCGTTTAATTTTATGCAAAAATAAGGATTCAAATATATATCCATTATAAAAATTTCTTGAAAAAAAATTCAAGTTTATTTAGTTATAAAATCCCAAAGTATACATAAAATGATGTTTCTATCAAATTCATAATTTTTGAATAACTTAGTTAATAACATGATAAATTCAAGACCTATATGGTTGCATTTAGATAAAATGCATAAAATTATATGTTTGTTTATCATTTTTATCAACAAAAGGAAATAATATCAAGTGTAAATAATATCAAGTGGATCTCTAATAATGAAACAAACTTTTGAAATATTAGGGGACTCGTGTCCCTGTCTCAATGAAGAATGGCCCTCTTGTCTCTCACAATCAAGGTCTATCTCCTTATCTGTTGTTACTTGAAGTCTAGAAATCCTCCCTTGTCTTCCTCCCATTTGAAAGTCAGGAGCAATCATTTTCCTCGTCACATAGTAGTATCGAATATCAAATGAATAGAAATAGAATTATCTGATTAGCATAACAATCTGGATAACATTAGGTAAAAGTGAGAAGAGAACTGCAGAAGGACACAACATACGGATGATAATATGTATAAAAATAAATAAATATATTAAAATGGATTTATATTATATCAGGTAACCCACTCCCAACATTTTCAGTGGGTTAAAATTTTATTTTAATTTTTTGTTTATTTTATTTTTATTTTTGTTTATTTTATTTTTTATTTTCACACTGCTCACGTAGTTTATTTTGTTTAGAACTCTGTTTGTAGCCATAAAGTGCAGTGATTCACCTCCAAATTACAAAGGAAAATCAAATTTTGTTGAAGCTCTTATACACGTCTCACATTTCCCAATATTTTATTTCCTCCATCAAATGTTTTGCTATTTATCACTCCAACGTCAATGAAGCCTCTTTCTTCATTGAAAACATTGCATATGCACTAGAATAATAGTGAAACTATTCAGCATGAGGATAAATTCCTCACCATGAAGACACTCTTCCTTGGATTAGTTTAAAAGAGAGTGGAGAAAGGGAAGGGGCTCTAAAATCAGGCATGCATGGGTGCTTAAAATGAGTCCCCTTCCCCTCTTTATATTTCACTTAAGGTTTTTCTAGAAAACCTTACAAAGTAAAATATATCCACCAATGCCCTTATGATCTTATGTGTGTGACCATCTAGGCCCATTTATCACTCTAGTTAACAACTTTAGTGGCCTAATAACATTAATTGGCCAACCTTCTTAATTAAGATCATAAGGGCTGGAAAATTAACCTATCAATTGGTTTAAATCAATTCTTATTTAATTATCTATATATTGATAACAAGTAATCTCTAACTCTCTCGTTGAACCTTTTCCGTCATCAGTTATCGTATATGTATAATCCATCATCTGTGCGAGACTCTCGAATGACTTAGGGTATGGTTTATCGTCAAATTGTAATCTGTCATTCGACTAGTACTGATGTGTAACGGGGATCATTTGGAGAACCCCTTCTCTAATATCCTCACTATCCGGGCCATTGATTTTTCTGCATCGTCTTCCTTCAGTCAATCTCCTCTTATACCGAGGGCACATGATCCAGTCTTGACCACTCAATCATCTGCGTAAGCTTCTGATAACACCCTAAATTTGGTCTTTGTTTCATGCTATTAGCTCAATTTTATGCATTTAAAGAGGATAAAATGAGGTTGTCATCGTATATTTATATGTAACGTTTCCAAGTGTTTTCTTATTTTTCCCTAATTTTTTATTAATTCTATGATATTTATGGGATTTATTTAAGCTTGAAAAAAAATAAATGAAAATGGCAGATTTAAATTTTAATTTTTAACTTACTTAATATGGAGATGAATAAATGAATTTTCTAGAATTTCCTAGAATTTTTTGGAAGTTTATTGGAATTTTAGGGAGTTTACTTGAGGAATAAATGAATTTTTAACTAGGAAAATTATATATTTATATGGAAAATATGAGTATTTAAGAAATTTCAAAAGTAAAAGGGGTTTTTCTTAAAGTTTCATTCCAATTATGCCCTTACAACGGCTCTTGGTCGTGGTTGTAAGCAGTAAAAATAGTTACAAGCTTTTATTGCAATTAATCAGCAATTTGTTAATGGTTTTATGAGAAAAAGGAGTGAGAGAGAAAGCAAAAGGATATATACACAAATATATTTTGAGCGGCATCCGTTTGCATGCCACCATTTTACAGGGAGTTTACCGCAAAATTCCATGCAGTCTCTCTCGGGGAGGTATAAGCTCACCTCTTGTGTTGTGCATGCAAAGTGCATGCACAGGAGGTGATGTGTCATCGTTTGCATGTTTTAAATTATGAAGCGTGTATGGGTACATGAAAATCGCCTTGTATCATGATGTTTTTATTGTTTTTCTTTATTTTTTATTCCAGGACCAGGGAGGGGTATGTGGCTCTCAGCCAATTGAGCCAACCAATCCACATTCGACACATCATGGTGTGTGGAGGCATTAAATTAATAAAAAATGGAGTTAAATGCAAAGGTTAAAATTGGTTTATATTGATTTATTAATAACTCTTGATCCTGAAGTCCAATTGAGATGATTTGTCTATCAATTTACTCGTTTTTATCCCCTCTTTCTATCTATATGGTTGGATCACCCAGTTCAGCCTACACTGATGTATCAAAATTAATTATTAATTAAGGGTAAAATGGTAATTTTACCATTTAACCTAACAATGAAAGCCAAATTTTGAGAGGAGAGGGTCATTCTTGATGGTGCCCTATCACAGTTTCAAGACAGAGAGGAGCTCGAACTTGGATCAACCTATTTGGTATGTTTTCCTTCTTTGTATTTGAATTGTTTGTATATTTTGGATGATGTAAGTTTAATTTATTGATTGTTCTTCTTGATTCTGGTCAGAACTTCTAAATCGCTTGACTTGAGTGGCATGTACAAGCCCTTACGAGGATTGAGCAGAGAAATTTAGAGATTTACCTAGCTATTCCAAGTGCACATGAAAACAAAACTATAAAAAACTTCAATTTCTAGGAGATTAAATTTCCATTTTTAATTATTTAATTTCCAATAGAGTAGTTATTTTTTAAGTATCAAGCATATAGAACCAACGAAAAAAAATCAAAATTTTCTCCTCTCAACCTCTCTAATTGACCCCTTTGACCCTTTTCTTTGGATCAAAGAAGCCAATTTAGAGCCCCATATTCTGTTATTCCTCTCGTCTCTCCTACCTCCCTTTCTAAATTTCTCATTTAATTAGGATGATTTGATATTCACTGAAGATCAAATTAACTTTAATTAGTGTCAAATTATTCAGTTAGATCATCAATTGAATTAACTTACTAGCTTCCCTTGGACGATACTCTTTACTTATCACTATACATCTTAAGTTAAGGTTTTATAAATTTTATTGTATAAGCTGAAATTGACAATGACAAGGGATTAAATTTGGTAAAACTCACCATTATTTTTGTCTTATCAATTGGGGTCGTTTCCGGGGAAGCAACGCTAAGGAAATTCAATCCATTTTTTTTTTTTATAAATTGAGTGCTTTAAAATTATTCAAAGTCTTTTAATTTCATTCTCTACAATGTGATTATTTTTAATTTGATATATGTTCTTGTACATTTGTTCCAATTTCAGATTTAAAATTAAATACCTAGAAAGTACTACGTATTGAGCCAAAATACTCTTTCACTACACTGTATTTTCTAATAGAAAATTATTTCTAAGCATATGAAGCAACCATGTATTACTATTACGGGCATAATTCTCGTTACCATGAGTTGCATGGAAAGTATCACGATCATGATTTCAACAATGAAGGTGTAGAATCTGATTATCTTCATGATTATAGAGACTCCTTGAATCATCGCGAACATTTACACTATGACATCAATCCTCATATATATGAATATGACCATTCCTACGAGGCCATCCCCAATTTTTATGAGCATTTGTATTATCCTAAATCTATTGAGTCAACAATCTCTATAATTTCTCTTCATAATAACCATGATCATGGCTTCCACACTCCTGCCATGCCCCCTTTGGAATATTGACACTATGAGTGGGGGAATCACCACCTTTAGGACTTTCCTCTACAATTTCATGGCAAAATGCATCATCTTCATTATCCAAAACGCATCACTTGTTTGTTAATGAGTTTGAAATGATTCAACAGAAAATTTCTCAACTTGATGGCTCCAAAGAAAGTGACCAGTTTATGATGAATTTATTTCAAATATGAATGTCTTTCCAAAATGATTCTCCTTCATGATATGATTAGAGGGTTTCCAGCTAAAACAAATGATTTTCATGAAATGGGAGAATACGTCTTAAGGATCTTACACATGGAGAAAGATGTTTGTAAATTTTTGAAGGATTTATTAGCAGAAAGTGGTCCCCTCGAATAATATTATTTTCTCAGAAAGATGAAAATTATTAAGATGTTGATTGTTGAAATATTGAATTTATATTTTTGTGAAGATGAAATACATGGGTATGAGGAATCACGAACAGATGCTTCTAAGTAAAATTTTCAGGATGATATGGGAGAAACTATGGAAAGAGATGAGGAAGGCCAGTTTGAAAACACCCATCCTCATCTTAAAGAGTGTCTTCCTATTCCATTTGGAGAAGCACTGCATACTGGAATTGTATGTAAACCCATATAGAAGAGGAATGGAGAAGAGATGAAAGAATTTTCAAGACATGATTCTTTTGGAAAATTGTGTAGGGATAATTTTGGAGAGTCAAGGATCTCATTTGAAGAACTGGATGAAATAATTTCTGATGTTTACATGTTGTTTCTTGAGGACAGAAATCATGTGAAGGGAAATAGTGATGTGAAGGCTTCAATGAGGATGATCTTCATGAAAATAGAAATGGAAAAACAATTTTTCAGTATGCCTAGTGAATTATTTAAAGTTAAACATAGGACAAGGATGAAAAAATTGAAATGAAGTTAAGGTTGAGCCTTTCTTATGCAAAATTCTTTGTTCAGATTGGCATGATCATTTATTTGAATGTAATGGAAATTTTCTTGCCTTGTTTTCTTTACGTCTGATCCCTTAAACGTTTTACATTTATGGACCAACATTACGAGGAAGCCTATTCTTAAATATAGGTACGTACACATGAAAATTGAGTTTTTTATACATAATACTTTTGATTTTAACTTTATGCTTTGATATAATCATTAGGTTGACTAATTTTTCATTCCCTAATGGTAACTGGGATTCTTCTCTAGTTCCCCTTCACGTATTTTATCCAATTTCTTCTTTAGCTGTCATAACAAGTAGATGGAGTCCACATGAAGGAGGATTGAGGGATGCAACCATTCCATGAGTAACGGGTTCGCAGAGCTAGCCACGGCATGATCTTTTAGAACCCAAGTCCTTGATCTGATTTCTCTCTAAAATTTTGCTATCTTCAAAGACTTGATGACATCAGACGTCATCGATATCGTCATCCGATGGGTAAAATCACCAGGTGAATGTAACTATGTGATGCAGTGCACCCTAGGGAGATGTACGTGCAGGCTCTGACTCGTGAGGATTCGCCAAACTCCAAGCTCCAAGCAGACGATCGGTGACAATGACGGTGACGTTCTGACCCACGTCAGAGTGACGATGGCGCTGAACAGAACAAGACTGTAGAGCTCACACGTAACGAACGAGCTCGGCTCGTACCTAGGGGACGCCCAAATTCATAGTTCTCTCGACACCTTTCTCTCACATAATCTAACCCGAGCACAGTGGAGTGCAGCAAAAAATATACTGTAGAAAGTAATGTAACGAGTGGGCAAGGGACGGTGTACCTTGGGGGTGACGTCACTCATCATTGTAAATGTTTTACCGCGCACATTGTGCCGCATCCCCCGCCCCGTACTTGCTGTGCCGCATCATTGTTCATCGCCGTGTGCCCGTTGTCACGCCCACCATTGCTGAGCTGCCCTCTCTAATGTCCCCGTGCCCACACGTGCACCAAACCGTCATCTGCTACCGTACACCCCCGACGCCATCAGCACCGCGGTAGAGCCCCTACACGAGACGAAGACAATCACTTCCAGCACGTCGACCAGGTACGCTGTCTGCCCCCGTCTTTTATTTCTTGTAGTACACTCTCGATTGCCTCCACCGCGCTCGGGTTAGACGTAGGTGTGTAAGGTTGAGAGAAGATCTATTGAATTTGAGCATCTTACATGTTTGGTACAAGTCTGGTCCGTCCGTTCCGTGCGTGCATCGTCCGGCGGGAGTCATCCCATTCGGCGCCGTAGTGCCCTCGTCCATCTGGGCGAGGTTCAGAACGTGCGCCCCCACCTCAATGTGACCCCGTCGATACCCTGAAGGTCAGCACTCCTTGCTTGTCGGCAACTGTACATACTAGACACCTTGCACCTGTGCATTTCATCGTAGGTCTTCCTCGTAGGAAACCCGTGTTAGATGACTTCCTTGGAGTGGACGTCTGACATTATCTCACTCCACACTGAGTCCAACCCCTGGGTGACGACAGGACCTCGTCCCCGATGTTTTCCTGCATCATATTGGTATTAGAGCAGGCTGTGGTTGCTCACAGCGTGCTTCTAACGCCACATTTGCATCACTAGTTACATCCGGAGCACATCGTTTTCAAAAGGCATATAGGATTCCCTAGGGATGGCCATAGAGACACGATTGAGCCGAAGAGCTTGACGCGGAGGTTCTACCTCCCCGCAACGTTCAGAACCGTTGCCCGACGAGAGAGGCAACGTTACTGCCCTCTCGAAACATCATCCCGCAACACCGATAGCTGGTCCGATACAACCGTCTATCGAAGCCGCACAGACCGCACCCGCCAATACGGGTGCCCCCAAGTCACCCGGACCACGCGACCCCACTAGTACGTCTCGTGACCACCGGACTTCCCCGCACGACCCGCCGGGACCACATGGCAAGACTCCACCTAATGATTACGATGAAGAGATAACCGTACGTCGTAGACCGCACGGGAAGACCCCCGTGGACGAGGTCACACCCCAAAACCCCGCTGCTCACAGCCGATGCACAGGACAAGGACAAGGAGGAACACACCGCCAGCTTCGACCCCGGGAGGAACCGTCAGACGACAAGGGGCGTATTGTCGCGCCATGGCTGCTAGGATGGAGCACATAAAGGGGTTGCTCGTGCGCCCGCGATCCCCAGTACACTGAGCCAAACTGGTGCTCCCCACCCGAGGGTGACATCGCGACCCGCCTATTGCCGCTTGACAGGCGCACAATAGAGGAGTCCCTATGACGATGAGGACGACGTGTACGAGGACTTCTACGGTAGATACGATGACGTCCCGCACTAGTGACGTCTCGACCAAGACCCAGCGCGAGACCCACGAGGCGCCCATGCCCAAGATAGACAACACCCGTAAGACGCCTAAGCCCGCGGATATGAGGCCGACCGACCGGCCTGCCCGGATCACTACGTCCGATGTCGTGATCGCAACATGGACGCAGATTACCCGCCCCGTCGAGACGACCCTGTCCGGCCCCCGATCACTAACAGGTAGAGGACCTATCTATCCGTCCCCACGACCTACCTGCCCGCTACGAGGACCACGTCTGGCCCCATTATTGCCGGTACGAGGAGGACGATGACGCCCCTTGATACGCGCCATGCGCGACGCCCACAACTACGCCCCTCGCGACGGTATTCCCCGCTACCAGGACGACTCTGACCGCAAGTTGACCCCACCTCGACGACGTGTCGACCCACATCACGAGGAATACCCAGTGCCAGAATGGCACTTGGAAGATAAAGAGCGCCAATGCAAGGAGCATCGCGCCCGCATACAGAGGAGCGTGCATGCCGACGTCGCTGTCTTCAAGGGTTTACAAAAACCCAAGGAGTTCATCGACTGGGAGTCAAACATGAACCCTTACTTTCGGTGGTATCGCATGGACGATGACCTATGCGTCGAGTATGCAGAGGCGAGACTTGGTGGACAGGCCATGATCTTCTGGGAGAACGGGCACATCGCCGTTGAGCGACAAGGATGACCCATCACATCATGGGTCGACATGGCATAGAACCTTTGGAGCAAATACGTTCCTCGACAGTACCAGATGTCGCTGTTCCTCTCATGGCTCGACCTTAGGCAAGGTCGACTCACCGTGACGGAATACATCGAGGCGTTGGAAGAATATCAGATACGCTGTTGATTCGTGGAGGACCCGCGAATCATTATCAGGTTGTTCGCCCACGGGCTAAGACTGGCCCTACAACGAGGTTCTCAAATGCAAGCCGGCTGAGGTGGATGAGGCGTATCACCTAGTCGAGCATATGGATCCTCTGAATGATGAGGCGACACAACCAAGCGCGACCACCGCGCCCCAGACTACACCGGTTCAACCCGTTCCTGCTCGGGTTATCCCGCCCATGACCATACAAGCTACTCAGGGCACTAGAGGGCAAGGAACTGCCCCCGTCACTTCGGTGGGATCTACCCCACCTGCTCGGGTCATCATGAACGACACTCCGATCTGTAGTATCACTGTCAGTCAAGCAAATGTAATGTGCTTCAAGTGCCAAGGAAGAGGGCACCGAGCGAACCAATGCTCATCGTCAGTACTGTTGATCGACACTAGAGACGTAGAACCCGGATATATGGATGACGTGGAGCCCTCGCCGGTTGATCACTACCACGGGGAGGAGTTTGCCCTTGAGTATGAGGAACCCAACGGACAGCTCGGGTACATCCCGATCACGGTACCTCACGTGACTCCTCCCACGGTGCAATGACCTCCGGGCCGTCTGCTGGCCAACATAGCTGTTGACCAGCACAACACTAGTAGGGCGCGGCCGCCACCTTGTGCCTCCCCGCCCGCCCGGACCACTCTAGTAGAGCCTCCACTAGACGATATGGTAGACGTGTCGCTCCGCACTTAGATCTTTTATACTTACATCAAGATCAATGACAAAGTGAGTAAATTGATCGTCGATAATGGGAATTGCATCAATGTCATATCCAATACGATGGTTACCCCACTCGGGCTAAACCCGATTCCACATTCGACTCCCTATGACGTATCGTGGATAGACACTTCCTCGCTACCGGTGAAGAGTCTGTGCCATGTACCGTTGAAGGTGAGCACCTACGATGAGAGCGTCCACTGCGACGTATTTCCCATGAAAGTGAGAAGCATCATCTTGGGCCGTCCCTGGCTATATGACCAGGACGTCACTCTAGCCGGAAGGACGAACACGTGGCCGTTCCTATACCAGGGACGACGGGTCACTTGGCACCCGTATACGATGAAACCGGCAAACAAGCCGGTCCAAACCAAGCCCGTAGGGCTAATGGTTGTTCGAGGACCCTTGTTCGTTCAAGACTTGGGCCTCGAGGGTGACGACACGCCCTTGTGCCTCACCGTCACCCTCGACGTCTCCGCTGACCCACCTGTAGAGCACTAACCACTTGAGGTCGATGTCCTTGCATCGGAGATTGGTGATGTTTTCCCCGAGGAGGTGCCCAGGAAACTACCGCCAATGCGTAGCATCGAGCAGCGATTGATCTCGTGCCCGGCACATCATTGCCAAACCTGCCCCATTACTGGATGGAGCCGCTGAGATACGAGGAGTTACTATGACAGGTACGTGAGCTACTCGCGAAGGACCTCATCCAGGAGAGCCTCAGCCCTTGCCCGGTACCCGCTCTCCTAGCTCCGAAGAAGGATGGCATTTGGCGTATGTGCTGCGACAGCCGCGCCATCAACAATATATCAGACCGATATCATTTTCCCATTCCTCGCGTCCAGAACCTCTTCGATATGATGGCTGGCGCCACTATATTCTCAAAGATAGATCTCGCAGTGGCTACCATCAGGTTTGTTTTCATCCCCGTGACGATGGAAGACCGCCTTTAAGATAAAGGACGGGATATATGAATGGGGAGTCATTTCTTTTGGCCTCTCCAATGCGCCTAGTACCTTTCAGCGCCTCATGAATGAGGTACTACGTTCAGTAATCAGGATATTTGTCGTTGTCTACTTCGATGACATCTTCATCTACAGCTGCTCGAGGGAGGATCAACTCAACCACCTCCGGCAAGTTTGCACCGTCCTACGGTGTGAACAGTTGTACACGCACCCTAAGAAGTGTAGCTTCCTCACCTCGAAAGTCGCCTTCCTTGAGTTCATCGTGTCCGCCAAGAGCGTTACCGCGGACCCGGACAAGGTTCGGGCCATTACGCCGTGGCCGCCACAGGCCAGCCCCCACGACGTACGGAGCTTCATCAGCCATGTTACTTTCTACCGGCGCTTCGTATAGAACTTCAGTTCTGTTATGGCTCCCATCACCGACTACCTCAAGATGGAGCCGTTCACTTGGACGCAGGCCGCCGAACGAGCTTTCCAACATGTGAATCTCTTGATGACGCATGCACCCGTCCTCCGCCCACCCAACTTTGGGAAGGTGTTTGAGGTTACCTGTGACACCTCAGGCGTCGGGATCGGTGGTGTCCTCAGCCAAGAGGGTCACCTCATCGAGTTTTTTAGTGAGAAGCTGAATGACGCTAGACTCTGTTACTCGACATACGATAAGGAGTTCTACGGCATCGTCCAGGGAGTGAGACATTGGCGACATAATCTCCTTTCCAAGGAGTTTGTGCTCTTCTTGGATCACGAGGCACTCAAATACCTGCACTCCCAGCAGAAGTTGAGTGATCGACACACGAAATGGGTCAAGTATTTACAGGACTATTCCTTCGTCATCAAGTACAAAAAGGGCAAGGATAACTTCGTCCGACGCGCTTAGCCGACAAGCCCACGTGCTCAACATCATGAGGGTGAAGGTCCTCGGGTTCGTGATCACTAGGCCCTGACTTCGGACCGATCATCGCTAGAGCTCGACAGGGACTATCGCGTGACTACCGGGACTACGTCATCACCGACGACTATGTGTTCTACCAGAATAGACTATGTGTGCCACGCACGTCAATGCGTGACTTCCTCACATGAGAATGTAACGCTGGAGGTCTTAGCGGTCACTTTGAACGTGACAAGACCATATCTGTAGTAGAATATAAATTCTACTGGCCGTCGCTGAAACGCGACGTCAACAACATTGTTGCCTAGTGCCATGTATGTGCCTTGGCCAAACAGGTCAAGAAGAGTGCCGGGTTGTTGATAAATCCAAAATGATAGTAATATATATGTGCAATTTCAGCTAATTTATCTACTTCTTTATCTTTATCTGGATATATTATCAACATTTATGTTAAGTTGTGAAACATCATGAAACAAAATCACCTTTTTCTAATTTGGAGTTAATTATTATCATTTGTGGGACTAACCCCACTTAACTCAATGAGTAAAGTGGAATGAATCTCACTCTCTTCTTAGTTTATGTGGAAGATGCAGGAATTAGGTGAAATTTTCATGAATAAAGGGGATAATTAAATGAAGAGGAAGCTATTTGGACCAGAGGAGCAGGCTCAGCCACAACCCTGGGCCAAGAAAGAAGGCCCAAAGCAAGACAGTTGGCTCTAGTCTAAAGGCCCACTAAGGAAGCTCCACTAAGCCCACTATGAGAGGCATGTTGGACCAAAGAAAGGAGGGCAAGGGGAAGGTCCAGTCATGATTATTTATGAATATTTCAGGGGCTTAAATGATGATTGGAGGACAACCTTGGATGTGGATCCAAGCCAGAGAAGAAGATCCAGCCATTCAATCCACAAAACATCCAAGGGTGGAGACTTAAAGATAGCACCTTTAATGCTAATTAAGGAAAGAAGCCTTGAACGTCCAGGGGGTATTTCAAAGGTCTCAATGCTGATTGAAGGACCATAATGGATGACCCTGAAAAGAAGATCTGGCCATCCATTGTATTAAAAATCCAATGGCTCTCCTTTGCTCTCTCTCCCTATATAAACCCCTTCACCCTATTGTAAAATTCATCTTGTGATTCAATCCAAAGTAATGTTTGGTGGCCTAAGTGCAATTGAGTCATAGATCCATTCACCTCAGTGAGTGCCAGGCTGAGCAGGAAGCATCCAGGGCTGAAGAAGCTGGTGGAAAGGAGAAGAAGAAGTCCCTTGGACCTTAGCGGGTGTGACAAAGAGGTTACCTTCTTATTTCTCCTTTTTCATTCTTTTCTGTTCATCTTTTGTCTTTTGGTTAGTCTTGGATCAGCTAGCCAATATCCAGACGGTTACAGTGCATCCAACCACGCTCTAAAATTCATTCTAGAACTCATTCTAGAGTGATTTTAGTACAGTCTGTTTTTTCTCTCTCCTCCACCAAGGCACCTTCCCCATTTGGCATCCGGACTTAGCCAAATTTTGACTAAGTCCAGAGCGCCAAACTGTTTCATTTCCTATTTTGTTTTATCTTTCAAATACTCCTAAAAATACCAAAAAATTATTTTCTGCCTATTAATATTAGTATAATATTATAATAATATTTTATTTTTCTTTGTTATATATTTTTATTTAATTAGTTATTTATCTTCATATGTAGTAAACCTACCTCTAAAATTATTAAAAAATACATAACTAAAGCACAAATTCCTAGGAAAAAAACCCTTGCTCCCTGTGGATCGACCCTTACTCTCCCTACGCTAGTAAGGTTATATAAATTTTTGTTGTTTTAATTTGGATAAACCAACGACACTAATTAGTGAAGTTAGCTCATCACTAATTACCCCAAAATCTGAAATATCAACTGGCGCCGTTGCCGGGGAGCACGGTGATTGTTTTTAGTGAATTTGTATTTTTTCCTCTTTTGCCAAAGTTGAGGGCAGCTAACCCTCAACAAACGGTACTTCTAACTACTTTTTTGGAGATTGATGGTCTTAACAAGGTCTAAGGCTGGGACTAGTGTTGAGGAAGATCTAGACAATCAATATCCTGCTCTTCCAGCAACACTTACAGCTCAAGATAAAGAAGAAGTCGATATGGCAGAAGATGGTCAGCCACAACAAGGGAGGAGAAGGACGATGCTGGATAGATCTACTCCATTAGGAAGTCTACGACAAACTGGCATCAACATCAATGTAGGTGAGGGGGTTATGTTTAGGTATGACAATGCCCTACTTAACTCTCTCCCTGAATTTACTGGTCATTCTTCTCAAAACCCCTTAGAATTTCTTGATGATTTTCACATTCGATGTTCCTCTCAAAATATTCCTGGTTTAACTACTGAAGCTTTAAAAATGAAATATTTTTCGCTTACTTTGAAAGATAAGGCTTTCGCATGGTATAGAAATTTAGGCATAACATTTAACTCATGGGAAGAAATGCAGAATAAATTTCTACATAAATTTTATCCCCTTTGCAAAACTAATTTTTATAGAAAAGAAATTCAGATATTTTATCCCCATGATCATGAAGCATTTAGTGAATCATGGGAAAGGTTCAATGAATTAATCCGAAAATGCCCTCACCATGGAATAGAAAAATGCCAGCTAACTGAAATTTTTTATGAATCACTTCCTGATATTTTTAAAAGTAAAGTGAATCAAATAGCTGGTGGCTCATTCTATATGGCTTATGAGGATGAAGTCTTTGATCTTTTGGAAAGGGTGGCTGAAACTGACCTACAGGAAATAGGAGCAAGTCAAAATGGAAGAAATGCCAACCCAAAACGAGGAGTGCTGCAAGTAACTTCAAAGGAAGCTGATCTTCATGCAGGGATAAGAGAAACCAACAAGAAACTTGAAGAATTGACTTCCACTCTAAAGAATGTTTTTTCTCCCTAACTCACCCCTTGTGAAAGCACAGATTTATTCTATATGTTTTAGCAGAGATCATGAGGATGGAGCATGCCAACTTGGAGAGGAGGAGGTCCATTTGTTCAACCACAACCAACAGCCTTGGGGAGGACCAAAGAGGACCATCTACAACAACCAAGGAATCTACTCCCAAGGAACCAAGGCCCCTTTCCAGCAACGAGTACAATTCCAGACCCCACCACAGCAGTCTTATCAAGCAGCTCCACAAAATCAGGTACAAGATTTGTCCACTCTAACACCTGTGATCTCTCACATGATAGAGCAGCATAATCGAAGGCTACGGGAAGAAATGGAGATGCGCATGCAAGCCATGATGGAAACACAGACAAAAATGATGATGGATGCGCAAGAGCAGACCAGACAGCTATTGGAGAGCTTGAAGCAAAGAACAGCTGACCATGGAGGTAAGGGAGTTGAATCCAACTCCCACTCATGTCGATTTCCAACTCAACCTTCCATTAATCCCAAAAATTTATGTCATTTACAAGAGGAAACCCTATATCATGACAATGAGGAAGATCTTGAAGAAATTCAAGCCATTTCAAAATTGAGAAATGGCAAGGAACTTCAAGATCCTCACCGAGGCAAGGAAAAAACAAAATTGGAGGAAAATAACCTAAGAGAAGGAGAGGCTCCATCACCTAGTGTGGAACCCCTACCTTCAACCTACACCCCTCCCATTCCTTATCCTTCGGCCTTAAAACCCCTTAAGTACTCTCCTGATTATGAGTATAGACTCCTAGAGAATTTCAAGAAAGCCACTATGTCAATAGCCGTAGAGGATATGATTAAATGTGCACCTTCTTTAAAGAAATATTTAAAGGATTCATGCACATCGAGGAAAACCAAGGAGGTAGTTAAGCTTTCTGAAAATGCCTCTAGTATCTTAAACTCTTTTCCCAATAAAAAGAAAGATCCAGGAGCTCCTTTTATTACATGTGAAATTGGAGGAAAGATTTTTACTAGAGTATTATTAGATACAGGAGCTAGTATTAGTATTATTCCAAAAGTTTTATATGAGGAATACGGTTTTCGGGAATTAGAGGAAATCTGCATGGATCTATTGCTAGCTGATGGAACAATTGGACAACCAGAGGGTAGGCTATCTGATGTGATGATAAACGTTGAAAATTGTGAGATCCCCGTCGATTTTATTGTAACTGAGGTAAAGGTAAAGGGACATCTAAGTTTAGCGCCTATCATTCTAGGAAGACCCTTCTTGGTGACAGCTAGAACAATCATGGATTGGGAAAAAGGGACTGTTGAATTTAAGGTTGGAGAGGAAAGAGTTAAATTAGACATATCCAAGATGATGAAATGTCCTAAAGGGAGTAACGAAGAGTTAAAATTTTGTGATGAAGAGGAGGATGATGTCAATGCTATTCGAGGGTTTTTATTGAGAGTAGATGATGCCAACAAGGAAAGAGTAGAACCTGAGCCTCCTACACTCTCCCTAGATTTGAACTTAGAGCTTAAACCTCTCCCATCATCTTTAAAATATGCATTTTTAGATTCTAGAAATTCCTTACCTGTGATTATTTCCTCGTCCCTTACTCCTTCACAAGAAAATGATTTGCTTAAGGTATTGAGAGAGCATAAAGGAGCATTAGGATGGACATTTGAGGATATTAGAGGAATCCCTTCATCAATTTGTGAACACATAATATTTTTAGAAGAAGATTCTAAACCTATTAGGGAGCACCAACGTAGGCTGAACCCACATATGAGGGAAGTATTAGAGAATGAAATATTAAAATAGCTAGATGCAGGTATTATTTATGCCATTTCTGATAGTGAATGGGTCAGCCCTGTTCACATGGTGCCAAAGAAATCTGGAGTAAAAGTAGAGATCAATGAAAAGGGAGAAGAAATCCAGAAGAGGCTGATAACTGGATGGAGGGTATGTATTGACTATAGAAAATTAAATAAGGCTACAAAGAAAGACCATTATCCCCTTCCTTTCATTGATCAAATTTTAGAAAAACTATCAGGACAGAATTTCTTTTGTTTTCTTGATGGTTATTTAGGATATAATCAAGTTAACATTCATCCTGATGATCAAGAGAAAACAACTTTTACTAGCCCTGTAGGTACATATGCCTTCAGGCGCATGCCTTTTGGCCTATGTAATGCTCCAGCCACCTTCCAAAGATACATAAACTCTTTATTCTTTGATTTAGTAGGTGATTGTTTAGGAATTTTTATGGATGATTTTTCTGTATTTAGAGATTCTTTTGAAAATTGCGTTCTAAATCTTACTAAAGTTCTTCAAAGATGCATTGAAAGTAACCTTGTGCTAAGTTGGGAAAAATCTCATTTTATGGTACAGGAGGGAATGGTATTGGGGCACAAGGTCAGCAATCGTGGACTGGAAGTGGACAAGGCCAAAATAGAAGTCATCCAGGGCCTTCCACTCCCCACAAATCTAAAAACCCTTAGAGGGTTCCTCGGCCATGCAGGTTTCTATAGGAGGTTCATTCAAAACTTTGCTAAAATTTCCAAACCTCTTACTAATTTCCTTTCTAGTAAAACTAATGAAATCACTTTGGATAAAAGTGCTATTTCTGCTTTTGAAGAGCTGAAGAAGGCCCTCACACATGCACCTATTTTGCAAGCTCCAGATTGGAGCTTGTCATTTGAAATCATGTGTGATGCCTCGGATTTTGCTGTAGGGGCAGTCTTAGGACAGAGGAAAGAGAAGAAACCTGTGGCCATATATTATGCTAGCAGAACTTTAATTGATGCACAACTCAATTACTGTACCACAGAAAAAGAACTACTAGCTGTAATTTTTGCTTTAGAAAAATTTCGACCTTATTTGCTTTGTAGTAAAATAATAGTCTACACTAATCATGTGGCATTAAAATATCTTTTATCTAAAAAGGAAGCTAAACCTAGGCTTATCAGATGGATTTTATTATTACAGGAATTTGACATAGAAATTAAAGATAAAAAGGGCTGTGAAAATTATGTTGATGATCATCTTTCTAGGATCAAAGTAAATGACTCCTCACTTATCCATGAAGCATTTCCGGATGAGCAAATTCTGGCTATCCAAACAGGAAATGTTCCATGGTTTGCAAACATTGTGAATTTTTTGGTGACAGGAAGAGTCCCTTCAGGATGGAGCTACAATGAGAGAAAGAAGTTCTTCAAGGACATGCGAGATTATTTTTGGGAAGAACCAGAGCTATTCCATCAAGGAGCTGATCAAATTCTTAGAAGATGCGTACCGAAGAAGAACAGAACAGCATCCTTAAATTCTGCCATTCCAACCCAGGAGGAGGTCACTATTCAGCTAAGGTAACAGCCCATAAGGTAATGGAAAGTGGGTTTTATTGGCCAACTTTATTTAAAGATGCACATGATTTTTATTCAAAATGTTTAGCATGTCAAGCATCTATAAATATTGATAGAAAAAATCATATGCCTCTAAAACCCATTTTAGAAGTAGAAATCTTCGATTTATGGGGCATTGATTTCATGGGACCATTTCCTAATTCGAATGGATATGAGTATATTTTAATGGATGTAGACTATGTCTCAAAGTGGGTAGAAGCCATAGCCACTAGGACCAATACCAGTAAAGTTGTCACTGATTTTGTGGAGACTTACATCTTTTGCAGATATGGATGTCCTAGGGGTATAATTAGTGATGGGGGGTCGCATTTTGTAAAATTTAATTTTAGACAACTTTTGAAAAAATATGGTGTACAACATAGAGTAACTACTCCATATCACCCGCAAGCTAATGGGCAGGTTGAATTATGTAACAGTGGGAAATTAAGAAAATCCTTCAAAAAATTGTGAAGCCCAATGGGAAAGATTGGCCATACAAACTAAATGAAGCATTATGGGCCTATAAAACACCCTTAGGAATGTCCCCCTTCAGGTTGATATTTGGAAAACCATGTCATCTACCATTGGAGTTGGAACATAAAGCTTCATGGGCAATTAAAAAGCTAAATCTTTCTTTAGATGAAGCAGGAAAATGCAGGTTGCTCCAGCTCCAAGAACTTGAAAAATTAGGAATGAGGCTTATGAAAACTCCAAGATATACAAAGCCAAGATGAAGGCCTTCCACAAAAAAAACATCAAAAGAAGGACCTTTGTCAAAGATCAAAAGGTATGGCTTTACAATTCAAGATTAAAACTCTTTCCTGGTAAGCTAAAAAGTAGATGGAATGGACCTTATTTGGTAGTAGAATCATATGAAAATGGGGCCATTTTAATTTCGGATCCTAGAACCCATAAACAATTCATAGTGAATGGGCAAAGGCTGAAGCCTTACTTACATGATGATCCTCCTCATCAACCCCTTAGTATGATATTGAAAAAACCTGCAGGTTAGTAACATCCATAGAGCTGCATTAAAGCTTTTATTTCTATTTTTTACCTTTATTATTTCTTTTGTTTCTTTGTTTTTCTTTTGTTTTCTTTTGTTTTCTTTTGTTTTCTTTTCTTTGGTTTCAGAAAATGCCTACCACCAATACATGAAATGGGCGTGAAGGAACCTACATGAAAGCGCTCAACCCACTGTTTGCGCCCTCTAAACTCCTTTTTATATTTTCCTATGCATTGAGGACTATGCAACTACTATGTGGGGGGAGATTTAATCCGCCTTAAAAGTTTTATATTTTCTATGATGTCTCAATGTTTTTTTTTTAATAAAATGGGGGGTATAAAAGATTCTTGAATTCAACATCATGCCATAACCAAACTTTGGACAGCCCCTTTTATCTTTTTACCTTAGAAGAAAATGTGGGGAAGCTAGGCTCACTGAGCGCATCATGATCATATTATAGGGGCATCAATGTTGATTTCTAGGTAATACATGATCTTATCCCCAAATGGCGAGAGTACATGGTAGGGTGAAGGACAGATCTGAAAATCAAAAGGTGTATACCCCATAGATAAGGATTTGAGTGTTGAGTGAAAGTGTGACACCCCCACTACACCCATATTTTGATTTAACCGAACCTATCTATGTGAATGACTACCTATCAGCCTAATCATATGCTGGATAGTGAGATGCACTTCTTCAAGTCTTGAGCACATTACCCCTCCATTTCATACCTCTTATAAAATCTTCATCCCACAATTCTTCATTTGCCATCTTCATCCATCTATGCTCACTGACCCTTTACCACCTTTACCTCACCGTACCTATATATGACCCCACCTCCTTGCTTATGAAATGCCTTACTCCCAAGTCGTTCTATCTCTCTTATCTTTAAAAACAATATCATATTGATATTTGTCATCTGATTTTAAATCTTTTCCATTGATATTCACTCTACATCTTCTCAATCTATTTCCTCTTTCAAATCCTCAAAGTAAAAAAAAAAAAATCCTCTTTAAGGGTAGAGTGATTGCATGAAATCTGTGATTGACATTCATTCAAGAAAAATTATTTGATTACGGTAGTTCATACATCATTTCTTATTCTCTTCTTCTATTTGCAGCCCAAAAAAAAAAAAAGGAAATACAGGAAATACAGAAAAATTACTATGAAGAATACATTTTACAAAATTATGAAAAAAGAAAGGAAAAATTACTATGGGGCTTGTTTCTTCTTCTTCTTATTATTTGTTTCCTATGAACTGCCTATCATTCCATAATGAATGCATTCTCTACCTAGAAGAATAACTTATGAGGATCATCTTTACCTTCTTCTACCTTCCACATTTCTTCTTGAATCTTGGGAGTAGGCTATATAAGTAATCTTCCTCCGACTTTCTTAACTCAGACTTTGCCCATTCTCCTTAAACCTTTCTTCTCATCTCTCTTGAAGCTTAGAGTAGATAGGAAGCCATTTCTTAACACGCCTTGTTACCTTGTGCTCATAATAAGAGGCGAAGAGTGCATACTCTCTATTTCAGGTTTGATGAAGCTTTTAGGGACATCACCACTTAGTTAGCCCTTTCTCTTGTGAGCGAGTGAACCAAGAGGGGTGAGGCCTAGTTCAATGTGTGAAGTGAAGAAATCTTTTTTTTATGGTGTTGAGCCTAGAGAGAAGTAAGCTGCCCTATTATGACCACCAGTTCTGCTCAGACCATGAGAAAAAAGTTCATGTATTCCTGCAAAGGTTTTGACCTAGATTGTCGAAGGAAAATGCTCATCTAGATATGTGATTGATAAACTTAACGCTTCATGCAGATACCTTCTTGGTGTAAAGGCGAGAAGGGAAGTCCAAAGAAAATCGAAGGGCATTGCTAAGGGACTAGCAATGATCTAAGTTGGGGGGTATTTGATAAATCCAAAATGATAGTAATATATATGTGCAATTTTTGACCGCGTCCTTCTTTTAAAATAATAATCAATTGGGTGGTAAGCTGACCGCCTTTACATTTTTCGGCGTCGATTTCCGCGTACATTAAATGCACGCGGCGAATCGACGCCGTTAAAAGCGTCATCATTTTTTTTTCTTTTTTTTTTAATAAAGAAGTGTCGGTTAGCGCATGCATTAAATGCACGCGCTAACGACCTTAATATATATATATAAGTATTACACGTGCGCCAGTTAGCGCGTGCATTAAATGCACGCGGCTAACCGACCAACGTGTGAAAATTCGTGCCCGTCGGTTAGCACGTGCATTTAATGCACGTCGCTAACCGACATGTTAATAGATATATATATTTTTTTTTTTGAATATTTTTTAGCGACTTTTTTTGTTTATTATATATGTAAGAAAAACTTTCCATATATATATAAAATGCATCCAAATATTTGCCCGAATTTTGGGAAAATGACGTGGATGCCCCTTGATATATATAAATGCTAAGTAAATGCTAAATAAATGATAAAAACTCCTTTCTTGGCTATATCATGATCAAAAAATTATATAAAAATTTGGAAAATTCTAGAAAAAATAGGAAAACCCTTACAAACCTTTAGCCAAATATTTAAGGCCCTGTAAAAAATATTTCTTCACTGAAATGAGGTTAAATCCCATGTAAAAAATGATTAAAAATCAGAAATAATAGTAAAATGAAAGTGTAATTGATTTATCTTTATTTTAATATGATAACATGCAAATATAGTCATTAAAACACATAAATATAATGTAAAATTCATTAAATAATCATGTTAATTTGCAAGTTATCAACTATCCATCGAATATGAATATTTAGAATACATGTTTTAATGATATACAAAAATCAGAAATAATAGTAAAATGAAAGTGTAAGTGATTTGTATTTATTTTAATATGATAACATGCAAATATAGTCATTAAAACACATAATATAATGTAAAATTCATTAGTTAATCATGTTAATTTGCAAGTTATCAACTATCCATCAAATATGAATATTTAGAATACATGTTTAAAGACCAGTGATCACTGTATTATAATCTCATCATAATTCAATGAACTTAAATAAAAATGGTAGTGTAATTGGCTTGACGACCACAAAATATCTATTAGTCTCACCAGCACCCACCTTCCCATTCTTCAACTTCCAAAAATTTCTCATAAATTATCGTTTCTTAATGAAATATATGTAGTTGTCAATCCAATCACATATTCCATGTTCATTAATACAATGTATTCATTATAGTGCACGTGTGAGGCTTATAATGAATTTTATACATATATAACCTGACTTAAATAAATTAGGATGAGATCATAATATGTAGACTGATATTATTTAAGCATGTGTTATAAATATTCATGTTCAAATGATACTCGAAACATCAGAATATCTAAATATAA
Source organism: Wolffia australiana (assembly GCF_029677425.1). Taxonomy (NCBI): domain Eukaryota; kingdom Viridiplantae; phylum Streptophyta; class Magnoliopsida; order Alismatales; family Araceae; genus Wolffia; species Wolffia australiana. Next base: position 8,911,732 of record NC_135839.1, on the reverse strand, counting down.
TATATCTATTTGGTCTCAAACTTTTGATGAGGATGGAAACACTAAGGATAGCTAGTGGGTTCTCCTTAATAGAAAGAGTTAAATGAATTGACCCCTAAAAATCCCTGAACGATATTATATCATACTAGCAATGTTGTGGGCCATGTAGTCAGCCACAAGTGTGGCGGTGCCATGTAAAAGACACACATACATGGCGCAGCCATGTAGTCATTGTTGCCTACATACCTAGGCTCGGATGTGGCCTTGCACCGCGTGACATGGCATTTAGGAACCATGTGAGCATGTGGAACAAGTCATACTCTTCAACTAGTTAGTCCAGTGTTTGGACTAGTATTTATTCTCTCCCCAACATGCCCTTCTCCCTCTGCCTTCTCTTAACCTTTTTGTTGTTCACGTAGTGCCTCAATGTAGTTCAGATCCTTCAGGTGCTTTGATCCCATACAAACAAAGTCATGGCAAGGTGATCCTACATTTTAGGAAGTGACACAGGCAGAAAATAAATGTTGTTATCCTCAAAGAATATCTCATGTTTTTTCATCAAATCTGTAATCCACTGATTAAAACAATCAATAGATAAGTCAGTACCTTAAAAAACTTATAATCGAAATAAACTTTTCTTCAACTCCAAAAATTTTCATTATTTCTTTATTTATTTTATTTTCTATTGACTTTCGTCACGGCGGCTGTCTTATGAAAACCCCACCCGATCAGGTCTCAAAGATTTGAATCTATCATCGGGCCTTCAACTCCAAGTTATTACCAACTTCGATGCAAAGCTCTCTGCTGCCAACTTCTCACAAATAGCTATGGGGTCCTTGTTGAACGGTGCTGACAGCCTTTTGCTGAAATTTGTGTCAATCAACTGGTGCAACATTATGAAGTTTTTTCCCATCCAAGATCAACATCACGACTGTACACCCACGACTGATCAACATCAACATCATGCTGGATAAATTGATTGTACACCCAAGACTGCTAGAAGTTAAAGTTTGACTAGCTGTCTAGATTCTCAAAATCGATGATATTGATGTCATATCAACTCTCCATATAAATACTAATAGCTCAGATACCTCTGTCCGACAAACATCCAGGTATCAAATAATGAAAAATACCGTCACCTGAAAAATATGTTCCAAGAAATATGTTTCAAACGAACATTAATCATCCGAAATATGGTCCAAACGTACCTTAATCATCCGTGAATAACCGATATATATTTAGGTATGTGACTTGCATCCCAAAGTAGTTTTCAAAGGATAGCCTATGTGGATCAAAAACTGGTTTCCACTCCGGTAACAGTCTTCATTTTCCCGGATAACGCTTCCGGGGTATGAGAAAGGATATATGGTTTGGCTTTGGCAAACCTCAGCGGAGACGTACCATTGGCGACAGCCGTATCTCTGCGGTCAACACGCATACAACTATCGTGAAGTCCTACCCACGTCAAAAACCTTCGCCGCGATAACGCTAACCCCATCAACGCCCCTAGTATCCTTCTCTAAAGCGAGGCCATCTCCGTCCATAACTTACCCATCTCCGTAACTCAAACCCTCCATCAAGTAATCTCCTCTCGTCTCATCCCCATCTCCCACAGCGCCAAACCATGAAGCTCTTCTCGCTGCCAAAACTCTTCTTCCTCGTCGTCCTCGTTGGGGGAGTGGCAGCGCTGGACAGGGTCCCGGCCAATGAAAGGTTCAAATACATGAACCACGGCGAGTACGGCGACTACGCGAACGAGTACCACTCCACGTATCGCCCCATACCTATCTTAGACTCCATATTCAGCCTCGCTTGGCACAACACTACGCCGGGGCAGTACTTCCTCGGGATGCGCATGGGCACGAGCTTCTCCGAGTCGGCCCGCCGATGGGTCTGGGAAGCCAACCGCGGCAGCCCCGTCGGCGAGAACGCGACTCTCTCCTTCGGCGCCGACGGTAACCTCGTCCTCGCCGAGGCCGACGGACGCGTCGTCTGGTCCACCGGCACCGCCAACAAGGGCGTCGTCGGCCTCCGCATCCTCGACAACGGCAATCTCGTCCTCTACGACAAGAAGAACCGGTTCCTCTGGCAGAGCTTCGACCACCCCACGGACACTCTCCTCGTCGGCCAGTCTCTCCCCGTAGGCGGCGCGAGGAAGCTCGTCAGCCGTCGATCCATATCCGACGGCTCCCCGGGGCCCTACTCCCTGGTCATCCAAGAAGACACCCTCGTTCTGTACGTGAACGCCATCCCGTACTTCAAATACGAGTCCAGCGGCAGCAAATACGGCTTCTTCTTGCAGGTTCTCAAGCTGAACGACCGCTCGTACGAGCTCTCCTTCGCCGGGCGGATCCTCGCTACTACCAAGTACAACAGCACCTTCTCCTTCCTCCGCCTCCAGCCCGACGGCGACCTCGTCGTCCAAACCTTCGACGACGAAGTGGTTTTCAACGCGTGGGAGACTACCTTCACCCTCTTCTCGCCAAGGAACTCTCTCAGCTCTTGCTTCAAGCCGGGGAGATGCGGGAAGCTCGGCGTCTGCGACGACGAGATGTGCGTGGGCTGCCCCACGGCCAAGGGGCTTCTAAGCTGGACCGCGGGCTGCGCGCCGCCGAGGCTGGGCCGGTGTGAGCCGCGGGCGAGCCCGCGGTTCTTCAAGATCGCCGGGGTGGAGAGCTTTGTGACCAAGTACTCGCCGGCTCTCAACGTGACCGGCGTGGACGCGTGCCGGCGGCTCTGCAGCGCTGACTGTGGGTGCGTGGGGTTTCTCTTCTGGGAGGAGGCCGCCAAGTGCTGGCCCGCTTCCTTGCTCGGGACCCTTTACAAGGTTCCCGAGCCCAAACACGCCGTCTTCGTCAAGGCTAGTTGAAACTAAAACCCGACTCGGATCAGCACTGTTCTTGTCGGAAAGAACGTATAAGGAATGTAATAGAGCTGAGAGAACATATTTCAAATAAAAGAATATTTGTGGAGGTAAAGGGTCTCTTTCTTTGTGTCCAAATTTTGTTTTTTGGAATGATTTTGAACATGAAATTCAAACTTTTGATGAGTCAATGTGATGAAGACTCGGAGAGAATGAATGTAAATGTCTGGATGATATCTTTCTTCTATCTCGTCTCACACAGAATATCTTTTTATCCAATGGGAAGATGAGGGAGGAGATGACGCTGTCGCCATTGAGACTGCGCGCCAATTGATCATAAAACAATGAGGAAATTGAAGACGAAGCGGATAGAGTGACAACGGAAACTCGCCAAGCAGCCTATAGGGACATTAATAAAGATTGGCGAATAGTAAAGAAGCACGTACCCTATACTCGTTAGAGATTAGAGAAATAGGAAAATATAAGGTTAAAGATAGGTAGGATGAAATATAGAAAGGGCACACATAGATAGGATCTAACGGCTACGACTTAATCAGGACAAAGCCATTATACTAGTTATAATGGCTATCATTAAAACGGATCGAACGATCGAAACCGTTCGATCCATAGACGTTATAATAATGTTATAATGGCTTTCAGTTTTCGAATCTTCCTATTTTTAGCAATACCATACATTATATAATACGCACCAATGTAGTAAATCAGTGGATAACAAAGATCTTGAAGTTCTAGGCTTACGCCTGTGCCTCTTCTTTCTCTCCCTCTCTCTCTCTCCTTCTCTCGACTCTTCTCTTTTCTTTCAAGCTATACTCGCGCGCTTACAGAAATGCACTTTCCTCATTGTTTTCTCTACAATCATAACATCAGCGATACTGCTTGCAAATTGATCTTATCAATGATGGTTTTTTTCCAGATCTATTTCGGGAAACGAACTCTTGTGGAATGGGACAACAGCGCCGTGTAGCTGACATTTGTCGGCAATGATCTCAGCAGAAAATTCGAGAGATGCTTCTGCATGAATAACCCAGATATTCATCCTTTTTCTACCTGTAAGAAATGCCCATTGGCAAGGAAAGTGGAGGAGATGACATTTGTAGATAATATTAGTTTTCTTTAGTTTGTTGATGGATTTGAATGCTGTGGAAAGAGAGGATGGGAAAATAAGGTAGAGTAAATTTCTAGGATTTTATGAATCAGCTGTTGGAGTTTAATCTTGACTGAGTTATTTTAGGGGTTTTAGTTTGAATATGTCAAATAATAAAGCAGGTCGATAGGGATGACTGGTTTATAGGAAGATGTGGAGGCAACAGCTTATTTTGAGGATTTAAAGACTGGTGTCTTTGAAGACCAAGTACATGGACAGATGTGTGGTAAGGGTTTGTTTAAATCCATATGCAGTTATGGGGGAGTGCCTATAAATATGTAGGAGTTTTCATTGTTGTAGTATGCTGTGTGCATCAAGGCTCCTTCCTCTCTCAAAGTGTTCTTGCATCTTGTCTCTCTGTGTGAGATCAAGAGAGTGAGGGCTTAAAACCTTTTTCTCTGTGTCAGACTAAGCGAGTGAGTGCCCGTGCTTCTCTTCTCTAATTGAGTTTTTGAAGCGAGAGAGCTAGGTTCCAACATCAGCATCACGTCGGGGTTATCAGCGATCGCCGTTACTTACATCTGCAGGTATCACCCCTATCATTGGTCGTCGTCATCCCCCATCATCAACAATTGGTATCCCCATCATCATCCCCATCATCGTTGGAAGGAAGACGTTGACGGCTGTCATCCCCAATGTCAGCAGTTGTCAACCAAGTCTTCAGTAGTCGTTGTATGTCGTCGTTCTCATCCTCGATGGTCATCATCCCCATCCTCTGCTTTCGTTGTTCTCTTCCTCCGCATTCATCTTCCTCATCTTGATAGTCCTCCACCTGTCCTCAGCAATCATCTTCGTCATCGGCAGTTGTCGTCTCCAGCAGTCATCATCCCCATCTTTATCGGCTGTCATCCTTGTCCTTGGTAGTCATCATCCCTCTTTTCGGCGTTAGTCATTCTTATCGTCTGCAGTCATCATCCCCTTCGATAGTGGTCATTGACGGTCATCAACTATCCTCATCCCTATCGTTGATGGTCCTTAATGGTCGGCCTCTCCATCGTCAACATTCATTATCCCATTGTTTGCAATAGTCATCATCCCTGTCATCAACAATTGTCATCCCCTTCATCGATGATTGTTGTCCCCTTTCTCGGTACTTGTTGACCCTTTTGTCGGCAGTCATCGTCACCATTTTTGCTGGTTGTGGATGGTTATCATCCCTGATGTCATCAATTGTCACCCACATCTTTTGTAGTTGTTGCCTCAATTATTAGTTGTCATTGTCCCGATCCTTGGCGGTCGTCATCCCCGTCCTCTGCAGTCATTGTCCTCTTCCTCGCCCGTCATCAGCCCTCTCCTGACGCATGTCCTCCCATCCTTGGCAACCATCCTCGCCATCTGAAGTTGTCATCTCCATCATCGACGGCCATCATCCCCATTAGTAATGGTCATCGTCCCCATTGTCAGTGCTCATCATTCTTGTCATCTGCAATCAACATCCCCATCTTTAGTGGCCATTCCGTCATCGTCCCTTCATCAATGGCCATCAATGGTGTTCTTCCCCATCGTTGACAATCACCGTCCCTAACGTTGACGATTGTTAACAGTCAGTATCCCTGTCATCGACAATCATCATCCCTGTCACTGGGAGTTGTCATCATGTCATTGGCACTAGTCATCTCTGTCGTCTGCAGTCATCATCCTCATCCTACGTGATTGTTATCCCTTTCATCATTCGTCGTCATCCTCTAGTCACTCGTGGTCTTCATCCTCATCCTCTGTTATCGTCGTCCATGTCATCATCAGTGGTCAACCTCCCATTGTCAATGGTCTTCATTAGTGTCATCGATGATCCTTATCCTGGTTGTCTATACTTGTCCTCTTTGACAATTGTTCGCCTTGTCATCCCTATTTTTCTCCTTATCTTACATGGTCATTGTAGAATGGGTTCTACTGTCCTTCTCAATATGCGATACCCATAATTGGATATTGCAGTATCCATTCTCAATATGCGATACCCATAATTGGATACCCGGAGATATCAAATTTGAATATCTATCACTTGATATCGTTATATCTAGTTGAATGAATAGTCGTTTTGGATATATGATAGATAGATAGATATCGACATCAGATTTTGATATTGTTTAGCATTTAATGATAATGATATTGTTTAGCAGTTAGTGATAACGATATCGAAACAGATAACTGATAAAGCACAGAAAATTTTGGTTTTTTCTCCTTTGTCAAACAAGCTAGATATTCAGGTTAAATTCTTAATTAGTAAAAATTAAATAGTAGATAATGGACAATGTATATGATGTGATAATATAAATCAAACAAACATTGATATCAAGTTGATGTTAAATTCATGTTCCACATTAATATCAACCTAGGAAACTTAACCAAATGTACACTATAAAAGTAAAGATGGTAAGTAACCATGAGGGGTATCATTTGGTGAGATTGAGGTGACATAGTATTTCATTACGCAAGCCATTTGTTGTCTCACAGGAGATTTGGGGTGATGGAGTTAGCCTTCGATAGAGACTGTAGGCGACCTGATTCTAGACAAAGTTAAGCATCGCTGGAGAAAAGTTGTAGAGGCTCTAGTAGATGTGGTCAGCCCATGGCTCAAAGCAAATATCACAACTTATTAGGATGTGTAGTTCATACCAGAATGTTTCTGCTTCGACATTGATTTCATTGTCAGAAAAAATATCGTACCATTTTGTTTATTTCCTCGATACCAACACTTTACACAAACAAGTGCCTCAATAGTGTCCCCCTCAAAATGTGATAGCTTGTAAGTCACAACTGCTCTGGCAGGAAAAAAAAACCGTTATGATGGAGCACTTTTTGCATAATATTTGCTAATGTTGGATGGACGAGAACACCCTTACTACCCCACCAGGCATGTGTAGCATCCCCCCCCCTTCTTGGTGTATTATACATAGGAAGGTTTCAAACTCCTCCATAGGAGGGCTGGTGATGTTGTTCTTATAGAGGGTTTGCAACTAAGGACTTTACTAGTCCACGCCTTGGATGGTTGCTGTTGACGGGGCACATTTTTATCATGATGGCCATGTATAGCTGCTATTGTACTTGGGAGAATTCCTCGAACATAGGATAAGGCCTTCAACTAGGATGTCTCATCAAATATTTACTCCTTGCAAAAGGGGTCAAGCAGCACAGTAGTGAGGACGGTGTCATTGTTCCACAACAACTTCTCGTAGTCAGCTAGTTTTGTCTACATGGCGACACATGCAGCAATCAATGGTGCTCGTGCATTCTGAGGTACTCTCTTAGTGGAGAACAAAGTGGATTAAGTAACCCACTTCATGACACCCTCTATTTTTCATGGTATTGCCCGCATCAAGAGGAGGATACCTCCAACATCAGATTACGTCAATCAACTGATTGATTTGTGATATATGTAAAACGTCCTGAAGATTAAGCTTTAAGGGTATTTTTTAGCAAAATCCTTTGATGTGTGTTTTGATGAATGTTCAAAGTGATGCATGCCTCAATATGGGTTGTGATCGACGCACAATAGGCCCTCAGTCAATTAGTTGAATGATTGTATGTGAAGATAAAATAAGAGTCTTAGATATGTTAAAAGGTTAAAGAGTTTGACCATACACTGAACAAGACAAACCGTGTATTTAGGACTTATAATTTTGTGACATGAATATTACCATAGTTTTTACCACTATTCAGGTATTTGTGTGAATTTGTCTTCATTTGATTTGTTGAATAACTTGTTCAAAATCTTAATTACCACCTTCGAGTATGTAAAGCTAAATTTATTGATAATTTAATTAAAATTAATTACATTAAGATACTATTATCCAATGGTGATATTTTTATTTAAATGTTGTGTTAAACATATCTAAAAGTTTAATATTATTTTAAATCTCTAGTGCCTGGCATAACGTCTAGTTTTTGCTCTTAACTCTTGAAAGGTATTTTGAATTGATGACACAATTATAAATTAAAAAATAAAATTAAAATTATTATCATTTTATATTTCCTAATCATAATCAATGAATATGACTGTTGGACTTTTGACAGATTACTAGTATGCCCTTTCGAATTTCCAAGTCCATATATGCAGTTTTGAGCCCTAATTTCAAATCCCCTTCTCCTTGCCGTTTGAAAATCGCAGTAGCTAGAGAGATCTCTCAAGTCCTGGAACACTTTTCAAGCAGTTTTTGAGCATTCTTTGAAGAGATCATTTGTTGCTAACATCAATCCATGTCCATAGAACTTGGAATTGTCATTTTTGGTGCAGAAAGTATTTCAAGATTCAAAGAAAAGAAAGCTGGGATCCGAACTAAAGAAATTTATAATTTTCAGCATATTTTTATACTCATTTTGAGCTTTTTTTCAGCATATGAATTTGTTTTTGCTAACATCCATACAAAACTAAAGAAATTTGAATCGCATCATTCGGTTGAGTTTGGAAAGATTTACAGGGGTTTGAAATTGGACACAGAGGAATCGAGCGGTAAACAAAGGATGTTGAAAGATTGATCTCTGGAGATTTCTCTGATTTGTTTTTGAATAATTGTGTGAGATAAAAATTGTGAAACATTGTGTTACGAAACCGTTCCAGGTAGAATTATTGCATTTGGTGCAGTATTGAAAAATATATTGGAATTTTAAGCATCAAAGGTCAAACGCGAATCGAGAATTTTATCCAAAGAAAAACGTGGAGAAAAGGACTGAAGAAAGAACGACCCCAAACAAGGAGGTATTACAGAAGGAAAGTCATAGTTATAATTATGAATCTTTATCTCTGAATTAATAAAATTTTAACATAAAATTTTTCTTGTTGAAATACTTAAAATTGATCATTGTCTTGAATACTATGTTGAGTAGCCATCAATACCAAGTGATGTTGAGGAGAATACATTGATCAGAAATATACTGCTATTTCTAGATCTTTGTTATCACTCAGGTTAAGGCTTTGGGGGCCATAAGAAGAAGGATTTGGGGGCTAAGTTGAATTAGATTAAGCAATGTCATTCCATGGAAGCCTTTGAGGGTTGAGGACGACAAAGTTTCATCGACTTTTTCTTTTTTCTTGGTATCCTTGTTCAGCCCTATTTCCAAGTGATTTGTTTGGGGACATTCACACAAACTTGGTTAGGACACATCATCACCTCGAGACGGATACACCCGAACAACATTAAGGATTAGCCTAAGTGTCTCACTTTCCTGTACCTCATTTATTAAGTAGAAAAATCCTAGGCTAATTAAAATAAAAATAAAATATAAATAGAGAACCTAATTCACCCCCCTCTTAGGTTATTCCTTGCCCACTTAAACTAACATGTCCCAAAAGGAAGGCAAACTTCTTGAGCAGCTCCCATTCATAATGTAAGATCTTTATCTGGTTTCCCCTTGTTGTGAAGAATCCAACCCCTACATCAATCACATATCTCTCTTTTTAATAGCTCCTTTTGGCATCTTGTGTGTGCCACTCCACTATGTTGGGCGATCAAGTGAGGATAACCTTAGCTTCAATTTATGTGTCCTAAAAGATCAATTCAACATATTTATTGCTTTATTTTTTTATGAACAGCTTGAACTATTGTTCTCACTTTAGTGACTATCTTCCCCAAGTGAACTGATGTGCTGATGTGCTGATGCAATGAGCTTTCCTCTCCCCCCACCCTCCATCTCTGATTCACCATCATAAATCCAACAGTCATGCTGACATCATTCTCCTTCTCACCAATGGGTGCCGTTGTGGGAATAGAAAAACTCTTCAATGCAGCTTGTATGATGATGTTCACTATGTGTGTGATACAATGGACCGTGTCATCTGGGACTAAACTCCATGCTCATGTCAAATAATTTTCTCCCTAATATGGTTATCATTATTTTGTTAGTTTATGTGTTATCAATGGTCTCCGCGTATACATCCAATGGAAAGCACATTAAATATCTTACTCTACAATCAACTACTCCATTATATAACAGTACTCTTAATATTACTCACCTTTGAGTCGAAACAAAATTCTTTAATCATATCGATAAGAATTTCTGCCATAGACCCCTCATCATGATTCCTTTAAAGCTCCAAAATGGTGAGGACACATTCACGATATGTTGAAAGATTATGCCTAAAATACCACAACCATTTCTGCCGCCTATGCATCGACTATGACTGGCACATGGTTGACATCTGATAGTGTGCGCATGATCTCCACCTTCATCCACTCATACAACTCATTGTCCATGACTTGATGACTCATGCACTCTGAGAGTCCACCTTAGTTTGTGTCGTATCTCGCCACCTCCTTCTATGCATCAATATCAACCCTATGCCATGGCAAGTCACTACTACATACTAGTTGAGTAATGATGTCCTTTGTCTCTTCTGGTGTTCAATCCCTCAACAATCACCTTCCACCGAAGAGGCCTAATGTTCGTCGTCTGTTAAGTCATCTGTACAATGTTGTGTACAAGTGTTGCCCTTCAGCCCATCATGTTCTTCAAATGAACAAATCTGAAATGGCACTAAAAGGCATTTGTACTACTGCCTGTTGGGCGCTTTAGTTGCACGACCTTTCTCCCGTTGCTCGTGCAACAAATCTCACACTCATATGTGGAATCCCCAACAAGTATAAATTATTTTATTATGGGGGGTTGTTTTGTTTGTCCATAAAGCTCCGACACATTAGTAGTATGCTCTGCCGGTAATTCCGCAAAAAACCATCTCCTTGTCTATTTGGGGTAAAGCGCTCTCAACTGTCGACATGACAGCTGGATGGGTCAAGATTAAGTTCTATATGTAATATATTCTTATTCAAAAATTGAATTCTATATAATAATAATGAAACATATTATCCATTAACAATAAAAAGCATCACAAGACAACGTTGAGATATTGTACCAACATTTAAGTTAGCATAAGAAAATGCAAATTAGGAGAGAAAATCATTAGACCCAAATTAGGAGACGAAGAGACAGTGATAATAAAATAAAATGGAAACAAAGTACGAGGAAGTCGTAGATATCTCAAAGAAACAAAAATATTTCTTGTTCAAGATCGAATTTATTCCAAACATCTTCACCTTGATTCATTAGTCCACAAGGTGTAAGAATTAATTTTCGATAGCGTCCAATTCTGAATAGCAACCAGGAAACTATCTTTTGCTAAATTCAATTTATACATTCCTGATTTAGCAATAACTACTCTTCTCACTTCATGATAACATTTATCCTGATTTGGGAACCAACTTATTTGGTTCCATAATCACGCCAAAAGAGTTAGTTGGATTCAAGACAAACTATAGCTTAAAGCCAATAGATCATCTAATTTACAGATTCAATATGTAACCATCACATTCTTGTCTCGTAATGCTATCTAAGTACCTCAAGAATAGAGACATCCACAACTCTTCCCTTGAGTTGTCTTCACATGAACCTTGAACTGCTCCTTTGTTCCTCAGGATGTTAACATGTCTCTGAAGATCATACATCTATAATATTCACTCTAGAGTCTCTTAAATAGGTCTTCCCAACCTTCTGGCTTCAATTTGAAATATTAGTATTGTAGTCCCTTGCTACATCTATCTTACATTTATCCTATGACATGTCAAAAAGTTTCTCCCATAATATGATACCCCAATTCAGGAAAAAACTAACTGTCACTAACTTATTTTGTGAAGGTATAATTCTCTTTTTCAAAAAAAATAATGAGAAATAATTTCTTATAGTGTCACAAGTTCAATGAAAGGGATTTTAGAAATTATTCAAAAATCTCAAATTCAAATCCAAATTTGAATCAATATTGTGGACCAATTTTCAGAAAGACAGTGATTCAAATTTCTACAACATTAAGAAATTTCAGGTAAATTTCTGATTTGGTACTGTACACACTATTCTAGAGGCACAATATTACATAAAATATTTCAGAAACTAATTTCAAATTAAAATGGGACCTAATTTCTGTACAATGTGTACGGACATTTAAAGAAGACAGATTTGCAAATCAATTTTGTTTTAGAGTTATAAATGATTATTTCATCTTGGAAAATATAAACAAAGTTGATGAATGCTCTTTGACTAATCTTAGAGTACATAGGGAAAATTTTATATATTAAACAAAATTTCAGGAAAAAATATCGCATTTTATAGACAAGTTTTTTGATACATAGAAATGGATCAAGAGACAACTCTAATGTTTGACATGATCCCATACGATTATATATATTATCTTAATTTTTTTATTTTTTTTTAATGATGTGGCATTCATGAAATCAGCTGGAACACATCATAGGTTCCTCCTAGACATGTTTGCTCTCCGGCGCATAGTTTCGTATTCGTAATCCAAATGGTAGAACCCTACTATCTGTGACGTTGAAAACTGTAGTCCCTTATAGAATACAGTCATCGACATTCTTCTATGATTGACGTCACGTCATTGACATGTGTTGTCCCCATCATCAACATCTCTTGTCCCCTTCATCCATATCTCTCGTCACCATCGTCGACGGTTGTCATCCCCAATCGTCTCCATCTACACAGATACTCATTTGTCATCTTAAAAGTCATTTTCCTCATGATTCATCCGTCATCTTAAATGTCATTCTCCTCATGATGCATTTGTCATCTTAAACGTCATTCTCCTCATGATTCATCCATCATCTTAAACGTCATTCTCCTCATGATGCATTCATCATCTTAAACGCCATTCTCCTCATGTTTCATCCGTCATCTTAAGCGTCATTCTCCTCATGATTTGTCCATCATCTTAAATGTCATACTCCTCATGATGCATTTGTCATCTTAAACATCATTCTCCTTACGATTCAATCGTCATCTTAAATGTCACTCTCCTCATGATTTGTCCATCATCTTAAACATCATTCTCCTCATGATTCGTCAGCCATCTTTAACGTCATTCTCTGCATGATGCATTCGTCATCTTAAACGCAATTCTCCTCATGATTCATTTGTCATCTTAAACGTCATTCTCCTCAGGATTCATCCGTCACCTTAAACGTCATTATCCTTATGATGACGGCATCTAAACAGATAACGATATCGTATATCATTACTGTAGCAACTGATATTTGGTAATAACACTACGTTGGATCCGATACCGATAGGGACGGCAGGTCCTAGACGTGACACCCCCGACGTGACGGGACGGATGACGATCGGTGATGAAGGGTGACGTGACGAACAGTTTATCATGTCACCGTCTCGTCACATGTCTGAGGAGTTTGGAAAAAATCCATCACGTACTTGTCATGCGTCCCTATTTTGTCGTTCCGTCACATCACCATCACCGTGACGCCGTCACCACCACCGGCGTTGGAAACAGTATATGTGATGCTGGACGTCGTCAAGGCGTCGTCCAGTCGTCACCGAGGGTAGCGACTCGGTGTCGATAACGGAACTCTATCGGACCACGGTGGAGAGCGTCGTCCGATAATGCTGATAAACAGATATGAAATATGACGGACTGCGAAAGATCTATATGTAGTACGTGCAAGTGCCAACTCGCAGAGTGTGCCGTTCCCGGGGTTCAACGGGGTCGCCTAGGGAGGGATAGTCCAGGCTTCGCGAACCTCGTCCAAGGGGTCGAGGACAACTACGCGGTCGAACGGGAGTGTCCCGCAGAGATGCTCACACGCGATGGGCGCGCCCGACTCGCACCGAACATGTAAGACTCTCGACTGATTCTTCGTCGTTTTCTCAATCTGTCCCTCTCACCTACGTCTAACCCGAGCGCGGTGGAGGCAATTAGAAAGCATACTGAAAAAGATAAGAGACGAAAGAGCAGGTTGGGGGGGTACCTTTCATCGCGTCCGGCGACAGCTATTTCGGTAGCACGGCTCAGCGTCTCGAGCGCGGTGACACTGCCCGCGATGCTGCGGGTGTGAGGCAACGCGGGACGCGGTGATGTGAGGTACGACGGCATGGGCGTGGTGGCGTGGGGCGTGGTGTCGTGGGTGCGGAGGCGCGGCGGCACGCGCCGGCGCGCTGTGCGGCAGCGCGCCTGTGGGCGCACGCGGGTGCGGCGGTGCACAGGCGGCGCGAGCGCGGACGGCGTGGGTGCGGGTGCCACGGACGCGGACGGCAGCGGTATCGAGCGCCGGCGTTGCGGCGGCGGCGCTTGCGACAGCAGGCGGCAGCAGCGATGCTCGCGACGGTGAGCAGCGGCGGCGGCGGCGGCGGCACTCGTGACGGTGAGCGGCGATGGGTGCGGCGATGGCTGCGGCTCCTCTTCTTCTTCTTTCCTCTTCTTCCGCCTTCTTCTTCCTCCTTCCTTCTCCTCCTTCCTCAACGAGGGACTCTTCAACTTCTGAACGTTATATTTTCAACAAAATTCAAAGAGTGTCCTTTGGGGGGCGCCCACCCATCCCTTTATAGGAGAGGTGGATGGGCCCCCTTGAGACTATAAAAATAAGACTGAAATGAAAGTATTTGGGCCCGTTAAGGGGAAGGAGGGGAAAGTATCCTCATACGGGAATTTCCCCTCGCTACAACGGGATTATGAAAACAGGAAGTACGAGAGAAACCCGAAATGTAGAAAACACGAAAACGGATAAAGTGGTATTCAAGACTGAAGATGGAGTGTCATCACCCGGGGTATCTGAATCCGGGTGTGCGCATCGTAACCTTGGCTTGACGTGCAGGCTGGACACGAGTCGGTGGCGATGTCGATGATGATGCCGACTCCTTGAGTGATGATCCTGCGGTCTCAGTCTGTTACGCGCCATCAATATGTCTATTTTACTATGTTTTTAACATAAGAACTTCTATGTTTTCTGAGGAATAAGGATTCCCTGGAGTCGAAAGCCCTTGTTCAAGGCTCCTATTTCTCTGATAATTCGTGAAGGGTCCAGATCGAACGCTCCTATTTCTCTCTTATTTCTCTGGCAATTCGTGAAAGAGAACTCCGGAAATTCTGCTTTACGTTAATCTTCTTCCTCGCTCTATCGGTGAGTTGTGCAAATCATTGTTTTTTTGTTTTTTGGTTCTAGCCTGGAGCTCAACCTGCTCTTCAAAGGGCTTGCAGATTGTCAGTAATTTTGAAAAAAATTGATTAATTTAATGTAATTTTTTCAGCTTCGTTTTGAAAATTAACTCAGGAAATAGTTGCTTCAAGAAGAATTTTGATCTCTCTTTGGATGGTCGTTTCGTTGAAACTTCCTTATTGCATTCATCAAAAGTGGGGTTAGTGAGTATTTGAATACCTGCTTGATTATCGCAAAATAAACAGATGTGTGGGATAATGAAATCCCAAAATCATTCATGTGCGGCAGAAGTTAACGCTCTGTCTTCAACATCAGCAAAATCTCTGAGTGTAGTGGATTGCTTGGTAGCATTGCAATTTCCAAGAGATATTCATCCCACTCTACTTTGAAATCAATCATCTGATCCTGACTGATTCAAATTTATTCTCTCGTTGGACTTTAGGTCCCAAATGGAATAAACCAATTTCGAATTCTTTCATTATATTCATAATTTTCAGTCACTAAATTCATTATTAAAATGTATTAAATAAAAGTCATCATCCGTGACGGACATTTCGTCACATCACCTGTCCATGGCAACCCCGTCACCATCACTTCACCGTCACGTAAAACTCATGACTCATCATCGTCACCATCACTACCCCACAATTCCGTCACCGTCACCGTCACATCATCCATCACGTTTTCATCACGGTGACATGTGACGTGACGGATGACGAATGCCGTTCCCTAGATACCGGGTACGGGAGGGAAGAACACAAGGTTGGATCAGAGGTATAGTGCAGTGACGCGGACGGGATGGTTTTTTTCGTCCTGGACGGAGATTCGTTCGGTCCGCGAGGTTGGTCGAAAACCTGGACGGAGATTCGTCCCGAGAAGAACAGAACAGACGGGATGGTTTTAGTCCACTCGGACGAAAAGATCGTCCCGTCGAGAGGTATCGGACGAAAAACCGTCCCGTCCGTTCTTTTCAGACGTCGGACGGGACGATAATCGTCCCGGACGATAATCGTCCCGGACGATACGTAACTATGGCCTACGACGGATAAGCGCAGTTCTAAGCTGTTCTATAAGAAGATCTCTCTCTCTCTCTCTGGCTCTGGTCTGGAATTCCGGAGAGATCGTCTTCCCCAAATTCGATCCGCCATGCCGATCTTCAAGGCGGGATTCAGCGGCCACGCGGTGAAATTCAGCCCCTTCTTCGAATCCCGCCTCGTCGTCGCCACCGCGCAGAACTTCGGCATCATCGGCAATGGCCGAATCCAAGTGCTCGATCTCGATCCCGCCACCGGCGCCATGGCCGAATTCTGCGCCTTCGAGACCTCCGACGGGGTCTACGACTGCGCCTGGTCCGAATCCCACGAATCCCTCTTCGTCTCCGCCATAGCCGATGGCCACGTCAAGATCTGGGACTGCGCCCTTCCCCCGACCTCCAACCCCGTCGTCTCCTTCAAAGAACACGCCCGCGAAGTCCACTCCGCCGACTGGAACCCCGTCCGCCGCGACTCCTTCCTCACCTCTTCCTGGGACGACACGATCAAGCTCTGGGCGATCGATCGCCCTTCCAGTATTCGAACCTTCCGCGAGCACACCTACTGCGTCTACACCGCTTCCTGGAGCCCCCGCCATGCCGATGTCTTCGCCTCTGCTTCCGGCGACTGCTCTGTTCGAGTCTGGGACGTCCGAGAACCCGTCAGCAAGCTCACCCTCCATGCCCACGACCTCGAAATCCTCTCCTGCGACTGGAACAAGTACGATCAGTGCCTTCTCGCCACCTCCTCCATCGACAAATCCATCAAAATTTGGGATATCAGGAACGCGAGAATGCCCGTGATCAAGCTTGAAGGCCACTCCTTTGCCGTTCGCAAGGTCAAGTTCTCTCCCCACAGGCCGAGCCTTCTCTTGTCTTGCTCTTACGACATGGCTGTTTGTCTCTGGGATTACCAAGCTGAGGACTCTCTGCTTGCTCGATACGATCACCACACTGAGTTTGTGGGGGGGATTGACATGAGCGTTCTGGTGGAGGGGTTGCTGGCCAGCACCGGCTGGGACGAGCTCGTCTATGTCTGGCAACATGGCACTGATCCTCGAGCGTAATTCTTGTTTATTAGATTATCTGCTATAAACCCCCCTTCTTTGATAAAATTCTTCTGAAGTTGGGTCGGTTGTTTATTAGATTATCTGCTATAACCCCCCCTTCTTTGCTAAAATTCTTCCGAAGTTGGGTCGGTTGATGGGTGCACATACTTGTTGGAAACCTGTGTTTAATGCAATATTTTTTTATCATTTTATCCGTCTTTTTTCTAAGAATACGGCTTGTCATTCATGCTTAATGTTCCTGTAATGTGTTGATCAAGTGTAACATTACTTCTGGACGAACTGCGGAGGGTGATACATTTGACAGGGTGATGTCCAAGGTACTGCTACTTCTCAGGCCACCCTGGGGTTTGTGTTTTTTCTTGAAATCTGTTAGAAATTCCTTCGCATTCTTTTTACAGAGAGAATAAATAAGTGTGTACTTTTAAAACTTTAGTAGCTGGAAAAGTTCATACTTTTATAGCCGCTTGATTATCCCCAAAGATCAATCAATGTAGATACAATCATGCAAGACCATAGCTACTAAGATTTGAGCATCCCAAAAATCAACAACCTGATCAAATTCATTTGTGGGTCTTCCTTTGACCGGTAGCTGGATGGAGAATGAAAGGTAGGCAGCTTTTGCAACTAACTTTCAAGTATCTACATCTGTTTTCCTTCTGAACAGATAAATGGGCTACCTCCTAAGCTAAAACCTTCATTGCTGCTCGATGGGCTTTGGAAAACTCACGCTGTTGATCTTCGTCTTTCTCTGGGGGGCCTCTGGCGGCACCGCCGTGGAGGATAGTGGCGGCACCATCGCCATTTTTGAACGATGGATAATGAAACACGGCAAGGCTTACGCCCATGCAGAGGAGAAGGCCAGGCGATACCGCAATTTCCTCAGCAACCTCGAGTTTGTGAGGGAACGGAGCAAAGAGAATAGAGGAGATGTGGGCCTTAACGTCTTCGCCGATCTGAGCAACAATGAATTCAAAAGAAGGTTTGCTTCAAGGTCAACAAAGAAGGCCATCCAGAAGAGAAGGAGGTTGAGAAGAGTTAGAGAAGGCGCTACTGCCGTTGACTGTGCGCCGCCGCCTTCTATGGACTGGCGGAGAAGAGATGCGGTCACTGCTGTCAAAGACCAGGGGCAGTGCGGTATCATTACGCATTGGTTTGATTTAGTGATTTTATAATAAGTTTTTCTCTTTTTCTTTATTTTGTTTGTTTGTTGTTTAGGGAGTTGCTGGGCTTTCTCATCAGCCGGGGCTATGGAAGGGGTCAACGCAATCGTCACTGGTGAGCTGATCAGTCTGTCTGAGCAGGAGCTTGTTGACTGTGACACTAGCAATGATGGGTGTGATGGGGGATACATGGATTACGCTTTTGAGTGGGTCATCGACAATGGAGGAATCGACTCAGAGGCAAACTACCCTTACAGTGGTTTTGATGGGCTTTGCAACACAACCAAGGTTAAGTCTCTCTTTCTCTATCAATTTCGCTCTTCAGATCTCTCTCTCCCTCTTTTCTCTCTCAACACTATCCCTCTCTTTCCGTCCTTCTACCTCTCCCTCTACTTCTCTCCCCCTCTCCATTCTCAGTCTCTCTCCACCACTCGTTCTCATTCCCATCTCTCGGTCTCTCTCTCTCGACCACTATTGCGCTTTCCTCACAGCCTCTCAATTTCTCTTTCCTATCTGCCTCTCTCTCTCTCTCTCTCTCTCTCTCTCTCAACAGTGTCTATCCTCTGTTTCCGTCCATCTCCCTTTCCCTCTCCTTCTCTCCATTCTTAGTCTCTCTCTCTACCATGCGATCTCTTTTCTCTTTCTGTGTCTCTGTCTCTCTCTCTCTCTCTTGACCACTCTTTTCCTCTGTCTATGTCTGTGTCTCTGTTTCTCTCTCTCTCTCTCTATCACTCTTTTCCTCGTTTCTTTCTCTCGCTCGATCACTCTTTTCCTCTGTCTATGTCTCTGTCTCTGTCTCTCTCTCTCTCGACCACTCTTCCTCTTTCCTCAATGTTTCTGCCTCCCTCTCTGTCACTGCCTCTCCTCTCTTCTGGTATCTCGGTATTCTCTTTCCCCCTCTCTCTGCCTTTCAACCCCTCTTTCTCTTTGTCCCTCTCCCCTCTCTATCAGTCTCCGTCTCCGTCTCTCACTCTCTGTCTGTCTCTCTCAATCCCTCTAACTCTTTGTCCTCGCTCACTCTCCCTTTCTCCCTTATTCTCTGTCCCTCTCTCCCTTTATCTCTCTCCCCGTCTAAATCTTTGCCCCCTCTATCTACCACATTCAATCTTATCTGCTGTTGAACTGTTTCAAATTGTTGCAGGAAAAGTTTATGAAGGCAGTGACGATCGATGGCTACGAAGACGTGCCGGCAAGCGAAGATGCCCTACTTTGCGCCGTAGCCCAGCAACCAGTCAGCGCAGGGATCGACGGCTCCTCCCTCGACTTCCAGCTCTACACTGGAGTGAGTAATAAAACCATCTCAAAACTATACCCTCTAAACAAAAATATCATAATTAACATGAAGTCGGGCTTTATTTCATCCAACGTTTGATTCAGGGAATCTACAATGGAGACTGTTCAGCAGATCCGGATGACGTTGACCACGCCATTCTCATAGTAGGCTACGGCGTATGGGCCAGGGATGAGTACTGGATAGTGAAGAACTCGTGGGGAGTTGACTGGGGTGTGCAAGGGTATGCATACATGAGGCGGAATGCCGGCTTGCCCTTTGGTATATGCGCCATCCAGGCCATGACCTCCTTCCCCACCAAGATCCCGCCCTCTGTAGGCCCGTCTCCGGCCCAGGAATATTCCAGCACTTCATGGCAGCAGTCGGATGCATATCTCGCCGAGAGCTGAGTAAGCATTGAAGAAAATAAATTCTGGGTTTTTTAAAGCTTTTGATTGAGTAAGGTGAAAGATTTTCTGTCTGAGCTGTCTTATCTACCAATGTTTCTGTTAATTACACACATATATTTCTATGAAATGTATCCTTCCATCCACCTACCACTTTAAACATGCATATTTCTGTTTATAAATCTATTGATCTATATGTCCATGCCTCTATACCTAGGCTTTTTTCTCTATATCAACCATAACGATTTCATGCGTGACTGAATGTAGATGAGTAGAATATGTGTGTGTATATATATAAGCGGGTCAGCAAATGTGTGTAAATGTATATATCAATCCACACATGGGGGTACCTTCTTTTGATGAAATATCACCTATTTGCCATTCTATCTGACAAAAGAATCTCGTATTGATGCCTCCATGGGATTAAAACCCTCTTTTGGCATAAGTCCTACTCAGTAATCTGCTGAGGTATGACTGTTGTATGCATTTTCTTGTTGGACATGGAAAAGTGTGGTCCGTGTGTGTATTGACATATTTTCGCTCTCTCCATGCTTGCAAACTCTTGTAAACATAAAATCTTAACACATATAAAACCCCCTTGGGTGGCATGCAGTGCACGGTTGGATTGGTCTATGAATGCGGCCCTAGGGTGGTCATACTATTTTTTCCCCAAGGAACAGATAATATATCTATCCATGCATTTGCCTTCTTTTATTTTATAAATTGATTGTTCTATCATCCACGTTTCTACCTTCTGTCTTTCTCTCCCCGTCTATCAAAAAACAAATATGCCAATATATGTTTATGTAAGTCTGTATGCATGTATATTTATTAGAATAGTCAAATGAATGAAAAATTGACGAGTGTGTTTGTGTATGTATACATGTTGGGAGATCATATAAATAATTAATGAACATCTATGTGTAGATCTTTGTGTTTGGGGCAATGACGCAGACTGTGCGGTTATAACTGAGTCATGTCATCCCCTCCTCAGCCCTTCACGGGGCCATCAAGAATATCTGGAAGGGCCCCTTCTATCCCAGGGTAAGGCCCTAAAAAAAGAACAAATACATGTAGTATGCATGTGTATATGTTTGTAAGTTTTAATGTGTGAATAAATATTGGACAAGTGAATTTGTGTTGATGTGTATGTATGCCAGGTGTACATAATTTCTAAAATTATTTAGCATAATATTTACAGATTTAAACATACAAGTTTTATTTATCTATCAATATTTATATTGACATTTTGGTTGGTCCATTTAATATCCTTATGATTTATTTGTATTCATCTAAGAACCAAAGAATTATGTGCACATATTACTTAATCTACTTTTTGTACTAAATGAATGTGTATGCATTATGTATGTGCAAAATGAATGAATTTATGTACTTATTAATTTATGGATGTACTTAAGTGTAGAGAAGACACAACTTCCAACTAGTTGCGCCATCCTTATGACCCAGGTGGAGTGCTCCCCCATTCTTTGGGACTTTGATGCTGCTCTGCACCCCTGTTTGATTGTAATGCCTCCAAAGCCATTAGTCTTGGAAATATACCCTCAAGTAATCCTACAGAAGATGAACTCCCACATTCCTCTTGATATTTTTCACTTACTAAATACTCCAATTTCTCCATTTATTTTCCCATATTAAATATTGGAAGTTTTTAGAACAAGGGTTTTAATGTAAAAACCATTTCTCTGAACATTGTTTCTTAATAACTGATTGTTGAATATCCTGAACATGCCCAGGGTGGCTAGGTTTATATGAGAATGAAGTTTATAGTTAGTTTGGGTAGTTGAATTTTGTCCAATACATGGATATTATCCACCTACACCTTTGGTGATCAGAAATAAGGGTTTACTCACGTGGACATGATGGGACTCCCAACGGAGGGACGCGTGACGTAACGTGACGGACTTCTTTGTATATGCTGGGACGCATGACAGGACGACGACATGATGAAAATTTCATCACGTCACCGTCCGTCGCGTTCTGTCATCCGTTCTGTCACGTCCCGGCCGTGCCGTTCCCCGAATTATTTCTATCTCTCTCTCTCTCTATCTCTGTCTAACTCTATCTCCATCTCTATTTCTGTCTCTATCTAACTCTATCTCCATCTCTAGCTCCATCTCTATCTCTAACTCTATCTCTACTCGTATAAAGTAAAGAAAACTAGGAAAGGTGAAAAATGAATATAAAGTAATCCAGAGAAATAAACAACCGCGGGAAACGAGCGGCTAGCGAGAACAGCGAGAAGTTGGGCGGTGAAGCGCACTTCCCCAGTTCGTTCTCCGCAGAGCAAGAAGCAGCTCTAATGGCGGTGCCCTGCGCTCCACCTTCCCTCTCTTCCTGCTCGCTCGGTAGCTTTGTATCTCCAACCTTACTCGAGAACTTAGCCTTGGCACGGATTTCACGCCAGCAGCTGCCCTTTTGTTCGATTCGTCTGAGGATATCGTCTCCGATTTCTCGGCGTTGTTCGGCTCCATCAGTCGGGCGATGCGCCGCTTCTGTCGGCCCCCAACCTCCGCCCCCGGAGGCTCCAATCCCGGATGATTCTGACCGCCCTGAAGGTTTCTTTCTTGCTGATCGTTTTCGGTTCAAGCGAAATCGATTTCTGAATCGTTTGCCCTTAGGCTGTCTGATTTCTTTCGGGGAACTCTGCGGTTTGTGGGTTTTAATTTTTTTGCAATATCTTATAATGGGTTTAGATTTATGGCATCGTTGGAGTAAGATTCGACGTTTCGAGAGTAGAATAGTTTAGATTGCGGAATCAATTAAACAAGCGTTTTTCTTTTTTCCTCTGAATGTGGAGTAGGTCGAGTGTGATGTACGGGAGGGTCTAAATTCATAAGAATTATGCATCACCTGGGGAGCAAAAATAATTAAGAATTCTAAGTTTGCTCGTTCAGTGATGCTTTTGAACGTTAATTACTTGCCTTGCGTTCAGCTGCTGATTTTTGTTAAGTAATTCTTTTTCCTTGTTTACAAGCGAATATGATAAAGACCTTGATTCTTTTGAACTTTATCAGACAACATAGGATGCTATTTTGTAATCATCTATTATTTTATGAAGCTGTGAAAAGATAAGGCGCACAACTCCTTTAACCTCAGTCAATTAAATACTGAAGTTATTGTACGATGAAGAGGCCCAATTAATCCAAGATTATCTTTAAATTCCGCGTTTCAAGACTAGAACACTTTTCTTTTGTTCGTCATTATATTTTTATTTCGTAATTTTCAGGTTTTATGGATGCCTTTTCAAGGTCCCGAGATGTTCTTCGAGTGTTTTTTGGGGTGCTCTTTTGGATGTCCTTGTTCTTTTGGGCATGTCTATGGGACGGAAACAGCAGCATTGGGCCAAACAAGAGATCCTGATGCACAGAGTCCACAGCTTACATGGATTTATGTAAATATGCGCCAAAGATGCCCAGGACATAATGATATACAGGTAAGGCTTTTAAATCGGTGTATTATTAATGACTACATTTGGCTTTGAGAAGCTTTCAAAGGCATCTTCTGAATGGGTAACAATTGATGAATATATCTAAATTTTTTGACTTTGGTTAGGAACAAGAAAAATAGTCTTTTATGTGCTGTCATCCTTGAGGGATTTCCAGAGGATTAATCCATGTGGTCTGCTTACTTTTTGATTTTTTCCTTTTTCCTTCTATTCCATTTTATAACCGAATGCCCAGTAAATTAGCTTATTCTTGTGGTCTCTGCGTTCATCGTACTCGAGAAAAATGGTGTGATGCTGCTGAAGAGTATGAAGTTTTAGAAGTAGGGAAATCATTGAACTTTTACCTGTATGGTACCCACCCGGACAAGAAACTCATCTTCCTAATTGAGTTTGGTTATTTTTCCCGATGCCCGGCTCTTCTCTCTCTTCTGTTCTGTCTTTCCATCTCTTCTTTGATCTATCTCCTTCCCCCAGTGGATTTCAAGAAGAAGAAAAAATGTTTGTTCTGTGTGAAGCGTAATGAGGTATTTATCTTTTCTGTGGTTGCTTTGATTCTTGTCGTCAAGCATGTCAGTTTACGGTCTCTCATAAATGTAGGTACTAGAGTTTGGCACTTGTTGACGTCAGAACCCTAGTGGAGGTTGATAATGATGTTGAGGAATTTTAGGACAGTTGATAATACTATGACGTTGAATAATTTCAGGATGGTTGACAATGATCATGATGTTGATGAGGTTACACGTTTGCCACGACAATGATGATGGAGTATCACAGATGGTTGTTGCCATATGTTTGTCGACGTTAGTGATCAACTCAGCAAAATTCTAGTCTAAATTTTGCATTCCATGAATGCCTACTTTGTTGCCTACAGCAATCATTGGCGATCATGTTTATGTAAATTTCCTTGAAATATGGGTGGTTGACGACGTTGACCTTGTGGGTTGATGTTTATGGTTGAATGACAGAGAACCGTTGGCCAATGTCAACCTCAACATCACATATCAATGTTGTCGGGACATGCCAACCCCAGTAGGTATTAGAAAATTTTCTTTACATCACAAAATTCGCACGTCACTAATCAGACTATATTCCTAAGGCTTAAGTCACAGAGTTGCAATGTGCAAAGCTCCTTATTCCCCATTATAAAATTAGTGAGGGTAATTTTTGTATGCCTAACAACCTCGTCGATGTCTTGAAAATTTCCATATTTTCAGATAATATATGACTTATTGACCTTGCAAGCTTATCTGTGGAAACCTTTGATATTTACTTGATATTCGTTAATTTTTTCTGATAATTTTTGCAGTTATATTGCCTGATTGATCTTTTTCTCTCCATATCAAGACTTGTTATTGTGATCAATTAGTGATCTAATTTGTTTGAATGGAAATAAAAAACTTTGGTGAATAAAGATAATAGGTTGACGAATGATATGACAACTGCATTCTGTCTAATAGATCAAATCATAAAACACGGGAAACAAAAGACAAATAAAGGATATTTCCTCTATAGTCACCTACTCTCATCGTTGCATTCCATTTACAGCTTCAATCCTGTATTCAAGCTCACTCTTCTTCCCTCGTTTATTGTAACATTCCTCTAGAACTCCCACTTTGCTGTTTCCCATTTTATCTGTATTGACAAGTTGGTGTACATCAGTAGCCAACCCTGTTGTAGATTGTTTTTCTCTCGGCCCGGAGCTGATCATTTTTTTTGTTTTTTTTGTGATTCAACTGTTCATCTCCACCTTTAAACTGTTGTGAATCGAAAAGTCTGTTTGACTACTAGAAACAAAAAAACATTTCTTGTTAATTATCTGTTTCTGATAATTCAAATATAATTCCTCTCCATGTAGTGGGAGATTTCTTCAATGCTTAATATCTTTGACTAGCGTTACTTTGCAGAGCTATTTCTACATTATCCTTAAGTCTGATATATTAATGAGAAATATTCCCTGAGGGTAAACATATCAAGTATTTATATATTTCCCTATCGTCTTTTTTTCTTTTTGAAGATGTGGTTTAGAACGCGGTGAAAAAATGTTGACTCACTTAATAGCTTTTAGATAGCGTCCTGGTTGTACCTTTTGACTCACTGAAGACATTATGAGAAGATCAGATTTTTGTTTTGATATCACAATTTAAACTTTTAAAGTAGGAGAAGTATTATTTTGTCTTGGCTTTGTAGTTACAATTTAAACTTAGTGGCTTCGATTGGGTGTCATAACTTGATTAAGACTTATTATAGTAATGTTTTTCAGTCAACTTATGAATCAATATTGATCTAGAATACGATTTGGATGACTATTAAAAATTGCTACTTTTTCACGAAAATCAATGCATGGATATCTTAAATCAATCTGGAATCTAGAGGAGCCTATCTATGGCTTCTTAGTCAACTCATAGACTGTTTGATTGGTGCGTATTTGCTTGACAAACTGGCGTGGCTTGGGAGGCATTATATTGTGGTAAATTATCAG
The DNA here is from genome assembly GCF_029677425.1 of Wolffia australiana. Taxonomy (NCBI): domain Eukaryota; kingdom Viridiplantae; phylum Streptophyta; class Magnoliopsida; order Alismatales; family Araceae; genus Wolffia; species Wolffia australiana. The sequence continues at coordinate 8,885,900 of NC_135839.1, read as the reverse complement.
AGTCCTTTTTGCACAAGGTGCATTTAGTAGGGCTTTGTAGGTAAACTTATTAGTATTATTTCTATGAATAGCCTAAGCTTGTTAAGATAAAGTATACAGTTCACAATAATAAATTTATAGTTCATTACATTTTCAGTAAATTCAATGCATACTTGTATTGGATTGAGACAGTAATACACAGGAATACTTTAACTTATTCAGACGTATAAATCAATTCTGTCTATATAAAAAAAGTTAAAATGGCAAACATATTTCTTCCATAATCATGCATTATAGCCTAATTCAACCATATTACTGGCTGCCTTTAAGGTCATTTCACCCATTAATGAAAAAATACGCATACACAAGCAGACCATCTCATTATAAAACTCTTTTATTTATCTGATATTTTTTTATTTAATTTACATAGCCCATTAAAATACCTTTTGTGCTCATATAGTTTTACACCTATCACCGATTAATGCAAGGGAATGCTATCAAAAAGTCAAAAGGAACCGTCTTTTTATATGAAAGTATCCTTGGTAAAGATTAGTTAGTGTATCCACAAATTTCAGACGATATATTCTATCTTTTATATACATATTTATCTGGAGAAAAGGTCTAGCAAACCTTTTATATATTGCGAGGTATAATCAGGAATGAAGTTTTTGGTCTGTCTCCCTCCCAAAAGTAATTTAAGTTCCTTAGGGTCTAGTTCCGGATGGAGCTTGAATTTTGAGTACTTTTACCATTAAAAACTCAATTTGCATTTCCTTACTTTGAGGATCTTATCATATGTTTAAAAATATTTTGATATATACAATCCAACATGGTGCTGTACATTCGTTGTTGCAAATCAATTTTTCATATTTCTATCATAGAAGTAAAGTCTCCGGCCAATATCTGTGGATCTGCCCGTAGTTCTGGTAGGAGAGGTTGCGTCTGTATGAGTTTTGTCCGAAGCAGCTATCATTCGTGGAATCTGTGTGGTGAAACATAGGTGATAGAAAAAATATTTACATTTGTAGGGGGAGATATGAAAACTGGTTAAATATTTATCATTTGATTATTTCAGGCTTAAAGAAACAAAAGATTTACCAATTACCCCCAATTTCCTAGTGTAGTTTGAAATCACATGGTTAAGCATACTATTTAGCCTTAAGAAAATATTATTCTGACATGGGAAGCATAGGCTCCAATAATCCAACTTCTATATAAGTGACATCTGGTTAAATATCATTAGCCCTGGAATTCCACATTAAACTATTCGTTCAAATAATTAATTGAGATGGAGGGATATTTTTACCTCATATTTCCTCTAACTGATATGGGATGAGGTTCTGGTATGGTATTGGACCTCATAGCATGTTTTTGTGACCTTCCTATTTGAAGGATATGCTACCAACTTGATAGAATAAACTTATCCCAATAGTGATATATCTTCTTGTGATTTCTACTTGATAATCTCTATGTGTTACGAGTGAGCTCTTTGTATGCATCTCATCTTAGAGTTTGTGACCTATGTAGTCCCCTTAGATCCATCCGATCGTTTGGAAACCCTCAATTTGAGGGTTTGAACCCTGGCCTGAATATCTGTCTAGCTATTTGTTTTTGGCCTACCTTTTCTTCCCCTCCTACATCTTTGCCTTTCTGCCCCTCCGAACTATCTATCTATTTTTTAAAAATATATATTAATTTTCAGAAATTTTGGGTTTCTTATATATATTCCTTTTTGCCCAAAGTGTTGGATGTGATTTGGTATTAATACATCATTTGATCTATATTTTTTCAAGCATTTTTGGCTTTGTATAGTATTAATCTACAAAGTTTCCGAATCAACCATCCCGAATAGCTCCCACTTCAGCAGCCTTAACTTCAGACTTTTCATATTGTGGTATCCGCCCTATCAAGACAAGAAGATCTATCTATCTATATACCTTTTTAAAAAAATTAACTTTTCTGGCTTTCTTAAATATCTTTATTTTTCCCCAGAGTTAGAGTAGGTCGTGCGGTCCGGTCCGATTTTTTCGGCCGGTGTGCGAATTTTTCGATCGCACAAATGCACTATCCGATGTGCAGACCGATTTTGTGCGATGAAATCGGACCGCACATTGCACAAAATCAGACCGCACATCGCACAAAATCGGATCATTGAACATAAATGGAATGCATTTTTTTTTATTTATAGATATGCCCCTCCATGTCTTTCATATTTCCCCAAGTAAAACCATATGGAATCTGAAAATGGTGGGGGACGGCGGCCGCGGCGCGGCGGAGGAGAATGGTGGGCGGTGGCGCGGCGTAGAGCCAGAGATGGGGAGGCGGTCGTCGCTGCCGAGCTCGTCATACTGAGATTTTTCATTTGTCAAAGGAGTACTTTATTAAAAATTGGTCGCAAATCACACAATCGCACCGCACAGGGCCTTGACCGATGTGCAGTGCGATTTATCATATGGCTGTCCGATGTGCGGTTCGAAAATCCGAACCGGACTGCACATCGGCCTAAATCCGCACCGGTCGCACCAAAGGACCATCCCTACCTAGAGTTTTTACATGTGGTGTGATATTAATACATCGTATGATCTATCATTTTTTTGAACCTTTTTAGCCCAGTGGAGTCTAGTCAAAGAACTCCCCATATGTTCACCTAACCCAAATTGTTCCCACCTTAGCATGTGTGACTTCAGAGTTTTCATCTTGGGGTATTCCTCTGGCAAGCCAAGAGGATCTATCTATTTGTTCATCCATTTCTTCACCCAGTTGGATATCTATCTATCTGTCTATATATCTACTTACAAGAGTACATGAACTAGGATGTTTGATATACAATTACCAGTAAGCCAATGCTGCATCCTTCAAAAAAAGGTTTTCATGTTGAATATAAGAGAGAGAGAGAGGGAGGGAGGGAGGGAGAGAGAGATAGATAAAGAGAGAGCACATCAATCAAGAGAAAACCACCAAGCAAAATAACAGCTGGAGGTAGGGTTTGACAGATCCCCAAATATTTAGGTTTTTCACTTAGACAATTGAGTGCCCAACCCTACCTTATTGGTGTGGATGGTGCACGAGGGCTTAATGTGCCTGCAAGCACATGCTAGAGCAGCAATCTGCACTGCAATGATACTTCATCCAGGTGTGGCCCTAGTGGCATCCTACGTAGATGAGATGTCTCATTGACAGTAAAGGAGAAAAACTATGTGCAGGCTCTCAGTGCGACGAGTGGCTAACATTGAGCTGAACACATGACAGGTGTGTGCATGTCCCCGACTAGTGCAAATAGTGACTGATTTGGTAATAACTAGCCGTGGCCAAGGGACGGGGCCAATGTTTTGGTGTCAACACATGTCATAATCTTAGGTAATGACTTACATAAATTCAACTCTAATTTTGCGTGGTACCACATCCTCCAGGTTACGCATTTAGGCTGACAGATGGAATGCCACATAGGAGCACATCTTGAGCTGAAGACCTCCATTCATGTGGTTTGCCATGGGGGGGATCAACTGCAGGTGAGCAAGCACTGTTGGAGAACAGTGGCAGAGTTGACACTCTAGTTGTAGAATCAAGGGAGGGGTCCTGGTGGATGAGGCACGGTGCCTTCCTTTGAAATCTAATGTAAGTTAAAGGGCTAATACTTAGGCCGCATCGGCATGTCACCGAGCTTGTTGGAATTTTTAAATTGTCTTGGCATTACTACAAAATATTCTCTCTAAGGGATCAACACCAATAATTCTTATTTACCCAAATGACTTTTGATGTTCTGGTGAGGGCTGTTTGATTGTGTGGAAAGATCAAGTCTAGCGCATTGGACATTAGAAAATTTGCTCTTGGGAGTTTAATTGTGTGACAGTTTGATATCTGAGCCAGCTTTGCAAAAGTGGACACTACTGATCACCAATTTTTGGGACATAAATTGAGATTTAGGACCTGAGAGAAGACATGCCAAAAAAGACTAGAGAAGGTGGAGGTGATTGGCAAAAAATACGAGGGATTGAGTTCCAGCGGTTACAAAGAAGAGACGACTGCATAATATTTTTTTAAAGTGTTTTCCAAATATGAAGAACCGGACAAGTAGGATGTGGTTTTGGACTACTGCACAACCAAAAAGGTCATAATGAAAGATAAGTACCATGTACCAAATGTTGATGAATTACTCAACTAGCTGGGGGAGGCATCAACATTGAAGACTAGATGACATCAAATCCAAATTAAGGAGAGTGACAAGCCAAAGATGGCAGGCATGAAACATTAAGGATTGTATGAATTTACTATCACGACCTTTGGGATGACCAATGCTCCAGAAAAACTTTTCACATTAGTGAATTTTATTTTTCGTGAGTACATTAATCACTTCTTTATACCAGATTGGAATGAAATCCTTGATGAACTCAAATTTAGGATGTTAATTTGTTGTCGATACTTGTGTTCATCAATAATAATTTATAAACCTTTAATCATATAATAATTTGACAAGTTAGTGATGAACAAGGATCATCTCCACAAGGAACATATATTATAATTAAAATACTCTTTAAATGATGATTGAAGAGGGATGAGAGGAGGTATGTATAAAATAGGAAATTGTGATGTGATGAGTAAGAGGTGGTGAGAGGGTGATACTAATTATTAATAAAGATGATAGGACTAATAATAATATGAGGAATATGTAGGAGGAGGGGGATAGATCAAATGGGAATGACATAGTGAGATAGATGAAGATGTGAAGTGATGACGGATGTGGAAGATGATTAAGAAGATAGAAGGATGAAATGGGTGAATGGATTTGAGTGGATGTGGATGGATGGTGGTGAAATAGAAGGTGGAAGAATAAATTATAATAATATAACTAATGTATGTGTTGGAAGAATGGATAGGTGGTAGTTTCATGGAGAAGATGATGATGGACTAGATTGAGATTGAGATTGAGATCGAGATTGAAATTGAGATTGAGATCAGAGATGGCTGTGATAGGGTGAAGAAACATGGTGATGAGAAGGAGATGATGAAAATAAGAAGGTAGGTCTAACTAAAGGTATGTGAAGGAGGAACCAATGTAAGGCAAGAGACTAACCTTAGATCACTATGTTCCTCTGGGATCAGGCATTTTCCTGATGCAGATAAACCTATCCACTTCTCTTTTGATCTTCTCCAATCACTAAAGACACCAAGAGCACCCTTGATGAACCTTCAAAACCTCAATCTCTTCCAATCTACCTCTCTAGGAGGAAGTGAGTGTAAAGATAATTTTCACAAAACTTCGATGCTCCATTTATATATCCAACTATATGGATGGAAATCAATGAAAAAACAGAAGCTCCACTCAATTTTTCAGCCCAAAAATCCTTCTAGATTATCACATATCATGATTTGAATAGGATCATTCTCAGCCTTCTGATTTTCTCTCCCCTCCAATTTTCTCTCTCCTTCAATTTTGGAAGTCAAGAAAAGGTCAAAGAGCAATTAAGAAATCCCAATATACATTTATATATATACTAATTCATAAAAACTCAAAGTATATTTTTAAATTTTGAAAAATGATATCTTTTTAAATATAATTCTAGAAATTCAGGAAAAAAATATTGTGTCTCGAAAATTGTGTTCTTTCAGCATTTGATGTCATGAAACACTTTAAAATACTTAAAAATTCATAAAATTCAAGATGTCTTTTTAAAAATAAATTTAATCATTTTAGGCTTGATAACACACATATAATCAATTTAATGCAAATAAACATGTAAATGTGGTCATATTAACCTACTAGAATGCTTTTTATCAATCCTCCTTTATATTCAGAACTTGGATGATTATGACGCATACTTGTCCAAGGTGTAGGTAAAGCTGTGTGAGCATCAACTTTACCAGTAAATGTGAATACACTTGTGAAGAGGTCTAGTTCCTTGGGGACCTAGTCAGTACAAGTAATGTGCAGAGGGATCCATCCAAGGTCTATGCTATCCAAGACTTGTCCATTACAAAAGAAGAGTCTAAGTTATAAAACTTTCTCAAGCTGGAAAACTACTAGTGAGATACCATTAAGGAATTTTCATGGCTAGCCTTGTGATTTATAGATCTGATGAATAGTGATGTGAAATGGCACTAGGTGGAGCAGTGCCAAGAAGCTTCCAAGGATCTATTGAGCGCTATGAGAAGCAAACTAGTCCTCTGCTTGCTTAAATTCAATCAATTATAAAAAAATGGACTAAAACTGTTGATTTCACCATTGGGGGCGTGTTGGTGTAAGCTAACAACCTGGTAGCGTATGAGAGACAGATGATGAAGGACATAGAAAAGTGATACTATATGCATGAAAAGGAGATGATGAGAATGGTGCATTGCCTAGGAATATGAGGTCGTGATAACCTCAAACTAAGGGCTTTACTTTGTTGTTGCTATTTTTGAGATTATTCAATAAAAATATAAACGTGTCATCACTAAATAATTTCAGCTAGTGAGGAGTACAGATCCTCTCCACAAGGAATGGTGATTAAGGATTGAATATTCTTAATGCAATGATTATTGTGATTAGATGAGATACATACTTAATAAAAATTCTGGTGATAAGAAAAGGCAAGGTAAGATAGTGATATTAAAATGAGGATGGTAGTTATAAGCTACTGATGTTTAAGATTTGAGAAGATCGAGTGAATGCGAGGATGAAATGACGATGACACAAAGAATGATAGGAGTGATTTAGATAATGAATTGTGCATCATAAATGACATGTAAATTAACAATACAACGATAATGTGAAGGTGGTAAGATGTGATTTAGAGAGTGTATGGAGGTGATGTGATGGTGAGACGTGGTAATAAAATTAATCTAAGCTAACGGTGATGTCGAGAAAGAACAACATAAGGTGAGAATATTTACCATAGATCCTCACATTCTGCTGGGATCATGAAAGATTTTGAGTGCATGTAAGCTCCCCCTCTTCTCTATTTCTTCTTACCACACACATAGGGCACCAAGAACAGACTTGATGGATCTTACAAACTCGCCATCTTTCAATTGATCCACATGAGTAGGAAGCAAATTTAAGGATAATTTTGACAAAGATACGTGCCTCTAATTATATATTTGAGCGTATGGATAGAAAGAGGGTGGGAAGACAAAGCATCCCTCCAAATTTCAGCTCAATTGGACCTCTGGAGTCTTAGATATCGAGCTTTGAACTTTGACCAATCCTAGCCGACCATTTTTTTCCTCTCTGTAGCATCAGAGCTGACGCTTCCTTATTTTCCGTTGTCCATTGGGACATCCAATCATCATCTATTTAATCATTGGTAAAATTTCCTTGTCTTCCATAATCGCTTGCCTTGAGAATGCCCCGTGTATCTGTAGAAGAAAATGTCAAAAAACCTCTCTTTTTAACTCTTATTTAATTGTGACATGGCAACGCGTCAGCGCGCGCTATGTCACCCTCTTATCCATGTCAGAAAGAGGGGAATATTCTCCAATGAAATCCTCACATGGTGCGTGTTTCTATACACCACGTTAGGATTTGTATCTCTTTTAACCAATCGCGGCAGTACATGTGCACACCACATGTACCGCCATGATTTTAAAAAAAAATTCTGCTCTTTTTTATTAATTTTCTTCTCGAGCTACGAGTCACATTAATTATTATTTAAATCATTTCATTTTTTCTATTGGTCCATGTTGCCTCCAACAAAAAAATTATACCAAATGGCACGTTATGGTATCATGATTTGATATGCCATAATTGCACCTTTTCACAATGATTTGTGCAACTAATCATTCTGGACACTCTTGGTTGGTTGCCACACAACGAATCGAATGGTGACACAGGGTGAGAAAATTTTTAGGAAAAAATACTTTAAATTCATTCTAAAAATAATACTAATTCAAAATATAATAAATATATATTTATTTATAAAATTCATATCTGCATAGTTATAAAGTCAGAAAATTTCTAATAAATCAGATCAACACTCTAAAAAATATATTTAATCATGTAAAGGTTGCTAATGCCAATTTATAAATTTTTTAAAGCATAAAGATATGTATATTTAAGAAATAAACTAATAACTTATGTGTTATAATGTTGCTACCTTCTTGAAGCAACTTCTTGGTCTACATTGACAAGGTGGTGATGAGTTACTTCGAGTCAAAGAATAAGGTGACTCAGAAACTTGCAAGATGATAAATTCCTTGGAATATTTTGACTTGATTTAAATTACAAGTTATTGGGTTCTAGGGACATGATTGAGGAGAAACATTGATGATTCATGTCTAAGAACAAAATGTATCCACAATTAAAACTTGAGAATCAAATAACCTAAGCATATATCAGATCTACTATTAATCAATTCTTCAAGTGTGATCTGTTCATGAGTCCAGGCTCTAGACGTGTTCACACAATCCCCAACACGTTGAATTTCCTCCTCCACTTTTACGATCACCTGAATATGTCATTATTATTGCACTGGGATGAAAGACGAGCCGATGGGAGAAGGCAGAAGAACAATGTCATCTGAATAAGTTTGTCCTTGGTGAATTTAGTTTAACACCTTCTCCTATTTATACTTAATGAGAATTTTAATAAAACTCCTAAAGTAATATTACGATGTCCAGAAGACCAAGAGTGGTTGCTTCACCTAAAAAACGTGATCTATCTGGGATGAGGAGCATGGTAACATAAGGTTATTCATTTCCAACTTTATCGTTTTGATAACTTGCATGTAAACTCATCCCTCAGATTTGATTTGGGTGACCCTTTAAGACCATGTATCAGTCTAGCTAACAAATTTATTGGCCCAATAACTTTCATCACCTTCCAAGTTAATTATGCATTTCATAAAATTAGTTAATGAATCACAGATTGATTTAACCCAATTGATAGGTAGCGATTCCAGATCATAGGGCTCTAAGCTATAACTCATGCTCCAAAAGATACAAATGAGTGCATTTACTCACTAATGGAACCTTTCTCTTATTAGTAACCATGTATGTATAGTCTCTCATTTTCATGAAGCTCCTCAAAAAACTTAAAAGTATGCTCCATTGTCAAGCCCTGATCAGTCATTCAATTTATTAGTGATACATTCGGAAATTGTCAGATAAATATTCTCCAATAATTGGGTGCCTTAGTTAACGGCTACATCACACCATCTTCCTTGAATTGTTTCATGTTATATCAAAGATGAGAAACCTATCTTGACCACTCAATTATTCTCACAAACTTCTTGTTGCACTCAAGTGGACATTTTGAAATCATAGAATGATCTTTTGGAATTCCAAGATTAGGAGTTCGCACGTCATAGTCGAAAGAACAATTGTCCATTCACAATAGGTCTTTGGTGAATATACTTAGTTCATAGGTTGGTTTAATACCATTCTGGATTTCAGACAATTCAATTCAGTGAGCACTTTCCCCAAATAGTACCCACTATCAATCCTTAGTGTCTCATCACTAAAGGTTGTGGGATCGGTCATGCTCATAGTATGAGTGGAACTGGACGATATTATTCTATTTGAATATTTTGATATCCATCTTGAGTATTGTATGAATAGAAATATTTATAGTCCATGTGTAAAGAATAATAGTCAATGTGTCATGATATCATCATAATTCAAAAAGTCAGTTCATGTATTTGTGAATTTTATCAAAAGCATCATACATGCATTGTAATTAATATATTATATTGATGAACGCTAAATGATATATTGGCTTGTGAGCTACATATGCTTTCGTCATTAGCTTGGGCTTACCAATATGGAGGCTGATGCTGTAGTCACAAGGAAAAAAAATCATTTGTGGCAGCCTATTTGTAGTTCAAGTAATCATTCTTGAGGAGATTGACTCTACAGTGAAGGATGATTCAAAGATTGTATGAACCGCCGAGTGAACCACAGTGGTGACACCAGGAAGTTCTAGGAGGATGACATTCTTTGTATACATAGGAACATGTCATGTATTTTGAGTGGCGGAGGTTTTTTTTTATTGGCAAAAACACGGTGCCGGGTATGTCCAACCTTGAAGTTATGCTCGTAGACCGATCTAGCCGTGCCCCGGATGCCACCCAGGGGGGTTTTATATATAAAGTGGATTGTTTATCAGCGTTTTTAGGCGTGGAGCGAGCATAAATATCCCAATTACACTCGGATCCCACTCGTCCACGCCCATGTGCAGGAAAGGGAAAAGATACATAAGTGATACCTGGCAAGTGCTCTGAGAAGGTCGCTCGGGCCGGCGTGTCTCTGGAACCCTCGCGGTGGTGATGATGCATGGAGTGTTTGGAGCTCTCCCCGCCGTTGAGAGGTGTCATCAATGAGGTGCGTGCCGGGGACATCAATAAAGCGGGCGAGCGAGCACTCCACCTCCCGCGCTTCATGCAAGATGCCAATCGTGGGGGTAAATCTCCAGGAGATGTACGCATGCCAGCAAGAGTATGGGGAGCTAGCGTAGCAAAAGCGATGCATGGAGTGCAGTCCAACCCGCCATCAGCAGATGTCAGCATTGAGGTGCTCGGCAAATTGGACGATCATGCAAGAGGGTGAGTTCTCCCGCGTCATCCCTCCATGTAATCCGCCAGTCTCGTGGCCTCTCGTTTGACAGTGTGCGACACATGTGAAGAGTCGACAAGCCAAGGCGTTCCACTTGGTAGCATCCACGAGCTGTCGGAGGGAGTTCCTGCCAAGAAAAGAAAAAGGAGGTAGGGTTACGTGTGTATACTGCGTGGTTGGAAAGAGCATCTGCTATCTAATTTCCCTCCCGTAGCTAGTGACGAACACTAGTTGTGCGAGGGCAGCACCGCATGATGTCTTGCCAGAGCTGTTGAAGCCGCCGCTGGGAGCATTTACCTACACGAAGCATGTCCACTAATACCTGTGAGTCTAATTCTACAATGATATTGTGAAGGTTTCGTTCCTCACAGAGGAGTAAACCATCACGTATCGCCATAGCCTCGGCTATTGTATTAGTCTGAATGTCATAGAAGGACGAAAAAGCAAAGATAATACTCCATGTATGGTCATAGAGGATACCACCCCCTCCAACTAGACCAGGATTCTCTTTGGCTGCACCATCCACATTCAGCTTGAGGGTGCCGATTGGTGGTGGATGCCAACGAACAATCTATAGCCGAATGCAGGTAGAGGCGAGGGTCACCCGGATGCCCCAAGAGCAAAGGAGGTCACATGCGAGGGCTGAGCTGTGGGCGTGAGGAGGTATAAGATGGTGGATGTGTCGTATCCATAGCTTGACTCGTCACATGATATCCAAGACGCACATGGGAGTACCTGCAAAACAAGAGGAATTTCGCCCTTTCCATATCTCCAATAGTAAGTAGGCTATGGTGATGTGGAGGAAGGGGCTCCATTTAGAGCATGTTGGCGAGAGATACATCTTGCCAAAATACTCTAACAGTGTGAGAATAGGGGAGGTACCGAGGAGTGGACGCCAATGATGTATAATTTGACGCCAACCGTCTACGGCTGTCTCACTATGGAAGAAGAGGTCCTCCATAGTCTCAGCTTGTAGAGATGTGGGGCAACAATGGCAACGTGAACTGAGGGAGTGACCGATATGGATCACTCGATCGTTAGTCGGGAGACCACGATGCGTGAGTCTCTAGAGAAAGAAGGAGACTCGAGTAATGATTGCCGGATGCCATATGCGATGACCCCAATGCTGGATGGGGGCTTTCTCACAAAAATGCTCCAAAGAAGATCTACAGGAGTAGGATCCGTCAAGGGTAAGCGTCCAAATAGCACAGTCGTGAGTGGTCTTGATGGCAATGCTACGGGCCTGGGATAAAGTATCTAAGGGGAGGCCATGCTGCTCCCAAACATGGCACATGTTGCCCGTGAGTAGCTGCGTTACTGTCAATCGAGGCTATGTGGTACGAAGTGGGGATGGCAGGCTAAAGGTGCGTCAGCGAGCCATGTATCATAGAAGGTATTAATCGTGCCTCTACCGACATGCTAGCGTGTGACCTTCACGATCTCTAGCCAATGTCGCTGCCAAGTCTGCCATCTGTGATTGCCCTCGATATCCCACTCTCTACAGGCCCACTCGTCATATTTTGCCGAGATGAAACTCCCTAGTGGGGACTGCATGGTGTGCATTCGCCACACGAGCTTCTTCTAAAGCATATCTTGGACGTCCTGAATGCGTCTGATCCCTAGACCGCCCTCGTCCGTCGGGCGACAAGCTTTCTCCCAAGAAACCCAGTGGTGACAACTCTCTCCCTCGAGGTGACCGAACCATAAGAATCGGGCACACAGTCGCTCCATAGAGTGGAGGACTGTAAGAGATAGTGAATGGTTCGCGAGGGTATGTAGCGAAATACTCATGAGGGTGTGTCGGACAAGTTGGATGTGTCCTTCAAGGGATAGATAACGAAGTTTCCATCCCTCAAGTTTCTTTCTCAATATCGCCAATAAGGCATCAAAATAATGATGGTGAGCCCGTCCGAGAAAGATAGGGCACCCAAGATAATCTAAAGGGAGGCATCCTCGAGAGTATCGGGTATACTTTTGGATAATCTGAGAGCGCTTTACAGTGGTGAAAGGACCAACCATAAAGCTATCTTTGAGGCATTGACGAGCTGGCTAAAAGCCCGCTCGTACGCAGTGAGGACACTCATACGTTCCTTAATAGATGTTTAGATCCATTGAGGAAAAGGATGACATCATTTGCAAATAGTGAGTGCGAGAGGATTGGGCTTCCCCGTTTCATAAAATATGGTTGGATGAGGCCTCAGGCGATCGCTCGTGTGAGCGATCGGCTAAAGACCTCCTTCATCAATATGAAAAGGGTGGATGAGATAGGATCACCGTGCCGTAGACCTTTCATGGTCATGAAGAAGCTAGTGGAGTTTCCGTCCACCATGAGAGAGAAGTGATTCTCTCTAATGCAGGTATCGACGAGATCGATGAATGCATCTGTGAACCCAAAACGACGTAGCACTTGGATAAGGAAATTCAACTCAACTCGATCAAAAGCCTTTTCCATATCCAATTTGATGATGACATTCGAACCTCGATTATGAGTGTTTAAGGACTAGGCTAACTCCTGAACTAGCATGATACTGTCATGGATCTGTCGACCCTTCATAAAACCACTGTGTTCAGTTGAGATAAGTCTATCAAGGAAGGTCCCTAGTCTATTTGTAATGATCTTAGATGCAACTTAATAGCATACATTACAAGGACTGATGGGGCGAAAGTCCCTAAATGAAGCTGGGTTTTCCACTTTTAGAATAAGAGCCAAGAAAGTGCGTTTCCAATTTTGTGGCAGGACTTTGTGTGTAAATACCTCCTTGATAGCAAGCACCAAGTCCGTGCCTACGCTATCCCAACACGCTATATAGAATTCCGTTGAGAATCTATCTAGTCCTGGAGCCTTATTCCTACCCAAGGAAAAGACTACCGCCTTGATCTCCGCTCGCGTAGGAAAGGCTGAGAGTATTGCATTCTCCTTATCGGTCATAAAATGGGGAATGGAGGTGAGTAGGTCCTCACTCACGACAGTCGGCTGTGAGGAAAGGAGCGAGCTATAGTATGCAACGCCTGCAATCATTAGTTGGGCGGGGTCCTGATTATACATTCCTAATAGGTTTGTATAATTAGGATGGGCTCTGTGGCGAATCGAGGCGTGAAAGAAACGTGTGTTTCTGTCACCTTCTCGCAGCCAGTGGATACGTGATTTTTGGAGATAGAAAATCTCCTGTCGTCGCATCGCATCTTCAAGCTGCTCACTAAGCATAATCTTGCGCTCTCCCGCGTCGTCCGTCCAACCATCCTGTAGTTGTCGCTCAATAGCAGCTAGCTCCCTCTTGAGTATTTTGACTGGTGCATACATGTCTCCAAAGACATGTCGATTCCACCATTTCAGGTGGAAATTGAGGTTCCTCAGTTTATAACTGAAGTTCTCGAGAGGCGAATCAGAGATCGTTCTGTGCCAATGACTACGCACAAAACCCTGAAAGGCTTCATGCTTTAGCCACATAGCCTGGAATCGAAAGGGAGGGCGACGGACATGAGTAGCAGAGTCCGGAAGGAGTTAAAGCTATGTGTGATCCGAGTAGTAACGTGGAAGTATCTCGATGGTAATGGTGTAGTGCATCAGTGTAGTATTGTTACAAAAACAGCGGTTGAGTCACTCGTACATACGCGCATCTGCCTGGTGCTCATTACACCATGTCCACTTCTCACCTATAGTGGGAGGCTCCACGAGGGAAGCCTGGTGAATAAAGTCGTTGAACGCTTGCATAGAGCGTGCCCTAGGCGGGCGGCCTCCCTGGCATTCACTGACTGCCCGTATGAAGTTGAAATCCCCTGCTATAAACCAATGGAGATCAACAAGTCTTGGATGGGCCTCGATATGTAGGGTGAGTTCCTCCCAAAGTGCTTCCCGTACTAGGTGTTTATGCGAGACGTAGAGGACCGTGAGCGTGTATGGCTTCGGGGAGTACGGTACTGCAAAAGTGATGTACTATGTCCCTTCAACAAGAAATTCCAACGAATAATCTCACTTCCAAAAAATACAGAGCTTATTTGAGGAATAACAGTAAACATGATCCATTCTGAGTTTCCTCGTAATGGAATAAGATTGCTCCGGTGTGATCATCGGCTGAATAAGCCCAGCAATCCCTAGGTTGTACTTATTGATCAGGGAAACGAGGTGTGACTGGGTTAGAGGGTTGCCTATCCCTCTACAATTCCAAATAAGACTTGGAATCATTAGCCTAACGGCTCGCGTGACGCACCCTCAATCGGGTGTTATATATACGGCGTGTATGGGGGCATTCGAATGATGTCCTGGAGGGGGTGAGGTATCCATGTCTGAATCCTCAGAAAGAGAGGCATCATCTTCCTCCTCTCCCGTGGAAGCGTGACCACTAGTGTCTCCACAGTATCCTCAGAGCTAGTGAGTAAAGCTTGACGGTCAGTCAAGCATTCCTCCCGCTCAAATGGGATATGTGATGGATGGAGGTCGGGTAGGGAGGTGAGTATATCGGGTGGGGGGGGCATGTGGCTAGGAGAGGATGGTGGGATGGAGTTGTGGAAGGGTGGAGGAGATGGAGGGTATGAAGATGGATTCGAGGGACATGGTGGTAATGGAGGGGAGGGGCGGGGATGTGTAGGCCGAGGTGATGGAGGATTAGAAGATATAGGCCAAGGGGGTGACGAGGGGTGGGAGGAGATACGAAGGGGTGATGAGGGATGGGGGGTTATTTGCCGAGGGGATGGTGAGGGTTGGGAAGATGCAGGCCGAGGGATGTTGTGGGACAGGGGGGTGTAGAGCCACAGGTGCTAGGGATACTAGATCGACTCTGCCCGACCTCCATGTAGTCTCTTGTATCGGGTCCTTACGGTGGGTCCAGAAGGGCAAAAGCATTTGAGGTAAGTGCGGGTGCACTTACCTCTTTACCTTTGTCCGACCGGTTGCGAATATATGGGGCATCCTTATCCCGGAGTAGTGATTGGAGATGCTTATCAGCGCCCTTCTTCACCCACTGTGAAGCTATAGGGGTAGGGTTAGCCGGTACAGGCTTAGCCGACATAGAATCCTGAGGTAGGGGAGGGGACACACTAGTCGCACCTTGCAGTGCAAGTGTGGGGCATGTAGTCAGAGGCGGTCTCTTGTTAGGGCGATGCCCTTGAGTGGTGGCTTTTGCCACTGCGATGAAGTCATTGTAAGGCAATGGAGGAAGAAACTCTTCCGCGGGGGTCGATGTGGTCTGTGTCACCTTTTGGAAAAGGGTGCACTATGTACAAAACTGTGGGAGGTTCTCGTACACAATGGACTGGCGTATCAACTCATCGCCATTGCGAATGAGTATCATGCAATGAATGGGCTCTAGTAGATCTATCTCTACACATACCCTCGCATATCCAGGCAGCAGAATAGAAGCACGTCTTTGTGAAGACGTATGAATGTTCCAACAACACTAGCTAAGGATTCCAAGGCAGTAGGTGTGAAGAGATGGGGTCGTAGTCCAGGGAAGCCTATCCACACCGGGACAGAGTGAGGGCAGTGCTCTCGTGAGCTGCTCATTTGTTCGGCCGTCCAGCGATAGGTGTGCATAGTGGAGCCATTGATCGTCCATGTTGTATGGCTCCAAGCCTTCCTAAAATCGGCTTCCAATTGGATGCAAATAAAAACACTCCGATAGTTGCGTGCCCCAATAACCACCGGACCACGGAAGTTCCCTCGCGCTAAGTACACCCTCATGATATCATCAATGAGTGGTCGCTTCGTAGAAAACCGCCCTATCAGGGAATAAGCAAATGGTGATGCCATTTGCGAGACCTCCTCCTCGGAGAATGTGACTACACGCACACCCTCAGAGTCAGTATAACCCCTCTTCGGGGTTGTGGCATCATAAAGAGGGGGAAGCGTAGTCTTTGGTAGTGGTTGGTTGGTAGTCTTATGTGAAGGTCCCGCCACTCTCGCAGCCCAAGTCATCGATGGTAGTGGGCTAGGTAGTTGTCCATTCGACGTAGAGCCACGCTTCTCGTCCTGTGTGATACGTGTTGTTGGGCCAGTAGGGCCCAAACCAGATGAGTCAACTCGATCAAGAATGGCCAAGGTGACAACTCCGCTCGTGCTAGCTAAACCCTCTTGGGCCAGCCTATGTCGGTCCCCTTGACTCGGGTCAGGAGAGGTGACCGCGTTGGTTTGATTGTGATTAAGAAGAGTAGTGCCTGCAAGTTCAGCATTAGCGACACTGTCAGAACCCAATGCGTTGGACAGATTAGGAGCACTGGAGTCAACTCTAACGTACTGGCCAGAATCAGTCGGCTCTAACGGAGCATGCCCGGTCAACTCAGTGGAATCAGCCTGGTCAGGGTCGGTCGATCCAGTCAGACCGATCGTGACGGGACGGGTGGACTCAATCATATTGACATGCTCAACACACACTATGTTGACCTGTTTGACCTGGGGTGACTCGATAGAGTCAACTATATCAGGCTAGTCAAACTTGACCAGGTCAATAGAGTCAAACCGATCAAACTTGGTCGGATTGACTCGGTCAATCTGGCCTGAATCGGTTGGGTTGACTAGGTCAGACTCGACCGGCTCGACCAGGTCAACCCGGTTGGAATGGATAGGGTTGGACAGATCGGACCTGGCCAGGTCGACTGGGTCGACCCGGTCCAGTCGGAGCAGACCTGGATCAGAATGGACCGATTCAACCTGGTTTACTCGGTTAGGGTTGACTGAGTTGATTGGGTCTATTCGGTCAATGTTGACTGAGTCAAATGGGTCAACTAGGTTGATTGAGTCAACTAAGTTGACCGAGTAGATCAGATCGACTCAGCCCTTGTCAACCGAGTTGACTCGGTCCAAATTGGCCAAGGTGACCAAGTCGACTCAGCCCTTGTCGACTGGGTCGACTCAATCGGAATCGACCGAGTCGACCAAGTCGACTCAGCCCTTGTCTACCGGGTCGACTCAGTCGGGCTTGACCGAGTCGACCACATCGACTCGGCCATTGTCGACCGGGTCGACTCAGTCGGAATCCATCGAGTCAACCAGGCCGACTTGGCCCTTGTCAACCGGGTTGACTCAGTCGGATTTGGCAGAGTCGACTTGGTCGACTCAGCCGTTCTCGACCCTGTCGACTCGGTCTAAGTCGCCCGAGTCAATACGTCGACTCGGCCGTTCTTGACCGAGTTGACTCGATATGACTCAGTCGAGTCATCATGGTGTGGCTCAGCCACGTCAGATCGGTGCTGAGGTTGGCATGCACGTGGATGAGTCAGGATGGTTGGATCAGAGGCTGAGTGGATCATCCGACGACTCTAAAGGTTTGGAATGGTCAAGGATGGCGGGCAGCGACAGCTGACGTAGCAGCACAGGGAGCGAGGATGACGACATGGGGAGCGCGGGCACTGACAATGCATTCAATGCATTGTCAGTTAGTTCGCCAGCAGTCCAGGCGGCAGCTGACGTAGCAAATCCAACAGTCTGGAGTGGCTCAATCTGCTGATCTGGCAAGCTGTGAGCCGCCAGATCTTACGTGGATTCTTCGTGCAGCCATAGGTGTAAAGGGATAGTTCCAGCAGCTCAATTTTTTGAAATAGCTGACGGGACATTTCAGATCCACCTTGTAGACCAATCACTACATGACATATGTCCTGGTCGGGGGTCAAGTTATCCATGCTGGATGACTTGTCATCAGCGGCATTTAATGCGCTGATGACCTGGCTTTGGCGCGTTTAATATTTTTCTAAATTTTTTTTGTCTTTGGTAATTTAGGATGTCAGATACGTTCTGGCCGTCGGATTCGACGGCCGGGACGCATCTGGTAGATGACATGGGGAAGTGCCCATCTTCTGACGTGTTGTACACTCAGAAGACAGGGACGCTGGTCTCTCCAAGGTGGCTCCAATGCCTACCTGGCACGCCAACGTGTCTTCCATGTTAGGCGGCCAGCTAGGATGCCCCGAAGAATCAGCGGCCCGCATTGGATTGTGGGCTGCCTGATTTTTTGTGTTAAAGGAATATTTAAAAGGTTAAAATATATCTAAAAGTATAATTTGATGTGTCTTCCCGAGATGAGCAATCCAAGCTCAAATTTGATGTATTTCTTGCTTCTAGATCAAGAGATTTTCCAAAATAAAAATCGAGAATAAAAAACTCACCTTGAACTTTAATCCACTGTATTCGGAGCTATATTTATCCATTTGAGGTGATTTTTGAGTCGATTCCTATATATTTCAACCTTCTAAATCCAATGGAATAAGTTTCAGCTTGATCCAATGATGGACGCAAAATTTATGAGCAGATCGCTGATTCCTATAGATATAGAGATAGAGATAGAGATAGAGATAAAGATGAAGATAGAGTCGAGTGGGGGAGGTTACATTGCAAGTTTCCATATGAGGTTACATTGCAAGTTTCCATATGAGGTGCACATGAACCTTGGGTAGGTGCACATGCTATATATTATGTCTAGTAGCTACCATTGACCACTTATGGATTAGGACATTAAGGCATACCACTTGGAACTCCTCTCCATATATTAGGATAAAACTGATGAAGGTGGTGGGAATGCTGGAGCCATTATTCTGGGCAAGGTGTCCCTGGGAATTCCAATCCATTATCTAGTTACATGTTCTGTATCCCAATATAGTCAAATCTGTGGGCAGAAGGGATGGCTCTACTCTCCATGGCACATGTGGTAAATTACTATTCACTACAACTTGACTTTGTCAATAGCGGTGATGCAAAGTTCATAGATTATTTCTGCAATTGTTGATCAAGCTCAATTTCTGAATAATATTCCATCGACAAATGGATAAGCAGATATAAAAATTGAACAGAATGCTTGAGAATTATCTTAAGAACTGAATACCCCTCATTAGAAGAATTGGGTCAAGTTGCAAGACTATGCTCAGTTCTCCCACAGCGTCAACCAAACCACAGCGATGGGTTACTCACCATTTGGGGCATTCAAATACAAGAAATATTTCATCCATCCCTTGTCAAGAAGTATAAATTGGATCTATAAGAACAAGATTGAAACAAGTCAATGTGGCCGCCACCCAACATGAGGGTGAAATTTACCAAGGATGTGAAATCCATCCTTGATCAAAGGGGATTTGATTGAGGAAAATACCACCAAAATCATAATGTGGAATTCCTTGTGAAGTGAAAGGATTGTCTAATTAAATAAGATGGGAATTCTACTCCAACATGTGGTACTTTGAAGAAGACTTTCTGTGTAGCTACGAGGAGAATCGGGTGTTAGCATCTTCTAATGGGGGAGCATGTGAGGTACCCAATCTGGAGGCATTCTGCTCCAACAACTGCCTCTAACCTTAGTTTTTACCTTTTGCATTTTGTGTATTTCTACATCAACGTTCACAATTTTCAATACCTAATAGGCATGATTATGATGTATATTATCATTATTTTATGATTTTCACCATTACCTTAGCACTTCACCAAGTCTTGATTTTTACATTATCATTAGGTTGATTCTGCTTCAACAATTGTGTCTAACCTTAGTTTTTACTTTTTGCATTTGGTGTATTTTTACATCATCGTTCACTATTTTTAATGCCTAATTGGCATGATTATGATGTATATTATCATTGTTTTCTATTTTTCACCATTACCATAGCACTTCATCAAGTCTTGATTTTTAATCATGACTCACTTTTCCAAGGTCCAAATATTTGAAGTTAACCATATTTCTTGATTTTAGTTTTATGTGACTTAAGAGGATGAACAATTAAGAAAAAAGAAGAACAATAATCAAAGTCGACTTTCAAAGTTGACCTTGTTTCAAGTCAAAGTAGTGATTTTTATAAACTAAACCTTTTGTCATTTACTTCAGGTGGCATGATTTTAAAGAAGAATTTTATCAATAAATGGATAATTTTTCATTCTAAAATAACTTTCAAATTAAATGACCGAAAATTTTGCTATAGTATTTTTCCTTTTTATGAGTATTTAAGAACTAAAAGGTAAAAAATACAATGGTGATTGTGTCAACAAGTAGTGGTATGCTAGAAATCCAGTGCTGAAGCACATGCCCACATGAAGCACCTACGTGATGCAAGGGTGACTAATAGGTGCCCCAGAGGGGTCTAAGAAACAGATATTGGTTTGTCCACTAGAGAAGTTTTGAAAATATCCATTACAGATTTTATATACTGCTCTTATCAGGTAAAAATTTTACATAAAATTTTTGGGTCAGTCCTGAGTCCTGGGATAGGTATCCAAGGATAGAGATTAGTTTCATTTCCACTTAAATGAAATGGAGGGTCAAGATATTTCACTTTCATATGAATGTATTTAACTCTCTATCTCTTTATGGCAAACTTACATGCAAAATCCTGATACATGGAATATATCTTCATGTTTATTTCATCAAAATTAAAGTGATTAACTTTTTCACCTGGTCATGCTAGTCGTGGTGCAAAAAACTCAGTAATCCACCAAAAAATTAGGGAGAGCCATTGACAACATGCAAGAAGCCTCACAAGAGTGAAGAACGAGGAAATTAATGGCTTTGAACTCATTTTCGGCCTGTATTTACTAATATATTTCATTTCATACATAGATTTCATTTCATAATAAAATTTGAAATTTCCAGCGATTTGGATTGAATATTAATCATTTCTCCCTAATTTCACATGACTGCTTCCTGGTTTCTGGAACATATAATAGTATTTTGATAATACTATTTTCTCCAGTCATGTTTTGTGGGTATAAGTCTCATGAATTTATGTTGGGACTTGATTCCCCAAATCATTTTTCACTTTCACATGCTCATGCAAATTGATTTCTAGGCATTTACTTTTAAGCTTAATATCTCTATCATAGAAACTTCAATCTGCATCTTTGATTTCTAGGCATTTATACATGTTCCATTAATTTTGCATTTGCTAACTCTGACATGAACGGCTTGTTCTGTTCTCTGACTTCTGAGCATTAACTTTGCAAATGGACAGTAGTTTCATGTCTTCTGAAAAATTCCCATCTTTATTATATAATTATCCCTATTCCTTATGGTTCATGAAAATATATTTTCTCTAAAATTTAATTACCATTTAACCTCAATTTTCATATGATCAACAGCGAGATCAAACTCAAACTTTGAATATAACATTGATTTCCTTATTAGCTAAAAATTATAAAATATGCTTAATTTTTTCTCAGTCCATTTATAATACCCTTTCCAAAATAAATAAAAATGGTACAAGTTCTCTCAGAAATTAGTCAGTTGACAGGGTCAACATATTTGCATGATTTACTTCCTCACTGATTTAACAACATAATATTATCCCATTTTGGCCTATTTAATTTGATTAATATGTATTTTATATATAAGTATGTACTTCATTACAATATTATTAAAATATTTCTTAATATAATTGGATATTGTTAATGAGGTCAATCATTTTAAAATGCAACTTTTAGTTATGGAGATAGGACACATACTCATCATACTAATAGAGTTTATACAGTTTAGTGAGATTGGACATTTATTATTTATTAAAGAAATGTGCTTTTAAAATGACCACATGCTATTCTCCCATCAAATGGAGGCATCCTACAAAGGTGAAATATCTCTCTACTTGTGTCCAAGGAGTGTCATTTCTTTATTAGTACAATTGACACGAACAGTAAACATTATGCTGCATGTGAGGCAGGCCAAGGAGCATGCTCAGCTAGTGTAAATAGAAACGGACATACAATGATGTGAGGGACTCTGATGGTGTTGTGAGAACCCCAGGTACAATATTTGGATGACAACACCTATACTGATCCCTGATAAACTAAAAGTTGAGTTTAGTATGTGGTTTAAGACATATGATTGATTCAACAATATCCATAGTCTTATTTTTGAGAACATATAAAGTAAGGGTTGAATTCACAAGGAGCAAGTATTCAATGAGTGAAATTTAATGTTGATTCTATTTTTTAAGATTTTTATAAACTTTCAAAGAATTTAATTTAATAAAATAAAATAAAAGAGTGAAAAGTAAATGATAAGATGATGAGAAAACATTTTTTCCATTTAACCTATTTAATTCAAAATTTATGAAATAGTTTGGGAATTTCAATGGAGTTTTGGTAAGAAATGCTACTTAATTTTAGCTATATACCTTAGTGAGTGCTAGCAATGATGGACTATGGTTTATTGACATGGCATGAATGGAGTGAAGAAAATGAATGGAATAATACGCATGATTTCCATTGGGATGGTGGCAGTTATGTGCCAACAAATGGCAGAGCGAGCAAGTGATATGTTGGTGGCAAAAAAGATGAAGGTGGATACATGCCAGCAAGCAAAAGAGTTGGTGGGGGGTAAAAACATAAGCTACATCACGAATGGTTGGGAAAAAGATTGAAGATGTGAGTTTGAAAAAGACAATTAAAATAAACACATCATCATGTGCCCAACTTAATGAGTGATGCTTTTTCTTCACAAGTCTCTATAGAACATTGCTTCTTCAATCTTTTTCTCTTGAGACTAAAAGGCGGAAGCCAATGAGATTTCGAATTATTAAAATCATTACTATAATTTAAATAACGAAAAATATCCAAGGATGCCTTTTATAAAGATATGGTATCTATTATTATAGGGGCGAGAGAGATGAAGGTACCATCAAATTTTCATCCCGAGACTCCTACGTCATTAGATATCCTAATTTGAAATTAAATCATTCTCAGTTCGGTGGCAGATGGCGAGCGTGGCAAAAAATATAGGACTTGAAAGTTTGAGAAAAATAATTTCAATATATATCTATATATATTCCAAGTAATAAATTATTTTATTTATCAATTTAATGTCAAAAAATTCCATAAAGCACCAAAAATAGGAAAAATCAGAATATCATTATAAAAATAAATCCCTAGATTTTAAAAATAAAAACTTATGTTCTAAAAATAAATTTCTTTTTACAATTTAATATCACAAAATTCCATAAAATAAAGAGAGGGAGCAAAATAATATTCTAAAATGTAATAAACCATTTTCGGCTTGAATAACAAGCATTGATGATCATTTGAAAGAAAATTGGCACATGCAATACATGAAATTAATAGAAACAATCATCGGTGATGAATTATGCAAAGGATATATTGGTCTTTCATGAAGGACAAGTTGACCTGGAGTGGTGTTGACACATATAGGGAGACCCTTTGCTTGGTACCATCGGCTCCGTATACTACATATAGTGTGATATATCTAAAATGGCTTTGGAGCACTTCTTGCATTGAAGACCTGTAGGATCCACCATAGGTGTGTATGCATTGTGGAGAAAGTGACAGAATTGAAACTGATGAAAATATAAATGTCAAGAAAACAAATCACACATTCCATGCAATGATCCAACTTAGTAAATTATGATGATATCATGATACGGAGTTCACTATTCTTTAAACATGTGGTCTAAATATTCGTATTTGAAGGATACCCATGAAGGACATCAAAATATATTGATAGAATGATACTATACACTCATTAATATGATGAGTATGGCCTATACCATACCATTAATGTGGAGACACTATGGATAGATTGTGGGTGCTCTTTAAATACACGAGTTTAACTCAATTAAACTGTCTAAATCCCTAAATATTATTATAAAAGATTTTCAATCAGGTTTATTCACAATGATTTTGTAAGTGACCCTTAGACATAAGACCCCAAGGACATATTGTGAATGGACGGTTGTACTTTGACTATGACCTATGGGTCATGTACATGGAACTTCAAACCATCTTAGCTTGTGTGCACCAAGAAGTTCACAAAGATTATTGAGCGGTCAAGATGAGATCAGATGCCCTCAATATTAATCTATGGGATGAATTAATCTATGGGATTAATTAATTAATCTATGGGATGAAGTCCTTGACGAAGGTAGTATAATAAAAGAGAAGCCGAAAAATCAACTAACTGATTGGATTAAATCAATCAGTGATTAATTAATCTATATGATAAAATTGATAATTAATTTGGAGATCCAATAAAGGTTATTTGGCCACAAGATTTTTTAGCTTGACTGATATATGGTCTTTTAGACGTCAGAAGAAATACTTAATATTTAGGGGTTTTATTAAAAACTTTCATTCTGTAAAAAGAGGGAAAACCCTTAAATTAAATTCACCCAAAATAGAATTATTTAGGTGCCCAAACTTGTTCTCCCTTCTTCCCTTGGCTCTCTTCCATCTCGATGCAATCCAAAAGGAGTAATGATAACAATTGGCGACACCGGGGATCAAAAGGACAAAATTTGATGGAAAGGATATGTGACTTAACTCTTGTGACTGTGGATACCATCCATGTAATGTGATTTAATCACCAATTGTTAAATTTTGGGACTGTTCTGTTTATATTACTTCATTTCAAGAATTGGTCAATTTTTGTCTCATAAAAGCCTTAGAACCGAACAAAAACTTCACCCGTGGGGTCAAGGGAGGTGGCCCAGTGAGATGAGCTGGGTTGGTTTTCTGCCAATATAATGGAATGCCAGGTGCCAATAGTAATGCCAGGTGTTCTCTAGCGCCGTTTCCTTACTAAACAAGTCCTTAAAAACTCAAAAGACTTCTTGACTTGGAGCAAAAGATCAAGGTTGGAGCGCAGTTAAAGAATAAATTTGGCCCTTGTGAGTTTAGCTACCACAGCTATAGCTGCTGCTCACATCTAAGAATAAAGGTGAGAGAGAGAGAGAGAGAGAGCGTTTATTTTTTACGGATTTGGCGAGTGACGCCACATCACCCATTAGGACACTTGTCACGTCATTTTTATCCATCCATTATACGACGATGATGAGTCCAAAAATATAACTATACAGACTTGTATTAGAAAGCAGAGAGCCTCACCAAAACATAGGTCTGGTCCTCCACTCGAAAGATCTATACTCAAAGACATACATTAGACTGCGGACACACAAACAGCCGAGCAGTCCACTCTCCAGAATAGTCCTCGCTTATTGGATCAGATTACAAGGAAGACCGAAACTTGAGAAAGAGACTCTCAAGAGGACTTGATGTACGCGACGTGAGTGGCGTTGGAGACCTGGTTGAGGGTGCCGAGCGTGGGCGCGAGCCAGCACTTGGATTCCTTCTCCCAGAAGAAGAAGCCCAGGCACTTGCAGTCGGCGCTGCACCTGCTCTTGCAGTCCTCAAACTTGCGCGTCTGCCCGGGAACGAACTTGGTGAGGAAGTTCTCGGCGCCGACGAGCTTCACATAACCGCTTCCGCCCTTACAGCTCGTGATCTTAGGCGGGGTGCAAGACTCGCTCCAGCCCAGGAGACCCTTCGCCGTGGGGCAAGCCACGCACATATCGTTCTTGCACAGACCCAACGAGCCGCACTTGCTGGGAAGCTCGCAACCTTCGAGAATCCCATCCTCGGAGAAGAAGCTGAAGGTCCTCTCCCAGGCCTGGGAATATACGGGATCGTAATAGGTAAAAGCCTCGACGTTACCGTTGCTCTGTATCCTGAGAATGGAGATGCTAGCGTTGTATTTGATCTGGGCCAGGATATCAGCGCCGTTGTTGCTCACCAGCTTCAGCTCCCACGCGAAGTTATCCTCCGACACCGACTCTGGAAGGAAGGTGACGTTGGTGGGATGATTGTAGGCGAGACGTCCATAGGGGGCCCCAAGATAGTTGAAGTACGGGAGCGGCTTGGGGAAACCCGCCATGTACAGAGATATCCCCTTTGGCTCCAGCACGAGGCTGTACATCCCGTCGGAGTTTTCCTTATCAGATTTCCGGCTCACGAGCTTGCTCGGTCCGGTGAGACGAAGAGACTGGCCAGGGAGGAGAGTGTCGGTGGGATAATCGAAACTCTGCCACACGAATTTACCGTTTTTGTCGTAGAGAACGATGTTTCCTGCGATGGGGATGATCTTGATGCCGACGACGCCTTTGTTAGCGGTGCCAGTAGACCAGACGACACGTCCGTCGGCCTCAGCGAGGACGAGGTCGCCGTCCACGCCGAAGGAGAGAGTCGCGTTCTCGCCGACGGGCTTGCCGCGGTTCGCATCCCAGACCCAGCGGCGGAGGGATTCGGACCGGCTCAGGCCCATTCGCAGGCCAAGATAGAACTCCCCCGGGGTGGTGTTGTACCACATGAGCTGGTACGGCGAGCCTGCGAGCTGGATGACACGGTAGCTGGCACCGTACTCGGTGATGTATGGGCCGAACTCGCCCTCGTTTACGTACTTGAATGTGTCCTTGGTGGGCACCTTGGCTAGTGCCCCGCCGGCGATTAAGACAGAGAAGAAGAAGAAGACGGAGAGGAGAGCCATGTCAGAAAGAGAAAACGAGACGCGAGTTAAGAGAGGACTGGACTTGTGTATTTATAAGGAAAACGTTGTGCGTCGGTTGCTTTGAGATTATCCGTCGCTCTCCTTGGTCAATGTAGTCGACTTATTCTGTGTGCCGACCTTAACTCAATTGAATGCAACCCTCCCTTGTTCAAACAAGCATTGCATTTTTTCTTCTGTCCTTATCCTGTCGTTGTGAGCTCCTCTTCCTCTCTCGCACGAAGCCCATTTTGACCGCCATGAGACCACTTCCATGATTGAGTCCATCTTAACGTCTTCTCCCCGATGCTCTGCCGAATAGTCGATTCCATGAGCACAGAGACACTAATATCTCCACGTTTATTCTTACTATCTGGCCGATACTTCACACGGAACGTCGAATGGATGGCCATGCGAGACTGAGTACAGAAAATAGAAAGTACATCAAAACTGAACCCATATAAGAAGATTAATGGAGTTTGTGATTTAATAAGAATCTCAGTGACGTCAGCACCTCTGAATTGACGCCTCAGTTTTTGACTTGTTTTTTGTGCAGGATATGTCGGATGGGTAATCTTGCAAGTAAATAGCAAGAAGTGTAGTGAGAGAAAAAAAGACTTGTAATCGTCAGAAAAGCCTTAAAGGCCCTTTCCCCTTTCTTGTGGGCCACTTGCCCATACATTGACCACTAGCTGCTCCAGCCCGTGGTTTCCTGGAAGATGTTCGGCCATCCCTTGGCGCTAGCAGGTCATCCTTTCTCTATATATTATTTTTATATGGTTTGGTCTTTCGAACCCTGACATGATGATCTGCTGGATTTTACTTAAATCTGCAGAAGATTATAAAAATAAAAACGCCATTGCATTTTACTGTAAGAAGATGGAGAGTAAGAGAATTGAACCCAGAAGTCTTCAGGAACAAGGGAACTGAGAGTATTTGTTGAATGGAATCGTGTAGTTCGAAGTTTTATTGAAAGATTCGTTCAATCATAAGTCAATTCGATCCGAACATTCGAACTATGTAATTTTTTAAGATGGATCTAGAGTTTCGATAGAGAAATCGCTCCCTCTCTCTCTCTCTCTCTGTCGCTCGCTCTCTCTCTCTTGCTCTCTCTCTCTCTGTCTCTCTCTCGCTCTCGCTCTCTCTCTCTCTCTCATTCTCTCTCTCGTGCTCTCTCTTTGATAGAAATAGAGAAGAGAAGATCCAGAGGAGCAAGAGCAAGAGATTCAGATGGTTGAGGGAGACTAGCAGGAACTTGCAAAATGTATATTGAAAACCCGTATAGTGTTGATTCAAGAGTATTATTGAGTGTAAGTTAGTGAAAGGTTTCACATCCTCAAGACCAAAACTTCCAGATGATGTGATTGATATTTAGACGGCTAGCCGTCATACTTTCATCATTAAATTGCTTGTATCATATGGTATCTGGAGAAGATGAAACTATAATTCCAGATCATCTGGGACGTGGACGATGGACGTGACAAGACTAAGATCGTCCCGTCTGACGTCTCATGTTCTGGAGTTTCATCTGACCCGTTCCGTCCAGGGGTTCGTCCAATGTGAGAAAAAATCGTCCGTGTCCCGAGTCAACCCAATTTGTCCTGTCTGGATTATTCTCGCTGCTGGAAGAATGAACATTTGATGCCCATATGTAGGAATTTTAATTATGTACAATTAGGAATTATTGTACTCTGGAAAATCCGTCAGATGGAAGAGGACGAGATCAGTTGAAGGGTGAGTGGGAGAGTGAGTTTGTGGAGGAAGAACAAGGGAGAAGATAACCATCACATCATTGTGGTGTTGATGTGATGGTTCCATACAACCCTTATATAGGGTAGACCCTTATCGGACCTACATAGTATACTCTAACACTCCCCCCAAAGCTGGAACATGGGCATCCATGCCCAGCTTGAAACATGGAGGCGAGAGCATGTAGAGGTGACGCCGCCGACGATGGAAAAGACGCTATCGAGGATGATGACTTTGCCGCCGATTGAAATGATGCCAGATGACGATTGCGGGTGCTCCGCCGGATGAGATGGCAGGGACACAGCCGGATGATGATGGCGGGTGCTCCGCCGGATGAGATGGCGGGTGCTCCGCCGGACGATGATGACGGGTGCTCCACCGGATGATGATGGCAGGTGCTCCACCGGATAAGATGGCGGGGACTCCGCCGAATGATGATGGCGGGTGCTCCGCTAGATGATAATGACGGGTGCTCCGCCGGATGATGATGGTGGGTTCTCCGCCGGATGGCATGGCGGGTGCTCCGCCAGATGAGATGGCGGGTGCTCCGCCGGATGATGATGGCGGGTGCTCCGCCGGATGGGATGGCGGGGACTCCATTAGATGATGATGGCGGGTGCTCCGCCAGATGAGATGGTGGGTGCTCCGCCGGATGATGATGACGGGTGCTCCGCCGAATGATGATGACGGGGACTCCACTGGATGATGATGGTGGATGCTCCGCCGGATGATGATGAAGGCACCACCTGAGGATGGAGACATCAATGATGGTGGACACGTCACCGATGGAGATGTCAATGATGATGGAGAAAGGCGCCATGGATAATGAGATGATGATGGAGAGTGCTAGAGTGTACATGTATAGGAGATGCCAAAGGATGGAAAGGCGGGAGCTGAACTCCCAGTTGACTCGGAGAAGGAAGGGAACGGCGAGACGCTTGATCCGGAGCAAAACAGTGATGAAGTACCAAACGACGGAGCGGCGGCGGAAGAGGAGGCAGAGAAGGGGGTGGACGTTCCAAACAAGGATGGAAAGGACCCAGTTGAGCTAACGGGGGTGGAAGCGGCAGGAGTGGAGGCCCCAAATCTGAAGAGAGACGTAGCTGAGCCTGCAGCACCAAACCCGAGAGTCGAACTCGCAGATGACAACGAGGGCAAAAATGAAGCAGCTGAAGCAGTAGCAAATGAGAAAGCAGAGGAAGCTCTGGCGAACGACAATGGTGCAGAAGAGCTTCCGAATGAGAGTGTGGAGGACAAAAACAGCACGGACGACAACTGAAGGAGAACGGAGACGGCGAAGAAGGCTGGCCGAAGGGGACAAGGACAATCGAATGATCAGCCAGGGCAGATCTACCTAGTGAATCAGGTGAGAGTTATCGGCCGAAGTAGATGAGGGGATCCTGATCGGTTGGATCTGGATCGATCGGGAGGGCAGCAGATCTGGACGACAAGTGATCTGGTCGGCTGGTGAGAGCGTGAGGGTCTGATCGGGCTAAGAGCATGATCGGGTAGATAGCAGGTGGATTGTTGGTGGAAGGTTAGCGGACGCTTGGCGACAGACCCAGCTGACGGGCTATTTGGCCGGTTGGAAATTCAATCAACGCTGGAAGACTGGCGGATGGCCGGCGGGCGATCCGGCCGGCGAGTGGTAATGCTGAGAAAGACAGTCCAGCGGTGAGAGGATTGCAAGTAGACATGGTCGTTCTGTTCTTTTGGTGCGAATTTGTGCGAATTGTTCGTTCTGTTCGGATTTCCGAACAGAACAAAAACGAATTCGAACAGAACATCAAACAGACCCATGTTCTGTTCTTTTGTTCACTTTGTGCGACTTTTAGTCTAATTTTGTGCGAATGTGCGAATTTGTGCGAATGTGCGAATTTTGTTCGTTTTTGTAAAAGAAAAAGAACCGAACAAAGAACAAGGGCCTGTGCGGTTCTTTTGTGCGAATTTTGTGTTCGTTTCAAACGAACAGAACAGAACGACCATGTCTAATTGCAGGCGATGGAGAGAGATCGACCGCGCATAGAGAGAGGAGTCGACGGATGGATCGACGTTGTCACGAGTTGGAGAACTGCCAAAGAGATGCAGAGCACATGCAAGAGATTGCAGGCATGCGCAGGAGATGACCGCGGACGGGAGATGCAGGGCGGCAGAGGGAAAAACCTCTGCCACCCTAGAAGCCGATGCGAAAGATGCCCTAGGTCATCGACCTAGGCTCTAATACCATGTAGAAAATTAGGGAGTTCTCATTATGGTGTTGATGTGATGGTTCCATACAAGCCTTATATAGGGTACGTGAGAGAGAGATAACCTCTCATAGAGGCCCTTATTGGGCTAGATTATAGAAGCCCAATAAGGGTGATAAGCCTAACAATGGTATGTAAATATGTCGTTGATTGAGCGTTTAGACTTATACAATAAAATTTTAAATACCCTTGATCACTAAATACAGAGTATAGAGCAAGCAAGGGGTTCGAACCGCAGGGAGGCAGCAAGCAAGAATTTCATCCAATTTTTAATAAATTAATTCAAGAATGAATTAATTTTGCAATTAATAGACCTTAATTATACTTAATGATGTTTTTAAGTAATCAAAATTAAATAAAAACTTAATTTTGATTTTAAATATTTTTGGTCAAAAAGCTCAAGATAGGATAATTTAATTATAAGATCAGATTAATTCAAATTATTAATTTCCCAATTAATTTTAAGACAATTTTTATGAATTAAAATTGGGGATTGAATAATCAAGAAAGGTGTTTTGAAATTGTGAAAGAGAGGATAATTCGCTCACGATGGACGAATTTTTTTGATGAAATTTTATATTTAGGATTTTTATATTGAATTAAATTTCCAAAGAATTAATTTTGAAATCTAGAGAGAGAATAAAGATGAATTAACCTAGAGAGAGAAAGTGAAGAATTTGGGGAAATAGTGAAATCCGACCCTAAATTAAAATTCTAAAACTGCTGAATTGTTCCAAATATATTTAAAACTAAAGATTAACAACCAGATCTTGAATCAGCCTCAAAATGCAATAATAATTTCATTCAAAACAACTTCTAGGGCATGTACATTTTGCCCATGCCACGGCATTTTAGAATCTCTCAAGAAGAAGTTAAAAATACAAATCAGAAACTTACTGATGGCGCGTCACCACCGGTCGTCATCGAGCCAGCAGCAGAGGAGCAGCAGGACGTCCCCGACTCAGCACCCGAGGAGCCGTCACTACCCAGCTCGCCACCGAGACGAGTCCAGCTACCACGACGAGCCGCCGCAGCAACACGGGATCCCGCATTCCGTTACTCGGCATGACGCGGACACCGACCACCGGAGCACACCGATACCGTCAGTTACTTTATTCTATAGTTTTTCACTTTATTCGTATTGTCGTGTAGCGGGGGAAGGGCCCATATGAGGAACCCCTCCCCCCCCCTTTTTTCTATGTTAGGCCTGACAAGCCTGTTTCCATACTTTCTTTCCTTATTTTCCTTTCCTTTTCTTTTGTGTTTTTGGACTTAAGGAAGGGCCCATCTTCACCCATGTATAAGGGGAAGAGGTGGGCGCTTCCCTCACCTTTGACCTAAATCTGAATTGCACTTTTCGAAGGGAAGGGGTCAGGTCGTGGAGAAGAAGAGAAGAAAGAAGAAGAAGAAGAAAGGAAGAAGAGAAGGAGAAGAGAAGGGGAAGGGAAGGAGACCACCGCTGCGCCGCCCCTCGCTCGAGTCACGTCGCCGCCGAGTCCGCGCGACCGCCTCCCGCGTCCGCGCCGATAAGGCCACCGCGGCGCCGCTCCTCTGCCCGGCCGCCGCCGCCGAGCTCGCGCGGCCGTCCACCGCGTCCGCGCTACGAGCCGCCGCGCGCCTGTGAGCCTCGCGCGCTCGCCGGCGCGCCGCCGACCACCCTGCTGCCGAGTCCGCGTGGCCGCCTCGCGCGCGTGCCGCCAGGGCCGCCGTTGCGCCGCCCGCTGCTCGAGCAGCGCCGCCGCGCGCCGCGCGCAGCCGCCTTCGCGCCCGCGCTGCTAGGGCGCCGCTGCGCGCCGCCGTTCAAGCGCTGGCGCCGCGCCGCAGCCGCCCGCGCCGCGCCGCTGCCGATCAGCCCCGCCGCCTCAGCGCGCTGCCGCGCCGCGATTCGCTGCGCGACCAGCAGAGGCCACCAGCTGCGCGACCTGGTCGTCGCCGCCGTGTGCCTGCCCGACCGCGCCGAGCCGCGCCGCGTGTGCTGCCGCCATTCCTGCTGTCGCGCGAGCGCCGTGCGTGCTGCCACACTGCCGCGCCGAGCCGATCGTGAGTGCGACCTGCTCGACCGGCCCGCCGCAAGCACGACTGCCGGGTCCGCCGTGAGCTTGCACCGTGAGTCCGCATCGATCGTCACCGCCGAGCTGCGCCGCGCGCGCCGCCCCCGCTCTTGCTGCTGCACTGCTGCTGCTGCGCCCGGTCGCCTCCCCTTGTCACGTGCTCGTGATTGGCATACTCCCTCACCAGTGGCTCCTCTCGTGGAAGCTCCTACTCGAGTCAACCGTCGCCCCGCGACGTAGGTACTTTGCTACCCTCGCTTCTTCGGTCCTTATTTCTTACAGTACTCTTTCGTATTGCCTCCACTGCGCTCGGGTTAGATAGGTGAGTGAGACAGATTGAGAGAACGACGAAACAAAGACGAGCGTCTTACCTGTCGGTGCAGTCGGGGCGCCCGACGCGTGTGAGCATTCCAGTGGGAGTTATCCCATTCGACGGCGTGCGCGCCCTCGACCCACCTCGGACGACTTGGAGGGCTGGTTTGACCCAGCTTGGCGACCCCGTCCCCGCTCCGGGTTGGCTCTCATAGCTTGTCGGCGCATTGCACGTACCAAAGTAGGACCATCATCCTCGTTATCGTCATACATACATTCCTGTTCTCCGCATATCCATCGGTTGACATCGCGGACGTGAACCGATTAGTTAGTGATACGACACCGAGTTCCTACCCTCGGTGACGGTCGGATGCCGTTGAGACGACGTCCGGCATCACTTACAACATTGAATGAAGAATTAAGATCTGTTGACTTTCAACGCAACTCATGTGTCCTTCCTGGCCAAATCCTTGGGGAGAGCTTCAAAAAAGTGAATTGACACATCGTTGTCTGCATCCGCAGTGCGCAATCATTGGAGAATGATCGCTACGTCCAAACGGCCAGAAACGCTCCACGTCACCCCGTCAGCGCAGTTTTCAAATAAAAAATAAAAAAGACAAAATGGCTTTTCATTAATCATTAGTGCACGCGTATTTTGACCACCGCGTGCATTAAATGCATGCAGTGAATCGATTGTGCATGCTAAATAAAAACATATTAAAATGTATGTGTCAGTAGCCGCGTGCATTTAATGCACGCGGCTTACCGACTCTTGTACAAGGTAGATAACCATTTAATAAATGCTCGCATGCCACGATTCTCTGCGTGCATTTATTGCATGAAAAGTAACTAAAAAATGAATCTTACCCCATGCCACGTTGTCTTTTGAGCAAATCATTTGCTCATTATGGCATCGTGCATTGCGATGCCATAATGAGCAAATGATGCTCTATCTCTCTCTTCAAATTATTATTAAAAAAATGCATCCAGTTATTCGCCCGAATTTTGGGCGAATGATGTGGATGCCACGTGATATAATTATTAATATATTATAAAATGCCAAATATATAGAATGTGTATTATTTAAATATGAAAAAATCATTTCTTGGCTATAGAATGGTCAGAAAATTATATAGAAATACGGGAAAAATTCTAGAAAAATAGGAAAATATTTACCAACCTCTGGCCAAGAATTTAATGCCCTGTAAAAATTATTTCTTCAATGAAATGAGGTTAAATACCATGTAAAAATAATATAGATTTATAAATAACAATAAATACAAAATATATATCATTTATCTCTATTTGTATATGATAACATGCAAATATGGTCATTAAAACACATAAATATAATGTCAAATTCATCAATTAAACATGTTAATTTGCAAGTTATCAAAGGGCTTCATATAAGAGGATGTAGGCCTATATGCCCTACATGGGTAGGCCCTTATCGGGCCTACATAGTATACTCCAACAGGAATTATTGTACTTGGAAAATTCGTCAGCTTCCAAATGGAAAACATATTTTCCAATTTAAAGACTTACTTGCGTGCAACCATTCTAATTTAAGACAGCACATATGTCTTAAAGTATGGTAATAAGTTTTTGAGTGTGCTTTGATCCCTAGGTGACAAGGGTTCAAACAGATTGGTACATTAAGACAACTGCTAGACACTTCTATTTACTGAGACAGTATAGTCATCTATTCATTTGCAGTTACTTAAGGTTTGCCCAATAAGAGGGGGCTGAGTTAGACACAATGATTTATTGCTGCCAATATACATGTATTGGTGTTCAAGGGAGAGGATATAGTATAAGGCTAAGATGCAAAGCTTTTGTATCCATGTTTGGAAAAATTTACAGCACGTTGCATCCAACCACAAGTACTCGTCTTTCCCATATCCATGCTCACCAATACATCAAAATTGTAAATTGGTATTTTTTGAATCTCCCTTCCCTGGATTTCTCTTGCTTCATATACCGTTGATAGTATGCATTTAAATGTCATTATCATCATATTTTCTAAACTGAATTAATTGAAATAACACAAGTTGTTTTAACGCAGTTTCATATCATTCATGCATAAGCATTTACTTACCAAATTTGTGATCATCATAATATAATTAGGTATATTTTTGTACGCCATCATATGGAGGCAAATGATGCTGTGTATTTTCCCATGTCATTATATTGGTACAGTTTTTACACGTATTGAACGTATACATTAAATCATATGGTCATAAAACGATATTTCCTGTCCATTTGAAGGCTCATCTGGTCTTCCACGGCATGAAATGATATGCGATATTTTCTGTACGCAATTTCCTATCTTTTTATGTGTGTCCTCAGGTTCCAAATATAATTTTGTTGGGGGCTGGTGAGATTTTCTGTACGCACTGTAAATGGAACAGATTTGTTTAGAGCCGTAGTTTAATAGTACACTTATCACATGATTAATTTAAATCCAAATGTTATGGAATGATTGTTTAGTGATCATCAATTCTTGTTTTTGAATTTAGAATAAAGTTGTTTGAATTATCAGTATGTTTTTTCTTCTAATTTTAGATACCCTTCTAGTGTTTCTCCTAATTTTTAGATGCCCTTCTAGGATATCAAGTATGTTATGAACATTAACATAATTCTTTTATATTTACTTGCTCACCCACTCTTGTAAGAGTCCCGTTCATAAGCCGATCAATCTTCAACTTGTTTATTACACTGACCTAGTTTATTACACATGATGGTACTTGTTTTTCAGGCATTGTTTGAATGAATGGTTAGATATCTGATCCATTGTCTGAATGATTTTTTTTCACAATCGATGCATCATATGCATTGTATGAATGAATTTTTTTTGCAGTTGATGCATCATATGCATTGTATGAACGAATAAATGAATGATTTGAATGAACCTACGTATCTTTTACCCATGCTCATGACTGTCCATTATCTCACTTGCATATCTGTTAATGTATTAATTTTCCAATGCATTGTATTAATTATTTGTTAGATAATTTTCCAATGCATGTTCCTTTCATGGTGAAACCAAATATGAGTAATGGAGTATACATCTGGTACCACATCGAGTTCGATTTCTAAGTCTATGCTGAAAGTATCTCCTGAATATCTTGGAATAGAGGTTGATGACAATGTCTCCTCTCAAAGCAAAAGACACAATCGGTCCAAAATTTTAGATCAGTTTATTGAAATTAGCCCGGACGCGTACCAGTGTATGATTTTTTGAAGCACAGAAATAAAGATAAGGTCATCATCAAGAGAAATAAAGATAAGAGTTTGAATGTCTTTTGGAGACATATGGAGAAAGCCCACTGTAAATTGCACAATGACATCAAGGGATATCTGGTGAAGCAGAGCACTGTTCTCCAATATGACTTGATGTCCAACAAGTATATACGCGGCCTCACCATCGATCAAACTAAGGAGGAATTTGTTGGGTTTATCTGCGATAATGATCTACCTTGGAGACTTGTAAGAAGAAGTTATTTCGAAGACAAATGGAGCAGCTATTGCTCGCATACAAGCCATCATCAATGCCATCCATGGTTCTATGCAACGAATGGAGAAATATGGGAACCTCTGCATAATGTTTGAGCTCCCAAATTCTACCAAAATAAAGGTTGACTACCCAACGCGTTGGAACTCCACTCTTCTAATGTTAGAGCGTGCTCTTTCCAAGACAGAAGTGCTCGACAATATGTCTCTAAAGTTCCTATCAACATCAACTAAGGACTACGACATTTCTCAAAAGACTTGGAGATGCTTGATGAATATGTGGGTATACTCAGACAACTGTGTGATGGTTCTGACTTCGTCTGTTCAACGAAGAAATTATTGATCACGGAAGTAACATACTGGTCGCTGACCTTACCACTCACCTTGAAGTGACTATGCGGAATTCAGGGTGGAATTAGATCAGAGGGATGCATTACGGACTTCGCGCAGTGCTATGCATATCATGTTGATGCAATACACAATCTTACTTTGGAGCAAATGAACCTTTTCTACTGCAGCGACATTGGATCCATTTTCAAAAGTAGAGGTAGTGGATTCGACATGCTGCCAAAATGCAACTGAATGTGACTCGGAGCAGGGACAAGTGTTAGAAGGTTGAAACTATCACAGTTCGTAACCTCTAGACTGTAGTATATGAAATCGGGCCATTATCAACGACTACACCAACACCCATACAAGAGCTAGATAAGTATCTCAACATCACATGCAGCGAGGCAGAGGATACTCTATTGAGCTGGTGGAAGGAGGTTGACACACGATACTTTCCAAACTTTTCCAAATTGCGCTCTAGTTTCTTGCCATAAGCCTAACAAGCGCACCGGTGGAGCGACTTTTCTCCGTCGACCGAGGAATCATCACATATCAAACATCACAACTAAATGCAAAGAACGTTGAGATGCTGATGATGTTAGGAGCATGGTTCCATCATCTAGACCAATGCTCCTTAGTCTCCGATGATGATGACAATTTATCTGCTGGGAAGTTATGTGAAATCACTTTCAATATTTTGTGTGGTTATGCTTCGTACTAATATTTTTTTCTACTCCATCTAAGAGAGTAACGATGGGTAACACCTAGAAGGGACTATATGGGACGTAAGACACAACTTCAGATGCATCAAAGGCGATGTCAAACTGTTCTTCAAACTACTGGTTCTATTTGCACAAAACTTCATCACTTTTTATGTTTTTATTTTTGAATATCTTCTTATAGAAATACTTTTACAATTTGAAAAGTACGTGCAGCTTAATATCTCTGTGAATGCCAATCTTAGAGGATTTTCTCTCTTATATCACTATCTCTTTCTATTCATGTGGATCTTATTGTGGCCCAATGCATACTGTGGATGTGGTCTAGCTTCATTTCTTCTTCAAATGATCTTCTTCTTCTTCAGATGTTACTTTTCTTCTTCAAATGTTCTTCTTCTTCTTTAGAAGATTTTCTTCTTCTGAGGATCTTCTTCTTCTTTGGAAGATCTTCTTATTCTTCTTCAGATGATCTTCTTCATCTTCTTCAAAATATCTTATTGATGCCAGACATCGTCGAGGATGTCATTCGGTCGTGTATCGAGACGATGTCATTCGGTCGTGTATCGAGACGATGCTGAGGTGATGCCAGACATCCTAGATGCTGTCGAACGTTCTCAGGGACGTCTTCCGACGGATAATTCTCTAACGAGGATGTAACAACGTAATGCGAATGAACCTAGGCGGATATACGTTTAGGCTCTGACTCATGGGGTTTGCCGAGCACTGAGCTCTCAAATGGGTGACCGGTGACGGTGACGGTGACCTTCTGACCTTCGTCGGAGTGATGATGGCGACTACGGCATCAAGCAGAATAAATCCGTTGGCACTCACACATAATGGACGGGCTCGACCCATATATAGGAAATCACTTGTGGCGTAGTTTTCTCGACGTAATCCCTCTCCTAATCTAACCCGAGCACGGTGGAATGCAGCCGAAGATATACTGAAAGAGATAATGTAACAAGCGAGCAAGGGAATGACGTAGCTCATCGGCGTTGTCGCCTGTCATCAACCGTAAACATCAGTGATATAGCCGGTGCGGGCAGGAATGGCAGAGGTGTGCCAAAGGCGAGCATGGCGTCGCTCGACAGATTGCAGTGACAAGGTATTGGAGTGTGACATGGGAGGAGGTTGGATGTCTTGCGAAAGGTGGTGTGACGCGGCACTAGAGACGACGTCGGACTCAGAGGCATTGAAGGAGGGTGGGTGACAGCCATAAGGGGGCACAGCCGACGTCCGTGACTTGGCGAGCACGAGCCGAAGGGCATCACCCCCGACCGCTACTAGCTTGGGACTAAAGCGGGACAGCGCAGGGAACCCAGCGGCGGCACTACGGGCATCTTGACGGCAAGGCCGTAGTTGAAGAAACAGTTTCGGATTCGGGATCCGGCACAACGTTAGGCTGGGTCGAAACCTACCAGCTTATGCAATTCAACGGCGTCGTCTCACAGGGGTCGCTCTCACCAATGACGCTCGTGGAGGTCATGATCTGGAGGACTCTGTGAAGATTCCTGGATCTTCTGTTTACTCAAGAACAAGAATGGAGGTAGAGAGAAAAGGAGTAGAGAGAGCAAGAAGAAGAGATAGAGTAAGAGATGATTGTATTAGATCATTGAAAATCCACACGCATCTCGTCGAACATTGGTTGGTATTTATAATATCATATAATAGTTTGTTATAAACATTTTAATCCTATCCCTTATAATAGTTATAACGGCTAGAACAAGTTTAATCCTAGCCGTTAAAATTGTTATAACAGCTAGAGCAGATTCTATTCTAACCGTTAATTAGTTATCTATCTTGATGAATCCTATCCGTCCTAAGTTTAATCCTATCTAGATTGAACCCTGTCCGTCTAAGTTTAATCCTATCTAGATTGAATCCTACCCGTCAATATTTGAACCTATATTTAATCCTATCCATCTATTCTCTTAATGAGTATAGGGTATGTGTCAAATTCTTACTAGCTAATCTTTATTAAAAAACCTATTGGATCCTTCTTGCTGACGTGGCTGCCGAGTTTTTCCCTCTTCTTCTTCTTCTTTGTCTTCTTCTACCTTAGAAGACTCCACAATGACCAGACAACCGTAATATGGTGTCGGGTCGTCGTATCACATCGGGCGCTTGTGGTGGCTGGACGGTGATAGGGTCGTACCCAGTGATTGCGCGGCTAACTGGTACTCAACAGGGCAGTCGTGGTGTAACTCGACGGTGACCAACGATATGGTGAACCCAGATGGAATCGCAGCCACAATTCAGTTGACCCACGCCACGTGAATCCAGAATAACGACCGATGGAAGTCACCAGCGCCATCGTAGGCGTCTGCCCGTTCTGCTCCAGGCAATCGGTGGTTGACTGAACATGGGGTCACTGGCCTGATGTGCATAAATACCCAGGAGGAAGGCCCGAAGAATATTCCAAGTGGCACGTTCTTGTAGCCCACCTGAGTGGTGCACTTTTAACGTCCAAAACCCACACAGCAACCAGTTTCGCTGACGAAGGTGCTAGACGATCCAACGAAGGCCTGAAGCATCGCGGACGCAGGTGTCGGGTGGTCAGCAGCGTCCCCTTCTCTCCCTTTCTACCTTCTTCTTTCTCTTCTCTCCTTCGTGAGACCAAGACAGAACTAAAACATTTCAAGTCGATAAATCCGGGTTCAACCAACCTAGGGAGCCCCCTTATCCCCTTATATAGGTGGTCAAGATTGGTCCCTAGGGAGGATCCATTAAGGGGGTCCATACACATAGGACCCCCCTTTAAAACCAAAGATAAAAATTATAAAAATCCAAAGACACAAAAACATATGACAATGCGACAAACAAAATGACGCATAACGCACGAACACGACACGATGACATCGCGAACGACGCGACACAAGATGATACGATCACAACGAAACAACACACGAATGAGATAAAAAAACGAATCGACGAACACGAACATGGGTTATGGACTTGAACCCAGATGTCTTCACCTATGCTTTGGCGTGTCGGTTGGGTTGGTCACGGACCGGCAGGGCCGACGATGACGGCGTTGGCGACTTTGATGATGATGATGACGGTGCTTGCGACTCTGATGACGTCTCTAGGGGAGCAGGCTGGCGCTCTCCATCACCTATTCTTCTCCTTTTTATTATTTTTTGTATTCTTCTTATTCTCTCATCGTCGAGTCTCTGTCTTCTTCTCCACCACTAGTTTGAAGTTGTCTGTGCAATATTATCGTTTGCAGATAACAAAATAGAATGGGCTCATGATAACATGCATTTCCAATGCCTTATATTATCATATTAACCTGTTTTTATGCATTAAATTACTCATATTTGCATGTTATCAACTTAAAATGATTAAATCTATAGAACAAATTTCTTAATTTTCTGTATTTTTTAGGATTTTTCTAACAATATATTCTAAAAGAATATAACTTTTCAGACTGAATATGATTTTTCTGGAATTGTGTGATACTAAATTTGGAAAGGTATGATTTTTCTGAGGCAAAATATATATTTATACATATTTTTTGGGCTTTTATTTTATTTAATATGAAATTTTAAGTATTATGGTTTTTTTATGGCATAGGGTGACGTGGTGCGCTGATCCGCCACCACGACAGTGTCGAGAAAGAGATTTTTCCTTTGTTTTTTATCCTTTTGTCATGTACATGTGGCACAGAATTCGAAAAGCCACAGAATGTGAAAAGCCACGGAATACGAAAAGCCATGGAATAGGAAAAGCCACCGAATACGAAAAGCCACAGAATATGAAAAGCTACGGAATACGAAAAGCCACTGAATACGAAAAGCCACAGAATACCAAGTGCTCTGACTTCTTAACAGCCACAAAACCGATGACATTGATGAGGAGAGAGAAGAAATTAAAGGCTAGGATTGCTTCGACTTCAACGGCCATAACTTTTGATCTTCCCCTCCTCTTTCTATCCATACCCTCTGATCTATAAATAGAGGCCTAGATCATTGTAAAACTCATCTTGAACTTGCTTCCTACTTTTGTGGGCAGATTGAAAGATAGTGAGTTTTGAGATCCATCAGGAGTGTTTGGGTGTGTGGGAAAAGACATAAGAGAAGAGGGGGAGCTTACCGGCACTCGCAAATCGCAGTGATCATGGCGGAACGTAAGGATCTAAGGTAAGTGTCTTCGCCTTACGTTGTTTCTCTCCCAACATCATCGTTATCATAGTTATAGTTTTTTTATCAACGTTTCATTTATCACTACACTTAAGTCCCCATTCTCTCGTCTGTCTATCCTTGCCATCGTACCACTCCACATCCAACCACTATCCTCATTCATACTGTCGTTCATCATCGTGTCCGTCACAATCACTTACTCTTTTATTTAAGTCAAATTAACATATCAATTAAGTACTTCTTAATCGATATCACTAACTCGCGTCCTCAAATCTTGCTTTCATCAATCCTCTCATCCATCATCACTAGTATAAGAAAGTAATTCCTTAATCATTATTCCCTGTGGAGACGATCCGTAATCATCACTAAGTAAGTATTTTTAAGTACGGTTAAATAAATTTTATTGAATAATCTCAATCACCAAGGACGAATTCTAACCCTAAAATTGAGATTATCCGCTCATTGCACGTTGTCTGAACTTATAATATGTTTGTCTTGGAATGGTGGCTGGTAAATAATTGGGAGGTGATCAACAAACTAAGATTAACACTCATGCTCCATACAGATTTCAAAAGCTGAAAGAGGTTAAGATCAAGGCTGAACCAAACTTATGGTTGGCTTTTAGCTATTCTAGACACCAACCAAAGATGATGAGCGACACAGCGCATCTTAATTTACCATACAATTTCATAATGGGTTTTCTTTTAGTCAAAAGTGACATATGAATATGAGTGAATTAGCTTACCTTAATTTATCTTCTAATTATGAGAAAAATTGGTTTACTTGTGTCATCTGAATTTTATTTCAAAATCTAAATTCAACAAATAGTATAGGATAAAGGATATGATAGTTTGTCCTAATGCTCATCACATAGTATACATGTAATAATATAATCCTTCTTCTTTCTCGTGGTCTTCTATATCAAATCCATTATATTCTTTTTCAAAACATGCATTTTAATTACTATACCATTAGAATATAACACTATTATTTTTATAATTTATTTATTGAATGGAAGTTATTTTGATAAATGAGCCACACAAACAGTGGCAGTTCCTTGTTTTGATCTCAGCATCATCATTCCCCTCTGTCGACAATTCTCAACCTGGGGAAAATAAAATATATACCCTTCAATATTTGTATAGAAATATTAGGTTTTTTATCTCACTAGATTCATACTTATTGACCTGGAAGAATCATCATCACGTTACTGCTCTCATAACGTAGTAGCGGCAGTGCTTGACTGAAACAATTGGCTTGCTCAAGAGTAGCTATGAATAGTGAACAGTGTTCAACCTCTACATTTTACATCTATAACTTTAGGTTGGAATTAAAGTACATCCAACATCTAGACATGATGGATACTTCTACTTAAACGGCCTTCAGATAAATGTGTGCTTCTATTTCTGGTCGGAAAATTTTGACTTCGTTTATCTATTCTGAAAAAAAAAATTCTTCATGTTCTTGACTGATAGAAACCTGTATATGTATATTTATAATGGGCACATAAAATTCATTAACGGGTAGAAACCTCCATATTCAAATGGAATTAATTAAAATGTAGGTCATCATAGATCCTAAATTTAAATGCAATTAATTAAATTCATCCTTCCTTACCATCTCTCGTCTGAGGACTCAGAACGAGATGATTTTTCTTCCTTGGACAAAAAAACCATCTCGCTTTTTTGTTCCTAGACAAAATCCCATCCTGTCATTTGTCCAAATTCACGAACGGGATGAAATTTTCATCCTCAGATGAAAAAACCCTCCCTTCTACCTCCCTGAACTACAGATGAAACATCTTGTAGTGTTGTGTCTTTAACACTCCCCATCAAGTCCAAGCTTGGTAAGAGGTTAAGCTTCGACCATAAAAGTGGGCTTTGGTCAGCAACTTAATGAGGGCATCATTAACTTGATCATGGCTAGAAATAAATCTTATCTGTTTATTTATTGTACTATGAATGTTCTAGGTGGGGGTGGGCAGGGTGAATTAGGCTGTCCTTTGAAATTTTACTTTGGATATTACTATAATCCTAGATTTCTTCTAATCCTTTTTAATGAAAGCGAAGGAGGAAGATGACACCTGAGATTTTTATACAGATTAGGGCTAGACCCTTACTCCTATCCTGAGATATCTGATCGGATTTTCTAATTAATCCCTTACAAAGTATTTATAGCCCCCCAAGCTAAAACAGCATGGTAATAGGGATACACAGATATCTCCTAT
Source organism: Wolffia australiana (assembly GCF_029677425.1). Lineage (NCBI taxonomy): Eukaryota > Viridiplantae > Streptophyta > Magnoliopsida > Alismatales > Araceae > Wolffia > Wolffia australiana. Next base: position 8,841,879 of record NC_135839.1, on the reverse strand, counting down.
CTAGGAATTGAAAAACACGAGTTGTCTTGGGCCCCTCTCCTTTCACGCCTTTGCAGGTCCACGTGCTTTCTCCTCTCCTTTCAACGGACCACAAAGGTCCTTCACAGTTGGCCCAATATGCCTTCACCTGTATTTTTACCTATCTTCCTTCAAGAGCTAAATACATAACAATGTTGAATATTCAAGATGATTCACTAGACAATTTCACATGCAAACGAAAGACAATAAGATATGACAAAGTGAATAAACAATGTCAAACTATATAGCTTTGAGTCGTGTGATCACTTCGTCACTAGTAATCATTCTCAATCTCCAATAGACAATTCGTTCTGATCACAAAAACTGAGATTTTCTTTAATAAGCAAATATTACTTATTCAAATATCTGATTGATAGTAATTCAAAATTTAACGCTCAAATGAGTTAAAACCTGTTACCAAACCTGAAAAGACTTGTGAAAGTCCTTCTGTATTGTTTCCAGATATATGAGTCAAATTTCCTGCAATGTTAGCTTCAACAGGCAAAGGTTCTCCAATTTCAGTAGGAGTTGATCACTTAGAATGAATCTAGATCAACCTTAGTATGGCAGTCACAACTGATGTTTAATGATTTACAATCACCAATTTCTAGATCGCAGTATGTAATTAATACTGAAGTTCAGAAATCTTAATATTTTATTTCAGAAATCTTAATATTGTATTTCAGAAATCTTAATATTGTATTTCAGAAAACGATTAGAGGCACTGGATCAAATCGGCTTGACAGATTAATATACGTAGACATAGTAATTAAATTAAGTGGGATTAATTTCAACAGTGACTGATTCTAAAAAGGAATGAATGGGTTTAATCATATTTTAGATATATTTATCAGTATTCATAGCTCAGTTGAAGTATTAGTGTTTGGATCCACAATCTAAAGAGTTTAATAATTCTTGATTATATATATATATGGTTCAATGTAGAGAATATTTATTTAAAGAAACCTAACCAGAAAAATGATATTTTTCCATTGAAGTATATTTTATCTCCCAACACCTTGACAAGATACTTGGATTAACCTGAAAGAGAAATATAAAAAAACACACTACAAAACTTTTTCTCACTGGATTTCTACCGGTCGATCAGGATTTTTCAGATTTTCCAGAGCTCAATATTATCAGAAGTGATCTTGATCAATAGGCTCAGCAGATGATCCCAATATCTCCCAGCATCTTCTCAAACTACTTGAATTAACCTGCAAGAGAAATACAAACAAACACACAAAACCCAACTTTTTTTCACAGGATTTCTTTCAGTCATTCAGGATTTTTCAGACTTCCACAGCTCAATATGTTTGGAAGTGACCTTGATCAATAGGCTCAGCAGATGATCCCAATCATTCTTCTTATTTTTCTTCAGCAGATCGTTTCCAGAAGGTCTGGATTTTCAGACCTCCGGATTGCTTCTGGAGGTTGTGGATTTTCAAATCTTCTGATTGTCCTTTTTCTTTTCTTCCAAAATTTGCGCAAGAATTTCTAACTTTGCTCAGCCCGTAAATCCTTCTTCTTGAAGAATGTCAGAGAGAGAGAGACTCGAATCGCTAGAGAGGCCAAGAATCAAAGAAAAGTGCACTCGAAAACAACAACTACATTGATTTCGTGTTTCTTCCTTTATTTTGAAGTGTCTAACTGTTTTTACTAAAATGCCCCTACAATGCTTCATGTAACTGTTACTTCTTGTTGAGGATAAATAAGGAATAATGACAGTAAGCTAAATTGAGGTTAAGTAATAAAATAAGATGTTTTCCAAAATACAATTTGCACACAGTTATGCATCTGAAATAAAACAAAATATTTTTCATGTATACCTTTGTCTTCCAACTTATTATTTTTGAATAAAAGCTAAGGAAGCTATTCATATGATTTTGAGCTAAACCTTAATCTTAACTTCTGACCACTAACTAATATTGTGAGTTAACCCATGTTGTGGTGTGTAGTAAATTCATTAAAATTCCCAAATCAAGATTGATGCTTATACATCAATCTTCATTACCTACAATGTCCCTCGAGCAACACAATCTGGGAAAAAGTGATAATCAATCTCAGTGTGTTTTGTACGAGCATGAAAAAACAGGATTTTTAATGTCCCCCAGATTGTCATACCATAGAATAGATGTGGAGCTGATTAAGAGTTTTATTTCAGTTAGGAGTGATCTAACCCACATCATTTCCGTCATAGCATTGGCAACAGCTTTGTACCAAGCTTCAATAGAGGAGAAGGCTATTGTGCAACGTTCCTTGGAGCTCCATCTCGTAAGGTTCAGTCATAGGTAGACGAGGGACGATCGGTGGTGTCACCTGCCCAGTCGGCATCACTGAAGATTTGTATTGGTGAGGAGGATTTGTAGTTAAAGAAAAAACTATGATGATATGTACCTTTAACATGGAGAAGGAAGTGTTTTACAGCAGCCCAATGACTTAGGTGGGGATTTTAGGAGTTGACATGCATTAATGACAGCATATGCAATATCTAGATGACTGATGGTAAGATATTACACTATATCTCTCTCTCTGTCACTCTCTCTCTCCCCATCACTCTCTTTGTCGCACTCTCTCTCATTCTTTTCCTAGCTCTCTCTCTCTATCGCGCTGTCTCTTTCTTTCCCTCGCTCTCTCTGCCACTCTCTCTCTCTTATTCTTTCCCTCGCTCACTCTCATTCTTTCCCTCGCTCTCTCTCTCTCTGTCGCCCTCTCTCTCATTCTTTCCCTCGCTCTCTCTCTGTTCCTCTCTATCTCATTCTTTCCCTCGCTCTCTCTCTGTTCCTCTCTATCTCATTCTTTCCCTTGCTCTCTCTCATTCTTTCCCTCGCTCTCTCTCATTCTTTCCCTCGCTCACTCTCTCTCTCTGTCGCTCTCTCTCTCTCATTCTTTCCCTCGCTCTCTCTCTCTCTCTCTCGCTCTCTCTATCTCATTCTTTCCCTCGCTCTCTCTCTGTCGCTCTCTCTATATCATTCTTTCCCTCGCTCTCTCTCTCTGTCGCTCTCTCTATCTCATTCTTTCCCTCGCTCTCTCTCTATGTCGCTCTCTATCTCATTCTTTCCCTCGCTCTCTCTCTCTCTCCGTCGCTCTCTCTCTCTCATTCTTTTCCTCGCTCTCTCTCTCTCTCATTCTTTCCCTCGCTCTCTCTCTCTCTCTCTCGCTCTCTCTCTCTCATTCTTTCCCTTGCTCTCTCTCTCTCTCTCATTCTTTTCCTCGCTCTCTCTCTCTCATTCTTTCCCTCGCTCTCTCTCTCATTATTTCCCCCGCTCTCTCTCTCTCATTCTTTCCCTCTCTCTCTCTCTGTCGCTCTCTCTCTTTCATTCTTTCCCTCGCTCTCTCTCTCTGTCACTCTTTCTCTCTCATTCTTTCCCTCGCTCTCTCTCTCATTATTTCCCGTGCTCTCTCTCTCTCATTCTTTCCCTCTCTCTCTCTCTGTCGCTCTCTCTCTTTCATTCTTTCCCTCACTCTCTCTCTCTCTCTGTCACTCTTTCTCTCTCATTCTTTCCCTCGTTCTCTCTCTCTCTCTGTCACTCTCTCTCTCATTCTTTCCCTCGCTCTCTCTCTCTCTATCGCTCTTTCTCTCATTCTTTTCCTCGCTCTCTCTCTCTCTATCGCTTTCTCTCTCTCTCTCTTTCTTTCACTCGCCCTCTCTCTCTATCGCTCTCTCTATATCGCTCTCTCTCTCATTCTTTCCCTCGTTCTCTGTCTCCCTCTTGTTAGATTAATTTCTTAATCTATGGACAATTATATATATGTATGTATATAATTGCATATTGTTAAGCTACCTGTTTTAAATCCCACTTTATATGTGATTCACTTAATGACGAGATTAAGACATTTATAACAATAAGTGTGGTAATTAATTGTGTAGAGGCTAAGCCTGTCTTAATTATAATGATGGGATTAACTAAGATAGGCTTAAGAGGCTTAAGTATCTCCTCTTCCTAAAAATAGGGGCCAGGTCCTTGGGTCATAAGGTAATTGACTTTTCTCCTGAGCATCCCATTACTCATAGAGACTTCAGGAAGTCATCCGGTATTGATCCAAAAGGCCTCCCCTCAAGCTTGTTCTATTCAACTAGAGAAGACGGGATGGATCGAGGTATGTTTTACATTGATTTACATTTATGTACGATCTTCATCATCCTTGAGAATCAATGCAAGACTCCTGCGGATATAACACCTCTATCGCTCTCTCTCTCTCATTCTTTCCCTCGCTTTCTCTCTATCGCTCTCTCTCATTCTTTCCCTCGCTCTCTGATAAGCCGAAAAATCACGTAAAATTACGTGGTCGTTGCGCTTTTTAGACTTATGCAATAAATTTATAATTCCCTTAATTACTAAATAAGAATATAGAGCAATCAAGGGGTCGATCCGCAAGGAGGCAACAATTCAGAATTTTCAAACAATTTTTATGAATCAAGTCAAGTAATTTTGAATTTTGCAATATTTAATTCAATTAATATTAAATAATATTCTTAAAATAATCAAAATTAAGTAAAACTTAATTTTGATTTCGGTCAGATAATTCCAGATAAGAATATTATTATTATTTTAAGCTCATAAAAATATAAATTATTAATTTCCCAATTTAATAAAATTTATAATAATTTTCAGAATTAAAATTGGGAATTTAATAATCAAGAAAGTGATTTTTGAATTGGAGTTCAAAATGGATGAATTTTCGGTTCAAATTTTATTTTTGGGTTTTTTATATATTAAATTAAATTCCTAAACAATAAAAACCGAAATCTAGAGAGAGAAACAAATCAAATTAACCTAGAGAGAGAAAGTGAAGAAATTGGGGAAAGCCCCAATTTCGATCCTAAATTAAAAATGTAATGAAGCAGAAATGTCCTAAAATGATTAAGAATTAATTATCAAAAGTCAGATCTCGAATCCAAATCAAAAAGAAGTGCTGATGCATTCAAAACATGAATCTAGGGCATGTACATTTCGCCCATGCCAAGGCGTTTTCGAATCGTTCTAGAAGATGATCAAATACCCAATTCAGAAACTTACAAATTTGATAAAGAGATCCAGATCTGACGACTTCCAGAATGCCTTCTGTGTCCTTCCTGGCCAATTGCTTGGGGAGAGCCTCCAAAAAGTGATTTTCGCCCTTTTCCAGACCTCCATTTAAAGATCCAACCGTCTGGATTGTAGAGGGGGAAAAGACGAACCTACCCTCAAAATTTCAGCCCAATCTGACATGTAGATCTCAAGATATCAAGGTTTTAGTGAGAAAAAATCTGAGCCGTTGGATTTATTTATCTCTCCTCCAATAAGCTTTGAAATGGCGCGTTTTGATTGGCTAGCATGATTATTTCTCGTTTTTCGCTTTCTCGGATCACGCCCTGACACGTTGTTGTGCGCGTCGTCCGCCCGCAATCATTGGCAAGTGATTTCGTCATTTGAACGGCTAGGAATTCTCCACGTCACCCTGAAATAATAAAAACAAAAGAAAAGGACAAAAGGTCTTTTTTAAAAAAATATATATAATTTTTTATTCTCTTAGCCGTAATCTTTGACCATTCTTCTCTCTTTTATTTTAAATCATAAGCCGCTATTCTTCTCTCTCTTCTCTCTTTAAATATTTTAAATCATAGCCACTTATGTTGACTATTCTTCTCTCTCTCTTCTCTCTTTTATATATTTTAAATCATAGCCGCTTATGTTGACTATTCTTCTCTCTCTCTTCTCTCTATTTATTATATAATAATAACCACTCATTCTCTCTCTCTCTTTATTCTTATTTAAATAAATATATCCATTTATTCGCCCGGGCGAATGACGTGGATACTCCTTAGTAAATATTTAAATATATTATAAATGCCAAATAAATAATATATGTGTTATTTAAATATGTAAAAATCATTTCTTGGCTATATAATGGTCAAAAAATTATATAAAAATATGGAAAATTCCAGAAAAATCATGGAAACACTTACCAACCTTTAGCCAAGTATTTAAAACCCTGTAAAAAATATTTCTTCACTGAAATGAAGTTAAATTCCATAAAAAATGATAAAAAATCAGAATTAATAATAAAATGAAAGGTTAAATGATCTATCTTTATTTTAATATGATAACATGGAAATATAGTCATTAAAACACATAAATATAATATAAAATTCATTAATTAATCATGTTAATTTGCAAGTTATCACTCTCTCTGTCACTCTCTCTCTCTTACTGTTTCCATCGCTCACTCTCTCTCTGTTGCTCTCACTCTCATTCTTCCCCTCGCTCTCTCTCATTCTTTCCTTCGCTCTCTGTCACTCTCTCTCTCTTATTCTTTCCCTCGCTCACTCTCTCTCTGTTGCTCTCGCTCTCATTCTTCCCCTCGCTCTCTATCTCCTCCTCATTTTTTTCTCGCACTTTTTCAGTTTCGCGCTCGTTCTCGTTCTCTCTCTCTCTCTCTCTCTCTCTCTCTCTCTCTCTCTCTCTCTCTCTCTCTCTCTCTCTCTCTCTCTCTCTCTCTCTCTCTCTCTCTCTCTCTCTCTCTCTCTCTCTCTCTCTCTCTCTCTCTCTCTCTCTCTCTCTCTCTCTCCTTTTCTCTCACACACATTCTCTCTTTCTTGCTCTTGCTCTCTCTCACTTGTTTGATATCTCTCTCACACACACTCTAACTCGTTCTCCCTCTCTCTCTCTCCCTCTCTTTCTCTCTTGCTCATTTGATCTCTCATTTGTTTTCTCTCTCTCGCACTTACTTGCTCGTCTCTTTCTCTGTATCATTCCAATTTTATCGGATGATCCCAAAAGGACATCCGTTGCCTGCTCATGCTCTCTCTTGCACATTTTCTCTCTCACTAGCTTGTTTTTGCTCTCTCATTCACTTCCTCTTTCTCATTCTACCTCTCTGGCTTGTTCATTTTCTCTCACACACACTATATGTTGTTCCAATTTTATCAGACATCCTCGAAGGGACCTCTCTCTCTCTTGCTCTCGCTCTTTCTCACACACATGCTTTCTCCTTCTTTCGCTCAATCACTCTAGCTTGCTTGTTCTCTCTCTCCCTCTTGCTCTCTCTTACTTGCTCGTAATCTCTTTCTCATCCTGCCTCTATCGCTCTGTTAGAGTCATGATGAGATAACCAATTCTTGAAATCGAGGGGTTATAAATACCCCCTTGCAAGGTCATTGTAGGGACATTTGATGAATAATTACCATGTGGTTTCTTAGCACGAGTAGCTGTATCCAGCTTTTGTGAGGTCAAGAACTCCCGAATCAGATGTTCTTGAGAGTTTGTTCACCTATCGCTCTCTCTTCCTCTCTCTTACCTCTTTCGTCTCTCCTATTCTCCTCTGTATCCCTCGTCCCATTTCATGATCTTGTTAGATCTCCATGAGGATCGTAACATTGGTATCGAAGCCAAAGTTCTCGCGACCTGTGCTAATAGAGTTGGATTCATTTGCTAGAATCTAGCGAAGTCTGCAAACTGTAGAGCAGTTGGTTTTGGAACTGATGCAAATCTATGGTAAATCTAAATTGATCGAGGAAAAGAAGATTGCAGCAATCACTGCCATTTATGCCATGTCAGCAGTTCTAGCCAGCGTTGATCCAAATGTTACAATCCCCATGGAGATCTAACAAGATCAAGAAATGGGACGAGGGATAGAGAGGAGAATAGGAGAGATGGAAGAGGTAAGAGAGAAGCAGAGAGAGCAATAGGTGAACAAACTCTCAAGAACCTCTGAATCAGGACTTATTGCACGCATGAAAGCCGAATACAGCTACTCATGCCAAGAAGCCACAAGGTAATCATTCATCAAAACTCCCTATAATGACCTTACAAGGGGTATTTATAACCCCACGATTTCAAGAATCGGTTATCTCATCATGACTCTAACAATACTTCCCCCATCGGTGACACCTTGTCCTCAAGGTGTTCAAGAGGACCCCTTGGATCCATTATTGGACTGCCAGTTGACGTAAGAATGGGTCAAGCTGGATCCTGGATTGGGTTGATGGCTGCCTTGAAAACATAGGTGGTGATGGCATTGTTTTTGGTGGAGGTGCATCCAGTGGAGATGGATGCAGCCATGATATTGATGTAGAAAGCAATACCGACTTTGGCTGGTAGCACGAAGATGGCGACCCATGGAAACTGGGAGGAAATTGGAATTAGGGGTGATGACTTCCATATGGACAGTGCTACCTGGTAGTGCTATGGCAATGCCAGGGTGTATCATGGTTGCGGCCACAACAAATATGAAAGACTTGGCTTACAAAGTAGGACAGGTATATGGCATTAGCGGAGGTCAATGACATCAGGTAGTGCAGTGGTGGCATCGGTGGAAGAAGAGGGATGTGCGATGGTGACATCAGCAGTAGATGGAGTGACGTATAGAGCAGAGGCTACTCACCACGTTAGCATCTCAATTGGATCATGACAGAAAAATGTTGGGTCAGTTGTGGCCGTGGGTCATGGATGGTATTCCCCTGTAGGGCCTCAAGAGGTGGGCCCAACTTTGAGTGCCCAATGAGGGTCTTTCTTTGCTCTGGCCAGAAGTTTAGCGCATGGGTCAATCTTACAGCATATTCTAGCAAATGGGTTTATGAACCCTAGTTTGCGACGAACAGTTATTGTTACATGTGTGTCGCTGGCAATGGCAGTAACAACAGCATGTTGTCATGAGAGCGGTGGCAACTTGGCAATAGTCGCTTGGCAACTTGATTTCAACAATGAGAGGGTGAGGGCAATGGCATTGTGATGGCATCAATGAGAGTGGATGGAGCAATGGGAAGGGCCGTGGCCTTTGCAGTACAAGGCTGAGCAGCGGTAGCAGCCATGGCTGAATCTCGTTGAAGGCAGAGAATGAGAAGTCTCCATTGGCATTTTTGGAGGTGTTAGCGATGACGGCCATGGTGGAATCCGCGACTAGGGTTGTAGGTCCAGCCATTGTGTTTTTCTCAGTTGCTAGAGCTTTTGCCAAGACAATTACAATTGCCCTTGTAGCAGGCAGGCGACATTAGTGGACACCACTACTATGGTGGTCGAAGCAGTGACGGATGAAGCTTTTGCAGCAGCACATCTGGGAGCGATGCATGATGCTGCGTCTATAGAGGATGCAGCAACGACAGATAAAACATCAGTAACACCAGCATCTATGGAAGTTGTGGCAGCGGCAAAAAAAATCAGTGGCGCCAGTTCTTGGAGCGGTAATGGTTGTTTTGGTGTTGCCTGATGCAACTCATGCAGATGATGTCTTGGAGCAGATATTGGAATGTCACCTAATGCAACTTCTGTAGAGGATGTGTCTACAGTAGGGAAGCTTGGACCAGCTATTGGAGCTTTGCATGATGCATCTTCTGCAAATGACGTGTTGGCGGCGGCAAATCTTGGAGCGTTGCCTGATGCAGCTTCTACAGATGATGTGCTGATGGCAGTGAATCTTGGGTCAGTAATGTCTAGGAATGTCAACACGACAGAAACGGTAGCAATTGTTGTAATCTTATTTTCCTCCTTGATCAATTGAGGTTTACCATAGATTTGCATCAGTTCCAACAACTGCTTTACAGTTTTCAGACTTCGATGGATGTTGGCAAATGAATCCAACTATGTGGGCACATGTCGCAAGAATTTATTCTATGCTACCAATGTTACGATCCCCATGGAGATATAATAAGATCAAGAAATGGGACAAGGGATAGATAGGAGAATAGGAGAGATGGAAGAGGTAAGCGAGAAGAAGAGAGAGAGATAGGTGAACAAACTCTCAAGAACCTCCGAATTTGGAGTTCTTACCCGCACGAAAGCCAGATACAGCTACTCATGCCAAGAAACCACAGGGTAATCATTCATCAAAAGTCCCTATAATGACCTTAAAAGGGGGTATTTATAACCCCACAATTTCAAGAATTGTTTATCTCATCAGGACCCTAACATGATCTCTCTCTTGCTCATTCTTCTCACTCTCTCTTGCTCATTCTTCCTCACTAACTCTAATGTGTTCTCTCTCTTTATTGCTCTCTATCTCTTGCTCATTCTTCTCACTCTCTCTTGCTCATTCTTCCTCACTAACTCTCTTGTGCTCTCTCTCTCTCTTGCTCTCTATCTCTTGCTCATTCTTCCTCACTCACTCTGTCTTGCTTTCTATATCTTGCTCATTCTTCCTCTCTCACTCTCTCTTGCTCATTCTCCCTTGCTCTTTCATTCTTGCTCCCCCTCTCTCTCTTTCTCTCCCTCTCTCTCACACATTTTCTTTCTTTGGAACTCTCTCTTAGGTCCCTCTTTATTTGTCGTCTCTTTCTCTCCCTCCCTTGCGATCTTGCTCTTGCTCGTTCTCTCTCTTTTTCCTTTTTTCTATGTCTCTCTCTTGTTTGTTATATATCTCTCTCTCTTTCTCTCTCCCTCTCTCTCCCTCTCTCTCCCTCTCTCTCTCCCTCCCTCTCTCTCCCTCCCTCTCTCTCCCTCCCTCTCTCTCTCTCTCTCTCTCTCTCTCTCTCTCTCTCTCTCTCCCTCCCTCTCTCTCTCTCTCTCTCCCTCTCTCTCTCTCCAGCTCTCTTTCTCTCCTTCTATTATGTATCTCTCTTCTCTCTCATTTTCTACCTCACTCACTCTCTCCCTTTTAATTTCTCAGTTCTCATTATATTCTTCTCTCTCTTATTTTATTCCTTTCTATATCTTAGTCTGGCTCTCTCACTCTTCCTCTTCCTCTCTCTCCCTCTCTCACTCTCTCAGTCTCTCCCTTCCACTCTCCCTCTTTCACTCTCTCCCTCTCTCCCTCTCTCACGCTCTTCCTCCCTTAGTCTCTCCCTCTCTTACTCTTTTAGTCTCACCCTCTCACTTTACATGTTCCCTCTCTTGTGCTCTCCCTCTCTCACTCTCTTACTCTCCTATTCTCTCATTCATTGTCACACTCACATTCCCATTCACATTCTCTCACTCTCACACGATCTTACTCTTTTCACTTTTTTCTCTCTCTCTGCATGTTTGATAATTTCCCACTCTGTCATTCTCTGACTCTCTCATATCTTGCTCACATTTTCTCTCGTCTCCTTCTAAGATCATATTTCCTAATTTTGACTAAAAATATTTTCTAAGATCAATAGCACCGAGTAAACCTGACCAGAACAAGACCAGACCACACAGAAGCTTAGCTCTAGATTTAGGTTTTGCTAAAACCAGATCAAGACCAGACCATGTCCTTCCCTAGAGTCGGGGGAAAGGAAGGAGAGAAAGAGTGATTGAGAGAGAGAGAGAGATGATGATGATGCAAGGAGGGGGGGGGACAGAAACGCTGAACACAAGGGCCACAAGTCCGAGGAGGTGATGAGAGTGATAAAGATGGTGACGATAACGCTGCTGAAGATGACGATGCAACGCAACACAATAGCTATAGGCCAGTGTGTGCCAAAAAATATGAGGACATCACCCTCTCTACATGCAAGGGGAATCGCAGCGAGTGACTCGGCGCTGCGACAATCTAAGATCTCTTTTCACAGTAGTATTTTCTTCTCAAATTATAAAACTCTCTTGTGGGTATTACATGAGGGCTTTATATAGTCTTTGACATGATAACCCCTTGAAAAAGGAAAGTACAATGAAAATAAAAAATTCAAAAAAGAGAGAAAGAAAAGGGAACTAGATAAATGGGTGTATTGTCTTGTTTGTCATGTTTCCCATCCAACTATCCCACATACAGAACTTGTCTCTGGCCACTAAAATGGGTTAGCCCGAGTGACCAATGTTGGAGGAGGTGTGCAGCAATTTTAGAAACCCTCTTCCCTTTTCTAGTGCTCCCCCATATTATGTCTCCATTCCCATTGTTCTTAGTCATAGTTCTCACATTATAGCTCTATGCTATGCCCCCTATATGTGTCATAAGAGGAATCTATGATGTTATCATACCTTGTAGTCGATTCTAGGGTTTCTCGCTGATTGTGTGGGGTCTGTTGTGATGAAGCAAGTTCATTTTCATATGCATTGGCATCATCCTCGAATGGATATGCGTTGTCATCATATGTATAGGCATCGTAGTCATACATAATATCATTAGAATCATGTGAATCTTCCTCGTACGATTGCTAGTGAGACATCTCCATATCTTCTTGGTTGTCTCTCTGGTGGTCCTGACATGGTGCATCCCAATAATTAGCTAAAGAGATGTGGATCAGAGAGAGCACTTTAAGGAATCCATAGCCCACACAAGAGAAAGATGCAGCCAAGGCCATAGGGAGGCCCCATTAAGGGTTTCACCAACCACATATGAATCTGAGGAGAAAGGGGCAAAAAGTGGTATGTCAATGCAGATAGGGCCCCTCTGAAGCCCTATCTGACACACAGATTGACGTAAGCCCAGCCCATCAATAGGAATGGTGGGCTGGTCAATTTGACAGCTAGGATATCCCTAAATATCTACTTATCGTCAGGTTCAAAGCCTAGTGGCCACCGGCCTAAGGCTCATCCTTCGACACTCCTGCTGGTGGCAACGGAGGTCAATGTGTGTGGTGGCACCTTCAGCACAATGACAAAGGTGAGGAGGGAGAGGGGCAATGCCTCCTTTGGCCCTGGTAAATTAGAGGGGCAGTCGACAAGTGATGCTGCACTTGGAGTTGGCAAAATACAAAGAGTCCTTTGGTGAAATGGTGGAGGTGAGGAGGGTAATGGCCAGGCCCTCTAATGGGGCAGTGGATACAAGTTTGGTGATGGGTTTTGAGCCTTATAGTGGGGTGGGAATTTCTGATAGGACCTTCGGAGGGGCAGCGAAGGTGAGGGATGTGTCTAGTTATGCCCCTTTGGTACCATGACAATGGGTGGTGCTCCCTTCGAAGACTCTCATCCGTCAAAGTTAAAAAGATATACTGACCTACAGAAAGGTCGGAGATGGCCAAGAGTTTTCTAGTGCAGCAGCAAGGGGGAAGGGCTGCCATGTGTGGCGACTATGAAGCCACATTAGGCATTTCACATTCCATTACCTACAACTTGTTGGGCCCTTCATTTACTGTCATGGACCACATTTAGCTAAAATTGGTGTTGCCCTAGAATTTGTTTCTATCCAACGGTTTCATAGTGACGGTTCTACAATAGGGACAACAACTTCAGCAAGCTTGGCAGTGATCCTAGACAAGGTGGTGTCGTTATATGGCATTAGTGTGAAGGCCCCTGAGAGAAGCGCCCATTCTCTCCTTCTACATGTGCTCTAGGTCTTTGTCAAACTCTGGACCTGAGTCTGCTAGTGATACTACTGTTGATGGAGGCAAATTAGGGTGCTAGTTTTTATCTCATTGTAATTTTAACTTTCTGTAATCAAATAAAATTGGTAATAACAGAACCTCACTCAAATCTGGTTAGTATGAGTGAGGTCATCTCCACACTAACTGGCCTTAAGTTAGGGTTATGGAAAATAAGATTATAATAAACATACTAAGAGAATAATAGAATGAATAAAGTGATAATAATGAAGATATTCAACATGTGTATTTCTTTCAAGTGGAAGATAAGAAGGATAAAGAAGAAAGGGGATAAGAATTAATGAATCGGATAAGATGGGTCTTATTCAAAATGCCTCGAAGAGGCCTATCTATAAAATTCACTTAGAAATTCTTATCAAAATGCCTCACAGAGGCCAATCTATAAAATTAACTGTGAAATCCAACTCAACAAGTGATTCAAAGAACCTTTACATATATCTAAGATGTTCCCTCTTGCTAGGTCAACTGCCTCATCAGATTTCTAAGATGTTCCCTCTGACAAGGGGCCACACCATCCCTCTCAGCTGCCACCAATGAATGAGGAGTCTTTTAATTAAAGAAACTAAAAATAAAAGGTCACGTAAAACAAGAACTGTCCAATAATCATTTAGATGATCATATTGTCAAGCTCCAAAGAGTACTTATTCTTCGGCCTGTTATGACACCGGCTTTGGGTCGGGGCATCTTAAAGCCCAGTCATTTCTTTCTATATTCCTTTCCTTAAATATTGGACCATTGGGCTGCGATTCTTATCTTCTTTTTTTTGCCCAGCCCACCTGCGACTTAATAAATGAATAAGATAATTATCCCATGTCAAAAAATATATAAATAATTCATCCTCTATAAATGTCATTTTTATATATCCAATGAATAAAGTAACCATCTTCCCCGCACGCATGTGATGTCTTTGTTCTTTCTACTATGCCTTCTATGTGGATCTGGCTTATTCTTTGTGTTGGCTTATTCTTTGTGTTGTTGATGATGGCTTATGCTTTTGCACCAAGCTAGCTCAGCTATTGGGTTCAACTAAAAACCCCCCTTTTCCTTCTTTTGTATCTTTTTATACTTGTTTAAATTTAACCTTGTAAAATATAAAAAAAAACCAATTCAAGAGAATATATAACCCACTAAAGTTAGTAACGTTGAAATAAATTTTGAATTATTGGTCCTACAAATTATAATAAAAAGTATATTTTTAACAACCTGGCCCCCTTGATGCATGGAATGTGATTTCATATCAAAATGAGGATAAGATTAATTAAATGATGGTCAAATTTTCCATAAAATATGCATAATATCATAAATCAAATAGATTTGTCAGTCATCAAAACTACTAAAGAGACAACGGATTGGTCCAGCATGGGACGTGATTGGTCTAGGTGCATGGGCTTAAAACCGAGCATGGTCCCAATGTAGTTGAATCAAGCATCAGTTGCCAGCACCATGGTAATTGGGTGCTCTAGGAAATCCCTACAACTTGGTCAAGATGAGATTGGGAGCCATCTAGTGAGGATCTATCATTTCTGATACCAAATTGATGTAGGACAGTGGGCGCATGCATTAATGGAGACAATGAAGATGAGGATGGCAAGTTGGAGGTGACAAGAGCAATGGAGACAACAATCACAATGATGCCAAAGATGATGAAGGGCAACGACACACTAAAGGGTAGTGAGGCTAGTGAAAATAAAGGTGACGCACTCACTACCGACCACTGGTATTGCCACGAGGCAACTCAGTGCAGTGGCTACATGCAGCAGTGGCGATTGAAGACATGTTATAAGAGTGGTATTTTCCTCTCAAAATAAATAAAAAAACTCCCTTGCATGGGTATTATGGGAAGGTTTTATGTAGTCTTTCCCCTGAAATCCTCTTTTAAACAAAAACAAAACACAAAGAAAAAAAATATTCAAAAAGAAAGACAAATTAAGGAAGGTTGCACTGTATGGTCCAAAAATTCACTCGTGAAAAATTTTCAATCGTACGAGAAGCGTTGTGCAGTCTCTAGTGCAAACTTCTGTGAATTTTTGCATCACACATCACACAAAGTCGCACAAAGGGATGGAAATATATGTGGGCAGCAAGCCAATCACACCTTCCACATCTCGTTCCATGTTCATTAATAGATCATATTCATTATAATGCACGTGTGATGCTTATAATGAAGTCTATGAATACATGATCATAATTAGTGAATTATGATGATATTATAATATGCAGATCTCTAGCCTTTAAGCTTGTGTTCTAAATATTCCTATTCAAAGGATACTCAATAAGGACATTGAAGTATCCGGATAGAATAACACTATCTAGCCTCACTGATATGGTGACTATGGCTGGTCCAATAGCCATTAGTATGGAGACACTAAGGTTAAGTAATGGGTGTTCTTTAGTGGAAAGAGTCCACTACATTGATCTGTACAAATCCATGAATGGTATTATACTTAACTGCTATGTAGTCCTTAGACTTCAGACACCAAAGATGTCTTGTGGACGGACAAGTGTACTTTGATTATGACCTACGAGTCCCAATCATAGAATTCTAAACAGTCTTTCATTTTAGTAAATCAATAATTTCATGAAGATGATTGAGTGGTCACAATTGGATCGTCCACCCTTGGTAGAAAAGGAGACGCCTTAAGGAAGACAATGCAATGAAGCCCTTGGCCAAGATAGTTAAATACCGGAGAGAAGAGTTCTAATCCGGATGATCAATTAGGGTTTGATAATTAACCACACCCTAAGTCCTCCTAGGATTCTTAAGTGGATGTGGGATTATACCTAAATGGTACCTGATGATGAACAGGTTCCATGAGTGAGTAGATACATAATTATTTGTATCTTCTAGAGCACAAGGTGTAGCTTGGCATCCCACGTGTTGGAAACTCCACCTATCAATTGGGTTATGTCGATCTGACATTAATTTATCTATTTTATGATACAGTTAATACTTAAGAAGTCTAATAAAGGTTATTCTGTCATTTGAGTTGTTAACTAGACTGGTTCATGGGCCTTAAAGGGGCACACAAAAATGGTCTTTTGACGTTGGAACATACATTTAAGTTAAGGGATTTTTTATTAAAAATACCCACTTAGTATACATAAGGGAAGGCCCTGAACAAAATTCACCCAAGCTAGAATTATTCAGGGACCTTCTCCTTCTTATCCCTTTTCCCCATAGCTCCTCTCCATTCCCAATGCGATCAGGATAGTGTAACGATCGCGACGACGGTTGAACACGGCCATCAAGGTGAAGGAGGAGATTCGAGATGCCGAGGATCGTGTGGATAAGTCTAGAGGCTACACACATGAGCATCTAAACTTGTCTCACTTGAGGATCCGAGAAATCACAGATGAGTTCCGTTCATAGGTGCTTCAAATATATGGTTCTAAATGATGTGAATACAATTTTGTTAAAATCTTTTGATGCGGATCGTTTTGAGTTCTTCATCTATATCCAGGCCTCTAGAACCCAACATTCATCTATATCCAGGCCTCTAGAACCCAACATAAATGAATGCCCTTATTTTGATTCTAAAAACTTTGATTACTAATAGAACAATCTTAGAGTACAAAAATATTAAAATAAGCATAATCAGATATCCCCCGAGATAGTTAAGCAAATAAATATTTATTTGTGTGAAATTAATTTCATAATAATTGGATTCCACCACTCTGTAGATAATAATTATTACTCTCCAAACATTGGAGTATTAAGATTAGCATTATATGAAGATTATGTTGAACGTGGACATGAAGTATTTTATAACAGTATACATTTGTAAAATTATAAATATTTTATAAATACTTATCATTGTAAATTATAATTATTGTATTCCACCACTGTATTGATAATAATTTTAATGTTAATCAAACTAGGGGCATTATGATTAATATTTCAAGAAGATTAGGTATAATGTGGGCATGCTGTATTTTATAGATATTTTATGATGAAATTACAAGTAATATTTTAAGAACATTAGGTTTAATGTGGGCATGTAGTATTTTATAAAATATTTGAGTCACAAATTGAAATTATAATTATTTGATTTCCCCACCACCAAGATAATAAATATAATGTAAGTCAAATATAGGGGCATTATGGTTAACATTTTAATAAATAATGAGAGCATGAGGTCTTTAATAAAATATTTCAGAGTAAAAAATTGGAGACACAATACAAATGAATGTCAAAATATGGCTTTACAAAAATAAAGGTGAACTTTCTTGGTACATTACCCATCAGTTGAGAAAACATTGTTTGAAACATCCAACATGCTGAAGCAAAAAACAGGGTCAGCCTTATCATTCCTTGGATCCTCTTACCAATCTTTGTCATATTTTTATATCTTTTATGGATGGGAAATCCGTTATTCATCACCAAATGAACAGTGTTCGACGACGAATGAACAGGTGAAAATATATGTCCGCATTTGTGTTCAGTTGTGTTCATTTGGGAAGGACTAAATTATGAAAAACTGTATTATTAGAGAGAGAGAGAAGGCCATCTGACAATGGAGGATGAAGCCCAAAGCATGGGTGATGGCAGGAAGTAAAAACCTCTCCTCAGGCGCATCGTGGATGACTCAAAGCCAGTCCTCTAAGATCCGGTGATTCCCTCTCAATTCCTTGCTTCTTGTCTCATCAAAATATTCATTTATCCTGTGAGAAATATGATTTCTAGAACACAAGATTCATCGCTCAGATCTTGTGATCAGACCCGATTAAGACAAAGCAGATCATGCTCAACAGGAGAGGGGGGGCACGGGGACAAAAGGGTAGGGGTTCATGGAAGAGGGGGGGAAGGAGAGAAGGGAGAGAGAGGGGGCTGATGGGGCCTCTCCTTTCGCCCGCCCTTTCGGTCACCCCTCGACCGCTCCCGCAGCCTCTCCTTGGCTGCCCCTCAGCCGTCCCCGCAATCGGCCCCACCCGCCACAGCGGCCGCTTCTCGGCCGCCCTCGCCATCCAATCTCGGCTGACCTTGGTGCCCGTTGCACATCCGTGCCTTGACGCCATTGTGCCCTGTTGCTACCGTGCCGTCGCGCCATCACACCGCTGCACCCTATTGATGCCGCATCTTGATGTTGTTGTGCCTTGCAGCTGTCGCGGGATCATGTGCTAGCTGTTGCGCCCTTTGTCGTGCCCATCGCTATGACCTCTGTCATTCCCGTCACCACGCCTTATTGCATCACTGCACCTACCCGCGCCATCATCAGGCCTCGTGCGGCTCACCTTCCACTGTTGTCAAATTAGGCATTACCCGCGTAGGCTACTATTGGTACGCTTCTAAACTACCACTCAGCGTTAAATTATTTCTTTCAGTGCCTCCGAAACGTTTTCTCCGCCGCCGGGGTTAGGTTAGTGATAGTTAGGAATATGTAGGTGGGAATAGGTTTCTATTGGTACGATCTTGGTTAACACTTGAACGGAGCACGCACAAGCAACAATAGTCATTCTCCCACCATCTACCCTCAACCCATCATCCAGGTCATCGGGAGCCTAGTAGCATTCCCAGGTCGCACTTACCATAGCCTTGTGGTCGTTGGTGTTCGTTGACACCATATTCATACTTCCCCGTGATTTGATTGTTGCATCATCACTTGCATTACGTTCACATTAGTCGTCTCGACTATATGATATGACTGTCCTTGCCCTCCTTGCGGTGTAACATGAGCCACTTGATCCCGGCATTCGTTGTGTAACATCATATTGGTATCAGAGCTTGAGTTAAATGCTTTCGGTTAACGATTAGTATGATACATCATATTGGTATCAGAGTTGATCGTGCTAACCTCTGTGCTTAGCACCGTCAGTCAAAGTTCTCATCTCCACATTTGGGTTTAAATCATGTGCATTATAATTTCAAATTTCATCCGCATTGACGAGTCATTAATCATGCTTGCAAACCTACAATTCTTAAGGGTTTATGAAGTCATATAATGAAATGATCGTGCATTTTTATTTTAAATTCCATTTTCATGAAATTATTCATTCATTGTGTCAAATGTCATACTTTTAATGGGTTTTTGCATTCCTAAAAAAGTAGTATGAATTTCGTTGATTAAGTAAAAAGGAAATAAACAAATGAAAAAATTATTAAAAGAAAATTAATAATAAAAAAATAGATATAACAAAAATGTGGGCTCCTAAGGAGCCGCCAAGGCATAGCCAAGACCCTCGCACTGCATGTGCCACACGCAGCGACAGCCAAGGCTGCAGCCACCGACGGCACGTGCAAGCACAGCCAATGTCGGCTCCTTCAAGCGGCCCAACGGAGAGAGCAACCCACGCCCAAGGTAAGTAGTGGTTTATTTCAATTCATATTGAACTGGTTTTCAAAATTTATATACTATTCCAACATTTAAAAACTGGCAATTATGGGATTTTGAAACAGAACTTCTCAAACACGATCAGGCTGGGCCATGATGCCAAGAGAGTGATAGCGGCCCATCGGGCCGCGACCTTAAAAAGAAAATAAAAGCAAACAGATCGGGCTTCCAGCAAACTTGGCCCGAAGCCTGTGACAGTTCAAACTTTTATTAAAGATGATGATATAATCTTGACCGTCAATCTTCTTTTTGAAGATCGAACGCTCAAGATTGGCTCCTTGTTTTCTTGTTTTTCTTTTATTTCAGGTGACAACTCAGCGAGGAGCGTCAACTTAGACGAATGAAATGTGAACACCTGCACAGTTGATGATGACATGGCGCGGCTAATGGAGCTGGGGTCTATCGGATTTAAAGGGATCCACGGCTATGATTTAATCATAGCCGTTGAACCCCCAATGTGTGATCTAATGGTTCAGGGGCATCAACGACTTTTATTCGTTCCCCTCTGCCATCTCCATTGCCAGAACAGTTATTTCGCCGATGAAATGGCAGATTTCCGCCGATTCGTCGCCAGAGACGGTGGCAGAGAAGGCCCATATTGGTCAGGAAGGTCTGTAGACCATTCCCGATCTATAAAAAGCTCTCTAAATGACCTTAAATGTATCTTTGGCCACAGAAATTTTGAATGAATCATCTGCGATAAAATCAACGAGGGAGAAGATCTTTCGTCTTCGTCTCTTGTTCCTCGGTCTCTCGGTCAATGGCAGCGACATCCGTGGCCTGAAGGGAGATTTTCCAGAGAGAAGAGAGGAAGAGGGAGAAATTCAAGGAACGCTTACCTAAAGGATGACGCAGCCAGAGCGGGGTCAGGAGCGGTCGACGACCTCCACCTATTACAGAAATCCAGTAAGTATACTTTAAATTTTCATACATATTATTTAGTATAAGGATTGAGGAATATTTTCCTCAATCAATCTCCTCAAAATTGAATTAACTCGATTTAAAGCAAAAGATGGAAAAGGTCAAACTGTCTCATTGAGGCATTTCTTCAAACACTTATTGTGCATGTTTTTAAATGATCTTTAAACAACCACTTTAAATATTTTAAACCAATTAAAAATTGAGAAAAATATATAATAAAATATAAGAAGATAAACTTCATATATTTTATACATAATTAAATAAAAATACATTAAAAATTGATTTCGTTCCTTATAAAAAAATACATATAAATCCATTTTGTTCTCTTAGGCACTTTGTCAAACATATTGCTTTCAATATTTGACCCTGCATTTTCTCCTAAATTTGACCTCTAAAAACTCTACAGAAAATTTTCAAAATCAGTAATATATATCTACTACATATATAAATGAAATTTGAGGTCAAAATAAAATCTTTAGAGAGGAATTCCTTTACAAATCACTGTAAAATTCTTTCTTGTTCTCTCTTAGACATTACATCATAGAAGGGGAGCAATAAGAGGAAAAAAAAGAGTCCAAATGTAGTCCTTTGGTTTTTCCCGTTATTTTAGTTCATTTTTTTTATTAGTTTTAGAGTTTGAAAGATTTACAAAAATGCCCCTTGAGAAGAAAAATTAAGGCATTTTCATTGTATCTTTGCCAGAGCGCCGCCGCCTCCATCCCCGGCACCGCCGTCTTCGTCTGTAGGTCTTCCATGTCACCGCTAGATGCACCTGAGTAGCTAGCCGCAGGCGCAGCCACCATCGCTAGACAGGGCTGCAGCCGCCGCGGCCGGCATGACTGCAGTCGCTAGCCACGGCCGGGACAGCCACAACCTCAGCCGGTCGCAGCCGCCAGTCACGACCGCAACCACCAGCGCAGCTGCAGTTGTGCTCCGTGATCATAGCCGTGAGCCGCGGCTGCCAATGCACTCTACGGCCACAACCGCAAGACGCGGGCGCAGCAGCCCGCAATGGCCATAGCCTCCCGCAACGGCAGCCATCCATAGCGGTCACAGCCACCAGCGCAGCCACTGCCACCAGCTGCGAGAAGTCGTAGCCACAACCGCAGCCGCAGTTGTAGCAGCTGCAACCGTAGCAGCTGCAACCGCAGCAGCCGCAACCGTAGCGGCCACAGCCGCAGCAGCAGCCGTAGCCGCAGCCATAGACATAGACGGAAGCCACAGCCGCAACTACAGCGGTAGCCACAGCCGAAGCCGACAACCGCACATGTAGCCGTAGCCGCCGCGCAGCTACCTGCCTTGGCTACAACTGCCGCCACGTCATCTCACTGTGCCGGCCGCCGCGCTCGTCGCAACATCTATCAATGCCACCGCACCAACCTGCACTCGTCAACGTCCTCGCCATCGCGCTTGCCTTTGAGCCGGTTGCCGTGCCTACTTGCACCATCGTCGTCCTCACCATTGCGCTCGCCTCCAAGCCAATCGCCGTGCCTACCTGCGCTGCCACCAACCTCGCCACCGTGCTCGCTTCCGAGCCCCTAGCTGCGCCTACCTGCGCCGTCGCCAACCTCGCGACCGTGCTCGCCTCCAACCCCGTAACCGCGCCTATCTGATTCGTCGTCCTCGTCACCGAGCTCACCTTTGAGGCCGTCGCCACGCCTACCTGCGGTGCCACCATTCTTGCCCCCACGCTCGCCTCTGGTCCCATCGCTGCGCGTACCTGCACCGTCGTGCCCACCTGCGCCCCCGCTCCCACTTGCGTCGTCGTGCCTACGAGTACCGCCATGCCTACCTGCCATGGTGCTTATTCTGCGCCGCTGCGCCAACCTGTGTCGCTGCGTGTACACGCACCACACGCGTGCCAAGTGTTCTCTAGAGTAGTTTCAAGGGGAGCGATCGTCGGACGACCCACCACCGCTAGTCACCACTGCAAAGTACATGCCGCCGCATGATAAACAGCCACACCGTCATTGCCGATGCCTACGTTTGTCCCCTAGTAGCTAGCTTTACAGATGGCATCGTCATCGTAGCAACGCCAGACCTCGCCGTCGCTGAAGTTCGATAGTACCTTGTTATAGCCGCCCAATGTTGTTGCGCCTTTGAGCCGTCCAAGGCCTGCCGCTACGGTCTCCTAGAGTAGCTTCAAGTACATACCGTTTCAGGTAGAACAGCCGCCACTCTGTGCCATCGATGCATGCCTTTGTTGCCCATAGCAAGCCATAGCCAAAGCCCACCCCGTCAGTGTTACCGATGCGACCGCCATGCGCCACCACTTTACTTATCAGCCCTTCTCTCCTTGCGGTGTGACATGAGCCTTCGATCCCGGTGTGTCATGTTACATCAGGGGGGGGATGGGGGCATGAGAGAGGGAGGTCAGGGGAGAGAGAGGGAGAGATAGAGAAACAGAGGCAGAGAGAGGATGAGAGGGCCCATCAAGGGGGAGTGAGTATTGTAAAAAAAACCTCAAGAACACTAACCTTTTCCAAACTGTTTGCATGTTCATAAACCGTTCGTAAACACTGTTTGATACAGTTTTTATAAATTTGTGTTTGTGTTTGTTCGCGCGTTCGCGAACGAATAAATTTTTTCCCAGCCCTAGAATCATTTTTGATTCAGCATCCACTCGCCACTTCAGTATCATGGGTAGTTTGATGCTTTCCATTGTCAACCTGGTTTCTTGTAGTTGATGACTGCATGACAGAGGTAAAAAATCTTTCTCAAGACGCACTCAGCATGACAGAGACATGATTTCATTATGCACATACATAGTTGTTGTCACATTTTCTCAACCCACGTATTTCAATGACTATGTCCCTAAGCCAAAGTACTATGTTGCCCAATGTAGATGAACCAAAGGCATCATACATGTTTAGTTGTTCAGTGTCATTTCCACAAGGATATCATTAGCATCTATGATGGCCTACTCTGCTGGCATCTCTGCCATAGGTAGGGAGGTCAGTCTGGCCTAGACTATAAGGTTTATGACATGTGTCTTACATAGCACATGTCTACTTGCACTAAAATTAGGGTTTAGTGGCTTTAAATCCTCTTCTAGAGTACTATTCATGTTATTTAATACATTTTTGGTAGTCACCGCACACATCTGCCTAAAATCACTTCATAATGATAAAAATCATTCTAGAAAAAACATATTATTCATGATAATGTGATGCATACCTTTGCTTTCAACTCAAACTCTGCCAAAATTTTGGAGGATGCTCGTGCTCATGTTTCCCTAGTGTGGGGGACTTCCATCTAGTTTTCGTCAATGCACAGTTATCCCTAAGAATAGAATATTTTTCTCCAAAGTCCAAGCACAAGGTATTAGTGATACACTGCCAACATCGTCCAATTTTCTTCATATCCTTGAAAAGTGCATGTGCTTTTGCT
Source organism: Wolffia australiana (assembly GCF_029677425.1). NCBI lineage: Eukaryota > Viridiplantae > Streptophyta > Magnoliopsida > Alismatales > Araceae > Wolffia > Wolffia australiana. The sequence goes on along the minus strand of NC_135839.1, from coordinate 8,818,023 downwards.
TTGATAGCCTGCAGTGATGGGATAGATATATATATCTGTGTAACATAACAGAGAAGTCTTCTGAAGTACATCCTATAAATCACCCACGGTGAATTTTAAAGACATATAAATTGCACCTATTCTTGTTTTGTATTTTCTACCATGCAACCAGTACAATGGTGGTTTGTACTACCTGTTGTGTCAAAGTAGTCAGCTACCGACCTCTCCCCTAGAACTTGTCTCCCCTTGCCCTTCAAGGTAGCATGCACTTTATAATGTATCCTTTCTAGATGTCTTTAGAGTGGATTGTTGCTTTGGTAATTACTAGTCTACTATGATACCACATAAGTTGCACTTGAACTTCTGTCTTCCACATATGTGTAGTACTTTAACTCATGACAATCATTCAGGAAAGTTTTTTTTGTTTGTGATAATTATTAGATTCATCTTCTTAAGACATGATTACAAAATCTGGCCAATGTGAAGCCATACTATCTTCTATCCTATCAATCTGAAGTTTTATGAAATGAATGTATATGCATGATAGAGCATAAATTACGACTTATGAGAAAGAAAAATGACACATATGACTCACAGAAAGAATGGACTCAGTCGAGAATAACGCACCTTCCCTTTTCTTATTTTATTCAGTAAATATTTGACCAATTTTTTATGTGCTAAACCTGTTCCATCCAAGAGCAATGAAACCAACATATTGTTTTTAAAATAGTGGATGCTGGATGCCTCTTACAAACAAATAGAAAAACAAGAATAATAATATAAATAAAATTTGGGCACAAGGACACTCCAACTTCACTATGTTGGCCCACGACAAGGGCAACACCAACCTATTTTAGAAGCTATCAAGTCATACTGACACACATCACTTAGTTTGAATCCCAGCACATCACCAGATTTAATTCTGGTTAGCCTTTAAAATAGTTTATAGAAAAAAAAACTATCTCAATGTAAGAAATCAGTTTGAGATGCATACTCATATGACCAATTCCTTAGTGTGACACATCATAAGTAGAAGGGGTATTATATACAACCTGATCAAAATCGTATCAGATTCTAATTGGATGAGAGTCATTGTCAATAACTCATTTTCTTATGTCCTCATGCACACTGTCCCTACATTCTGTCATCATGACTGGCCCCATGGTCATTTGAAAGAGGAAATCTTGTCTCAAATTCTAAACATCAACCTATCTATATATAACATTAAAAAATCACAAAATAGATTGAGGAAGGCACTTCTCGCTACCGTGTTTCTGCATCAGTTTTTCTACATCACATAGGATCCTGGTAAGAGTGTCCATCTCTTCACTACTCTTGTAAATCATGTTGATGATATCCCTACAAGATCCAAATTATTACTGAGGATCTTCAATTTCTGCCAGATCTAAATGTGGAACGTACCTTCCCATTTTTTTTGGCGATAGTTATTAATGGATGATTGAAGTTTATTAAATGATACAAGTGCTTAATGTATTTTTTAGTGATTTATCGGTACTATTTACGGAGTGGTTGAAACAATATCAGATTCCTTGTAATTGCCAAGACTTCATTAAGCATGACTTGTAATTTAAATATTCCATCGCAGGTGCTTCTTGTCAGATCTTATTCCACCACTAGTAGGAGGGATCTTTTTAAAGCTTACGGGCCAACAATCTTATTACACGATCAGAACACATTTTCAATCAGTCTATGGATATGACATGTGATTTGGTTTTTTCCAAATTCTCTTGGGTTTATGGGTTGATCAAAACTCAGACATATGGGCTCCCATATTTTGACTTTTCTCTTACAGAAGACTCTACTCAGGCATTTCCAAAGAGGTTTTTTTCTACATCAGGGGTAAATTAATCATTGACATTGCAAGATCATTAACAATCTTATGGCGGTATATAAATGCATGGTAATGTTTTGGTGCAGCTTTCTGGGAGTGTGTGATGCATATGTATATTCACTTGCTATCAGATTGAAAAGCCCCAAGTGATAATTCCATTGGTTCCTACATTGGATCAATTGACAATGTAATTATTGAGCATAAATTATGTGTGGGCTCCTAACCAACATGGCTATATCAGAAACCTTCTAACTTTGGTGTATGAGGAAATTGGTGTACTCCCAAAAGGAGGGATAAATATTTTCCTTATGACACCGTCTGTTTCATTTTCTCATAATAGTTACAGTAGTTTATGACTGCCATGTGCAGTTTCAACAATAGTAAGAGAAGAGACTCTTCTACCATTGCAGTATGAATTTTACTCCTGATCGCCCTTGCAAACAATAATTGAGCATTATTAGAGTTCAAGATGAAGGTCTTTCTATGCTTCACTCAGAAACTGATACATCCTGGATCTTTGAAGGTTTTGCGGCGTATTATGAGTCTTCAAGATATCTTTCCGATGACCAGATTTTATGGCAAAGGTATGTATTTTTACGCCAGATAGGCCCAGCATTTATGCTGACCAATATGTCTAATCCCAAAGTTCAAAGCTTAATAAAGAGAAAGAAGCAGTTTATTTAGGGTTCTACAAAAAATGACATGCCCTTTTACAACCATGGAATACCCAGAATATTCCTTGGATTACAGAGTATCTACAGATGACTTACATCCCTCTATCCCAATTCCTATCTTTCTCTTGTCAGAGCTTACCTTCTTTCTTCTAGTGTTCGCCCGTCCCAATCCCGGTATCGGATGCCGGTATCTTGACGGATGCTGAACTGGATAACGGAAATGAATTTTCTGGTATCCATTTTTTCCGATATCCGGATACTGGATATCGGTATAGGATATCGGTTGCTACAGTGCCGATATCCGATACCGGCATCCGTCTCCGTCTCAGGGGGACAGATGACGGTACCGGATATTGGATGCGGATATCAGTTTTTGATATCCGCATCGAATTATCTCTCTCTCTCTCTCTCTCTCTCTCTCTCTCTCTCTCTCTCTCTCTCTCTCTCTCTCTCTCTCTCTCTCTCTCTCTCTCTCTCTCTCTCTCTCTCTCTCTCTCTCTCTCTCTCTCTCTCTCTCT